>NW_019211457.1:9053230-9297936 GCF_002443255.2 Varroa destructor | reverse complement strand
TATGCTAACAAACCAAGTGTACATGTTTATATAAGCCATATGTATGCGGTTTGAGCATGGGTTTTTTGTCCCTCATTCTTAGGAGTCTTAACATATAACCCATAAACAAATCTTTTACCCGCAGCGATTGGCAGCCATTCCCAATTGTCATGGTACATTTGCTATCCGCTGTCAGCTTCCTCTAGTCCTTCCCTCGGAGTAACAGTTTTTACATTTGAATAACCACTTGTTGATAGGCTATGTTTAGTTTCATGGTCATCTTTTTACCTGAACTTTTACATGGCCGTGTTTTTATCGGCATTTCCTTATACAAATCATCCCATTTCTAATCGACACGATCGGATTTCGCATAGCTTGGTTAACTTCTATCTCGCACCCCATAGTAACCTTAGCCAATTCCTTCAAGAAATAATGTATAGGAGCGTATTTGATTCTAGACAAATCAATCGCACTCCTTATCAGATATAGGGAAACCCATTTTTAGTTCCCCGAATTACTATTACTCTTAAGATGTGGAAGATCGATTAGCAATTTTATTCATAGCAAGCATATGGGCCACTAGAAACCCGGTACATAATGTAATGTACTGCTTAGATGCGCGCACCCAAATCGGAAAACCAGTCGACTTCGGAAAGGCCAAAAACACACTATTTAGAATTAGCGAAATCCTTAACAGCGGTGCTTCGATGTTTAAGCACTGTAGGCCACTGAAGACGTCACCGGCCCTATTTCAGGACATATCTTCATACAAAATTCGTATCCTGCGTGAAGATCGCATGCAACGTCTAGTGAGAGAGACAAAGATTGAAAACACAGGCATATTTACGAAAAGCGAGAAGAGAAATGAGTGAGGTCCTGTTTTCCCGCTTATGCTTCGAAATATATGGCGTTTTTGTGACACGATTCGAAAATCTGAACCGCACCATCTTGTCAAAATCTAGAACTATTCAAGTTTAAGCGGCTTGCCCTAGGCCAACAAACAACTTTACTGTTAATTATATATATAATTGATTTCGGACGTTTAACTGGTGATCAGCTGTCAAATTCGATTCGGGAGATTGACGCGGTTTGTTACCACTCATATTATGACCATATTTCTAGAGCGAACAGCGTATGGCGTAAATCTGCATGAGACTGTAGGAGGACAGAGTGTCCTCTAACATATTTAGATTCTTTTTGTTGTCTTCCAATTGAAATGATACTGTACGGCCTTCAGCTAGTAAACAGACCAGATATTCCAGGCCAACGTAAACCTTTAAATATTTTCTAGGCTCAGTACAATGACGCCTGACGATTTGAAATATGTAGCATGGCGGTGTTCGCAGAAGTCCTACTGTACTGATTCTACAAAAGGCCTCACAATGCTCCAACGTTGACAAAATGAAGTAGTTTTTACACATGAACCAACGACGAGCACTTTGAGTATTGTCATAAGAGTAAAGGACGTGAGCGACGAAGCGCGAGCTTTAGTCTTCCGTAACCAAAGTACGTTTAATCGCACCATGTATCTATCTGCCAAAAGCTGAAATCCGTGGGTTACTTATTTCTTACTCGGCATAATTTCTCTTCGACGCCTATTGATGTAGGTATTGCAACGTGAGCATTGGATGGCGCTAGACTTCATATGAACTTGAACCAAGGCTGAGTATAGATTCAGCGTACAGACTCGCACCCTTCGTGTTCTCATATCGTAAGCAGTCAGTGATAGGCGGCTTAATGCTCAGTCTGTAGTGTTATTGAATGTAACAGTGAAAATGCCCGTCTGCATAGTAGTCATTTTATCTCCTCTTTGTTCAGTCCTTTTTCACCTTTTTATTCCACTTAGTTAGGACAACCTCCAAACAGGCCACGACGGTAGAAGGGACGTCCTCTCTTCTGCCCATTCTGTAGCTATAGAGAGTACTGTATAACGGTTCTGAGTTCTCAGCATTGTGCGAGCAGTATATGGCGGCTTTCCGAAAACAGCATCTGTCCTCCTAGCGTCCATTGGCTTATAACTATTTCGACTAAGCCGAGCACCTCTGTCTGAGAAGCCAAATCAGAGAGGGATGAAATTCTCTCTTCTTGTCGTACCCACTAAGGTTTTGACAGCGTCCCCTGGTGGGCGGTACCCAAGGTGGAACCCCAAAACCCCGCATCAGGCAGACACCGATCATGAACTCCTCAGGTGCATGCGTATACTGGCGATCATATGGGTGTCTCGAGCTGTTTCTAGCTCTCTTCTGTTTCGAAACTAGGTGTAAGTGTCGATTTTTTACGTGTGTGAATATGGGCAGCTTGCAAAACCGAAGGTTTTGTTATATAATTAGTTAACTTTTTTCAATTAAAGTTCTAGAGCAGTATAATGGATATTCATCATACAATAATGTCTGATTTATCGAACTATCCACCAAATACGTTCGTGTGCTGCTAAAAGAAGTATATTGCGACTTGTGGAGGAAGTTTTACGTAGCTAGTACAACTTCATATAATACAAAGAACAACAAAAATAGCTCTATCTGCTATTCGCTCGCAGGTAGCTGTGGGACCTTTGTTTATGTCCTGAGCCGCTGCTCGGTATCTACTGATCTGGTCTTCAGACGTTTCCCTGCTTTCTCTCTCTCTCTCTCTCTCTCTCTCTCTCTCTCTCTCTTTGAGTAGAATTCTGAATTGTAAAGTGGGCGGATATAACCATCAGACCGTATCGAGTGATTAATTGTTTGTCATTACATCTTGCCTCAATGTCATTGTCGGTACCTCACTCGCTACTTCAGCCGATCGTTGCTTTGCAAATAAATTCAATGAGAATCAACCGAATAATCAATGCACCAATGACTCAAGGCTATAGATGCGTTGACGCGCACCCCTGGTTGACTGAGCCATTTATAGAAAAATACGGCGGCGAAACAGGACGTATATTTGGGGAATGCCTGATTCGATAGTATCATCGATCGAAGTGTCTCTTTTCACTGTCATGATCATCATAATTACTATTATGACTCAACTCTTGCTCAGGGTTGCTCAGGTTGCTTCAGCGGGGGTTGTGACTCGTCGAAGCGCGGAGGCCTATCATTACGAGTACACTTTTTAGAAGTTACTAAATTTTCATTGAAGATGTTAGCAGAATCTCATGAAACAGTATCGTATGTGTTACGAGACGTATGGACCGATCGTATAATTTGTGATTTTCTTTTTTCTGTTAATGAGATAACCTCGAACCGATAAATTGAAAAGTAATAGCCCTCCAAAGATTGTATCGGGCGATTAGAATCTAACAAAGCAAACTCAAGCATCAACCAAAGCCATCTAGCATGCGTATATCAATCATAGAATAATAATTTTATACTTTTTGAATAATCTCAAATCATTCCCCTAACGGATGTCAGTTGGTGGTCGACTGATACAAGATGAATGCTGTACAAATTATTTTTATTAGGCCCATTTAAGGCCTCCACTCAATGGTGGCAGACGTTGTTCTATATTGTAATGAGGTAAGTAGGCAGACTAAACGACGCAAACGGGACACCAGCTGCCTCTGCGCCCTTTGCAAATAGTGGATTATAATAATGTCTTGAAGTCTATGTCTGTTGGAAGACGAGATGGCCTAACGCGAAGGTTGAGTAAGCTTGGACCGCAATTTCTCAGCCATCATGTACCCTAGTTCAGGCTGTCTTCGTATGCAGTTTGTGAGTAGCTGGGCAGTCCAGAATGGGCAGGTTTTCCTGGTAGGTATAATACTAGCCTGCTAGGTAGACTCATCATGCATTGGCACGTGTCGTAGCGAAGGCAAGACTGAATGCGAATGAAACATGAATGGAATAACAAGATATGTGGCGATCGATGTTGAGCAGACATCCCCTAAGTCGAAAGTCATAGTTTATTGTGGAATCGAATTGACGCTACCATCCAGTTCGGCCCGTTATAAAAGTCTATTAAAGCATTCAGCCATGTAAGTAATAAGATAGTGATGGATAATTACGGGTAAAACTTTTTTTTTTTTAAAAAAAATTTCATCTGTGTAGCATCTATTGAATGGCGATCAGGGTCTTTGGTGCGACCGTTATAACGTTGTCGTTCATATGGGAATGGTATAACTGTTCAATAGCCAAAAACAACTACGCGATCAAATATAGTACGTTTAAGCTTTTTACTTATTTTTTTAGACCTTTAAAACACAGAGGACCGCTTCGTCTAATTTTCTATATGCTTATCTATAGTTAATTTTCAATTAAGATTTGCGGAACCATTTTGAGTCGTTAATATTTAAGCGCTTTATATTACGAGGATGGCCAAAGGAATGACATCAAATTGTGTCGGAAAGATTTTGACAGTTTGACGATTTTATTGATACAGCTAAATCACTGCATGTAGATTAAAGGAAAGCGTGCCGTACGTTGTTTGATTTCAAAACTACTGAGAGCGTACATGCAGTACCCTATGAATGGACCTACCGCCCAGAATATCCACCAGGTACTTATGTTCGACTACCCTAAAAAACTACGGGCAGTGCAAACCCAGTAGGCAAGTTTAAATGGAGATACTGACGATACAGTGGGTCAATCGAGCCGTCGTTATGCCTGGTGAGATACCACTAATATGCCAAAAAAAGCTGGCTTGGATAATGCCAACCACGGTTATCCTTGTTTATTACATATATGTATATATTTCTCAGCTTCCGATATTTTGAAGTTCGTGATCCCCTGCACTCTTTTCGATATAGTCAGGTAATATAGCATGCTATATTGAGAATCAGGTGTTCTTCCATTCACCGCCTTGCCGATGAAGTTGAGGTTAATCGAAGAAGTGTGTACTACCAATAGAGAGCGATCGATGAATCTCATCTTATAATTATCAACTTCACCTCTTTTTTATATACGCCGTAATATTTGGCAAAGTAATCCAGCAGCAGAACCGATGCTGCAGGCGTGCACACAGCTTCGGACTAGAGACTTGCCTCGTGACGTGGCCTGCAGATCAAACTCAGCTACTGTCTGGGAACTCCCTTTTTTCCCCACTTAACCATTGTGACTAGCTATTTCATAGGTTTCAATATCGTTGCCTTTTGCTTGCCGCTCCGTGTCGTTGTCCACTATAATCGAATAAAACCACAGATACACATATATATTGAAATACAGCATATGGTCTGAATTTGTCTGACTCAGATTGGGTCGGGCGGAATCGACCGCGGTCGGAAGGAGGAAACAACAATTCAGTGAAGGATATATCTGCATTCGTTCTCTCTTTCTCTGAGTCTTCGTCTGGCCTCGTGCTTTTACGGCTACTACATAAACAGTCAGACAATACAGAATAAATGCACTAATACTACAATATGCACATGCTATAATAACTGCGACGTGATCACAAAATCGATACTTTGATACAGCATCCCGCAATGGGTAGCTGGTGCGACAACATAACCGCGGCACCAACCGCAGAAGTATTTCAGAGAGGCTGGCGGCGGCGGCGGCGGCAGCAGCAGCAATAGCTCAAAGGGACGCTGAAGGTTCGCTTCGATGGCTGAAGTCGTTGAAGCTCAAAATGAGGGACCACCATGGCTGTGTTCGCACACAATAGATGACGAGGTGATCGTAGATGCACAACATGAGATGAAATATCCTCATAATCATAATAATGATAATCTCTCAGATAGAGCAAGTGATAAAGAAAACCAGAGCACAATGAGTATGTGTCCGTCTGCGAGCGATGAAAGTAATGCGAGATCGGGGACTGCCACAAAACCTACTTTTCGGCAGATGAGGACCTACCCCTCAGAGCCGCGATGGCTGCTTCAAATGCTAATATCAATCTACGGATCAATGGTGAAAACTATAGCAGTTACGGTAGAACTTGTGAAAAGCAGGGACATTCATTGGACGAAGTTAACATAATTCAACTGGATATGCTATTGCCAATAAATATTGGTTCCTTAAAAAGCTAGAAAGGACTTTGGTGTTGACAGCACGTCCACAACCGTTAGTCTGATGTCTGATGGCTATTCGAGAAGGAAGCAATGCGTTTTGTTGTTCAGACAGGAAAACAAGGAAAGGGGGATGCACAATGCTGCTTACTTGACAAAGGATCCACCTGATAGACAGACAACAAATAAATACGAAAAATAGGTTAATATATGTCCCCGTGATAGCCTAGGGGTGACATATATATATATATATATATATATATATACCTATACCAATAAAATCCTTTATTTTTTATCTTTCATTTTACTTAAAAAAATTTTATCTATCTATAACCATAAACCATATTTTTGGAGCTTTCCGGACATTAATGTTCAGCAGAGGAACAGTGTGACGCAAATGATCAGGAGGACCGATCTCAAAACTACCAGTTTTATACGGGAAGACCTGTTACCTCCCGATGGTGACCCCAGTCATGTTATGAAGCTCCACAAAATGCTACTAATCACTCATGGTACGTGTATTCCACATCTTGTTAGCGGAGTAGTTTTTGACGAGTCCACGCGGACCTCTGTGGTTTGCCACATACGATCCTTCAGAATATGATATTTGAGGCACCCCTCTATTTGCATTGCAATGTCATATTTGCACAAGGTCGTTTGGCCTACAAGAGAAGTTCCCGTTTCGATTTCTAATCATTTAAGTTTTTACCTTGGTTCCCGTGATTTGACGAGTTTTTTTCATTGAGCCAGGACGTTCTGCCTCCCGAGCGTCTAGCTTCGCCTATAGCTGCGTTGGCAAAGGATAATCGTGATAGATGTTCGACTGGTTGGCAGAAATGGAGAGAATCTATCTGTTTTTGTTACGTGGCTACGATTTGTTTGGCTTTGAGTTCGGCCGTGACCCTAGAACCCAGTTGGGGGAAGGGGTATCTGCAACGCTGTAGCTCGCCGTATCTCCTTATCACTCCCTAGCCATCGACGTCGACAGCGATCCGGACGTGAGTACAACTAGGATAGAAATCATCATATCGAGTTATTCTGCGGAACATACGAGGTAGAGCTACAATCATGTTTGGGTATCGTTCATAACATTTCCGAGATAGAAAACTTGGTAAAGAAAAATTTCTGTTCAGTACGCTGCGTGGACCCTTATATATAGCTCAAAAAACCTGCATGAATATTCAAATTTGGATTTGGCCTAGTATTTCATTAGATTGCAGATGGCTCGAACGCCGATTTAAAGCGGATCCCATCGGCCAACGGATGCTTGGATCAGCCATTAACAAATTCAGATCGGAGCTTCTAGCGGTTCCGAGCTCACATGTCTGTTCAGCACCGCTCTAAATGCCATATTTATATATATTCATTTGTGTATACATGCAAATCTATTCTCGCCCTCGTTCACAGAGAACTGCAAACGAGGCAAAAAAAATGACGCACTCATTGCTACGGCACAGCGAGCTGGCTAGTCCGTATTAAAATGCAAATTTATCAATACATTACAGTGCGTCAATTGGCTGGTGGCTCGGGTTCGGCCGTGGGCTATTTATGACTGGGCAGAAGCAAATCATCGCTGAGAACTGCTATCGAAGCAGAGGAACTGTGAATACCCTCAGCGTGCACCCCTTTTTTGTGTTAAGTGACGGTGCTACAGGAGAAACAGTTGCCGTCTGACCAGACGTCGCACAGAAGCTACCTATTGCTGGCCTTTTGACAGACCCTATATGTGGGCAATCTTTCGGACGACACTGGAGACGATTCGAGAGTTGAATATTATAGATTATGAGTTAAAAACACAGTTGGCAACATCGGTTCATTTTTTTCCTGTGTTTCACGAGGACATCACCTGGTGTTCGGATCGCATCAGCTGTATACGCTAAAAGTGAAGGAACCGATCGGTTTCTTGCGTGCAATAAGTTAACATGCGAGTGTACTATCGCGATAATGCAGCGACGCAACAGCGTATAGGACTGTAAAGTTTCGTACTCGAATTCATCCACGCCAATCATCGCTAGCCATCAAGCAGACCATAACCGGCCGACTTCTGCATAGGCCTGCATGTCGCTGATATTGGATGGTTTGTCAAAGTGGAAAACCCTTATCGCTGCTTGCTGCGGTCGATGAAGGCCATCATCACTTGACTGGTACCACCGTTACTTCATACAGCTGTTGCTATCATTAATACTTGGAAATAAAATATGCGCATAAGATTTGCTATATTTTTAAAGACCGTCCTCAACTGAGTGGGCATTGTGGGCCGCCGACTGCGCCCAGGCGCTGGTCGCTATTCGCGCTACACCAGCCGTCCATTGTTGGTTACCTAAAATTAGTTGTTTAGTAAAGTATATCTCGATCAGGAGTAATGTCGAGTTCGACTAACACTTCAAAGAAGGTGTCCAACCAGCATAAGGTCATCGCCGTCCAAATGTTTGTTAAATAAACATAACAAACAATACATGCTCAAGGAAATTGCTTAGATCTATTAGAATATCGCACCTTGCGGAGCAACTAGCATATTATAGTTGGAGTGGCAAGATCCGAAACATTTAGCCGCTGCCCTGCACGCCATAACCACCACCCCGTCGTATATTTGGGCGTTACATGTTCAGCCCCATGGACCATTTGTACCGTAGTTGCGAGCCCGCTGGTTAGCTAGACCAGTGACACGGCTCGGGGAACGCTCGCTGCCGACACGTTCTGCCCACCTGCTCTCACCCCTCAGCCCCACAACAAGAATGCGTCTTGTCTCTCGGCGCGACGAGCACCTCTCACTCTGCGAAGACCACGAAAAGCTACGTAATCGCCTGTCCATATGGTAGGGCAGCCCCCTGAGCCGCCATCATCGAAACACTGACGATGCCGCTTTGCCGTTGTCATAGGACGGAACGTTGGGCAATGCAAAAAACCAATATGAACTCCGCGCAGGTGGGTGAATGTCTGGTTTGCGTTGTAACGTCCACGTCGCTCGTTGCCGACCTTTGCCACAATGTATATATTCCATTGAGGGCCGGTTGTGGCGCCACCTGTATCACCACAGCGGGGGCGGAGGGACATGGGAGTGACGAACGGTAACGACGGGGAAAGGATAGAAGATGCTAGTGGGTGTCAGCGCTTCATATCAGCCCTCCAGGCAGCGAAACAGTGACGCTGCTTAGGTTTGCCACAAATTTATAGCCGAAGCGCGCCTGCAGCCTGCTTGTTTGACGTGCTACTACTGCGCAAAGACCGCTGAGTGGAGGAACCGCAATGCCAGCGGACAAGGAGTCTTGTAGGTGGAATAGATTGAGTGGGAGAAGGGAAACGTGGGGTTGTCATTTCCTCCTGTCTGAGGTCCCTTTAAAGACCGCCCGCCGGAGAGGTCTGCCACCGCAGCAACTGCCGAAGCCTGTTAGAGTACGCGAAACAGGGCATTCGAGGCGTTGGTGCGAGTTTCGTAGGATGCTACGGTGCGCAGAGCCTCTTGGCCCTCCTGGTGCTGCCGCTGCATCAATGCGTGTGCCGCTCATAACAGAGCGGTTTCAACGTTTTCGCTAGTCAGCAACGTCAGCACTCATCATGATTTACCCTGTGCCAGGGTGGCCGGGAGCACAGAGCTAGCAGCGTTAGCAAGCCAGAGTCTTTTCCGCTGTGTCCTTCCTATCCTAGAAAATACTAGGTAGAACAGCAGCCCTCAGCGCTAGGAGTTTTCGTATCCTGCTTCATCCTGGCTTGTCCCATTAGCCTTGCAGAACGCCGGACCGACCGACCGACCAACCAACCAACCGTCTTGAAGCATCGGCTGTCCGCGTTAATCAAGTCGCCGGCAACGCTCTTCCAAGCAGTGAAATGGTAGACCTACTAAAAGCGAAAAGATACACATAGCAGTTTAGAGACGCATGTATACGACGATGGTAGTGAATTTAATGCAAGCGTTACTGTAGCAAAGACGCGTGTGGGGGACGGGGGTGTGGGTGTGTCTGTGAATAGACACTTTTTCTTGCTTTTTAAATTCAGCGAAAGCGGTGTTGATGAAAAGCTGTGCACTAGCCTAACACGTGAAATGCATGTACGGAGAAACAGCACATGATCATCTGAACTCTAATATATATATTTCTATATATATTACTATAGCTTCTAGATTTAGCGGGATGCGGACATTGAACGCTGACTGAATCAACGCGATTTTGTGAATGTTTTGTAGGTGGCGTTTGAAAGGCCATAGGATCGCGAGTCAAAAGAAGTTGTGTGTAGAACGCAGTCGCGATTGAGCGTTTACAGACCAAAATAATGACAAATCAATAGAAAGCAATCCTTGAAGACATAATTACACAGTTTATGGAATCCAGCATTGAGATAAGTGTAACGCTCGTTTGCTGAAAGAGCCATTTCGATATTGACGTATTAGATGTGTATTACGGTGTTCTGTGGCGGGTAGACTTGTTATTGTTTGTTTTTATGTAGGTCTAGCCGGACGTAATTAGCAGATCAGGAATCGTAGCCCACTCATTGCGCACCCAGGGCATCAGTCTCAGTGTTATTCACCGAACTAGGCGATATTCCTCTGCGTGTTCGCCAGATACAGTGTATGTATATATCAGAGCCGTATATTGAACGTGTTTGAAAAATTTAATTGATAGTTGTTATTTGGGGACAGATTTAAGTTTTCGCCAAGTCATTGTCAAATATATATATCGTATAAAGCTGCTTTTACTAGGCCTATATACCATATCCGGGTTTTAAGAGGTAGGTCTTTGAAACTCTTAATTGTCACAGCGGATCGCGCTGAAGTTTTACCTGATTTATTTACAGTGGTCCTAGAAGCAGTACGCAAGCTATTATGACAAGTTACTTTTAGAACGGTTTCGGCCAGTTGGATGTTTCGTCACACAGTAGTAAAGGTAATAGAAGAACGATTTGAATGCTATTTGTCTGTCTGTGTCTATCTATCGATGTGCAGAAAGATCGCCCATAATACCGACCGAGCATACGGCTGCCGACACCGTCAATGGAAGGCTCTGTTGATGAGAACTTCGGCATCGGTGAATCGTTAGAGAGTTGGGCAAGGCGTCAATGATGAAACGTAGCGGTAACACTGCATATTCATCACACCTAACACATGGTAGGACAATTGTTTGGGACTAAGATGCCATTGAAGAGGTCTCGCCGACAAGTAAAAGGCAAAGATTTATTATGGCGGATTGTTCTGATTTCGAAAGTAAGTCTAACCGTTTTATTAATGTTATGACTTGCCACAGCGACCGATTTTGACGATTGTTTAATTGAAAATGGGTTCTGTCTGGAAGTGTTCATGGGTTACTCGCTCGGACATGACAATTTGCTCACAATGATTGCGCTTGTAGAGAAAACAGGTAGTTGGATATTTTTTTCGGTTGGTACGCGTTCCATTTTACCTCTGTTTTTTGAGAATCTCTTTTACCTCATTGGCATCTATTCGTTGGCAGCCTTCGAGAGCCAGCAGCAGATGAATGGCTCGGGTTAGCGAAGTTAGTTGAGAATCTAGATAAAACGATCGATGTCTGAGTTTTCAGATCGTTAAAATTATAGCCAGCCTTACAGATAGATACGTTAAACTGCTATTACAGACGTAAATAATATGGGGAAAACTCAGGTAGACGATATTATATGAGGATCAGGACTCATTGTGAGTAACCTTATTCTATCAGTTGCCCACCAGAATCGGAGACGTGTAATTTCTAAAACGAAGTATCTAATTTATTTTAGGTTTGTAGATTGAAACCGATAAATCACTTATAGATTTACTATTGAATTTAACCAGCTCTGTGATGCTGTATTTAGTGCAAGTATATGTATAAACGCCTATAACACTAACAAGAAATCCGTTTCATAAATAGTACAGTTTGGTAAAGATATAAGAACAGTCGACGTGAGGCTTCTCTCAAAAATAATCGTATATCTTCACCATAATGAATCTGATGTAATTTTGTTGTGTCGACTTCATTACATTCATTTATGAGTCGAGCAACACATTGAGTATTTCCCACTCCTATTTACGTTTGTATCTTTAGCTTCATTTACATACCTCAAGATGCATTTGAGCTAAGAACGAGAACCATTTAGCACATTGTTATCATCCGGAAATCAGACGCGTTCCATCAACAGCTTCAGTTTTCAAGCAATAGCTATCCGACGTTACGTCCATCCGAGCCTATAAATTTGCTGATCCGAGCTCAGCTTGAGTAACAGCAACGGGAGCATCTCGTTCTCTCCCAATATTTAAGTTACAATTTAGAAATCACTCGATTGTAAGCATAAACGAAGCGTAAGTCGAATCAAGACAAGTTGTCGTCACTGACAACATTGAAGCAATCGTCGTTCTTGAAACGACCGGTGGTCAGGGAAGCCTCTGAGCTGACCACCGATACACTGAACAGTACCGTCAACTTGCATCACCCATTAGCGGCTGGATTTCGTCGCTCTTCGTCACCTGAGAACTCCTTTCAGCGAACCGCACCATCTTACGACTTTCAACACGGGACGCATATCATCTATTCGGATCGTATAATAATTCGACTCGACTGATCAGATCGCATAGCGTACCCGTTTTGTGGACGAAGGCGTTCGAGAGTTCAGACGCCAATATAGAAGCCAATGTACGCATGGAACACGTTCTATTTAGAAGCAGGCAGTGGGACCCCTTATATTGACCCACTTGTACAAACAGATCCACATCTTTAACACTAATGAGAATAGAAACCTCGCCTCCGCATGAACATTCTCCTTCCATTCAATCTATTCATTGATAATAGAATAAGGCTCTAACAGTATAGCACCTATGTGCGTACATACTCCTAGATAAGATACACGGTAATCTCAAATTGTTTATTAGGTAATCACCTGAAACGTAACGAATTAGCGGTCTGTTTTCTCATGTTCGGAGAAGCAACTAGTTCTGTTGTGTTGATGTATAGTTGTATGACACCGCTTGAATTCCTCGGATGAAGGGATCTTCTATTGGAGTCCTTCGGCTAAAGGCTTTCAACGAGATTCTTCCATTAGACGTTGACATTGTCAATCTGAGATCCGTGGTACAATGGCTACCTGTTTGGACGATGATCCTCAAGAGGCAGTGAGCACGTAATGAGAGTATGTATACATTTGTATGTAATGTGTACCAATAGAGTGTGGCTGTCCTTCGCCCGTTTATCGTGTGTATTCCGGACTATGCAGTGGAATGGAATAGGTTCGTACTAGGCACAGCTCGTTACCTGTCCTTCAACGACCGATTCCCAAGCGCCAGCTCCATCGTTCGAGCTCACTCCACTTTGTTATCCCTAATTATTATTGATAATGAGCTGCCTTACGGATGAGCACTTTGGACATGTACTGGCGCGTGTTGTTCGATAGCGGCGAACGCGAGGCCACCGTCTTGAGATTGTAACGTGTTGAACGCGCACCGATCGCAGGCACCAACGCGCAAAGCTGACTATTGCTACTACTAACACAACCACAGGGCCAGCAGTTCAGTTTATGGTGTGAAGCATGTGTGTGTCTGCCTGGGAATATTACAGATATGTAGGCGCGACATCCAGCCAGCTTTTATCCGGTATGAATAATACGTCAGAACCCAGAAGCGAACGTATTTTGGCATTGAAATGGTTGGCCTACACTGATCATTAGTGGGTGAATGGCGCTCTCACCCTGCCACGGGTGGACCTGAGCTCTGTAGCCTGCCATAACCGCTGCTGTTATTGCCAGGATCACTATTAAGCATGTGTGTTTCATAGCGGCTGACACGCGGGTACCTACTCTCGCTCCCAGCTCATGCGACAGCGGGATCGTTGGACACTTCAATGACGCTAGCGCAGTCCATACAAGGCTACTCTTTAGTTCACAGGAGATTAAAAAGGAATGAGGTAGCACATCGCAGAAAATGATGAGTCACCGTCCCGCGAGTGTTTGAGACTCTTGAGAGAAATAGCTCAATGGGAAGAAAATCCTTTCGAAATCACTCTGGGCTTAACAAGCAAATATGGTACGTATTTGTATTCTACAGGCAGCACGAACACTAAATAGGTATTATCCAAAGCGGATGTATCCGCGAGCGGTAATGTACACAATTTTGGACTTAAGTGTTAGTATATGACCGCACAGAGCTGGTGACTATTGAGATTTTGATTTTTTAACTGACAAAGAGACTTCAGTTTAATAGCATATATTTTCCTTCATGGATCTGCATAAAAGTGTATTGTACATGTTCGAACAGACATCCCTGTTTCACTTCTACTATATTGTAGAACAGCCTGCTTAGTGATCCATAGTAATCAAGTTGCTCGTTTAACCATGTAAAACTTTCCACGCATTAGAGAAACGGTCTTTTTCGTCGGACTATTACAATAGTTAATGGAATACGTTAGAACTGGATCTGACAATGGGGTCGTTCGAGTTAACAGAATCCGTGCCTAGTATATTGTGATAGAAAAGGTTTACCTTTGGTCGGTTAATAAAACAGCTTCGAATCTGTTTTCGTCTACCATTAATGTTTCAAAAAAAACTTCATGTTCCGTTTCTAAGACAATCTGTACGGGATCGTAAGCACGTTTTCGGCAAGAGCACTGAATAACATTATGAGTGACTTAATCACCATATATAACACGGCCTTCGTTCACGTATGTTGACCCGTTCACATCAAGGGTTCATAGGTAGAGGTCGTTCAGAGCGCCCCCCCCCCAGAGAGCAACAAATAAGCATTCGTTCGCGAGTGTACGAGTAATCTCGCATTTCGACTCTTTAAAGTTTTTCCGAATGGGTCGAGATCCGCATTTTAACTTCAGCTCTAGTGCACTCTAGGAAATGCCCCCTGGTTGACACAAAGCACCCTCCATCCATAATGAACTTTGTTGCTATCACAAGGATCGTATGGATCGAAACTTTTCGAGCCTTGCTGCACAGTTGGCCCCTTGCGTACGAATCGACTAACGGATCGTTTCCAGCTCGGCGGTCACATTTAAAAAGAACATAGGTCAAAGAAGCCGGTATCGCTGTTCGAAGACTTTTGACTGAGTTTCCAACTCCGCTTGTCTCCTAAGACTTCTCTCGATTTATATATATATATATATATTGAAAGGAAGAAGGAGCCTATAGTGCCTAAAAAAACTATGATATTTCACTTCCAACTGCGCTAATTATTAGAACATTGTCCTGTTGTGCAAACTGTGCATAATTCATGTGATTATCTGACCGAAACTCGTTCATCTGCAACGATTTTGAATAGCACAAATCTCGCAGAACAGGCCTGAAATGGCAACAGATCGGACAAAATAATGGAATGAAAAGTTGAATAGGGCATTTGTTCAATGCCACGTAGTCCTTACAGCCCCTAGTAGCGATCCGATGTTTCAACAACTCTGTACGCTACTCGAACTTAACTTTGATATCGACGTAAGCAACTAAACTTTATGCTGCCCTATATAAGACGTAAAAACGGCGGCACCCGCAAAGCTCGCCCGTGATGCATACATACGTATTTGATGTTACTGTATGTGTATATACATATTCATATGCGCTGTTTGCACCTATTCAATTAGATACAAATGCGTACATAGACTTTAACTTACTTTCTCTGTCTATTATAGATTGGGCTCAGTGCAGTGGAAGTGCTAAGGTTGAGAGGTATAGCTAGAGCCTATTCGTGTCCAGTTTTACATAATACCCTTTATCCCATAGCAAATAGAAAGGATCGTAATTTAATAAAGGGTTTTTGGTTACTCTGTAGCCAACATGTTGAATACTATTAAGTTCTCGGATAGCCAGTGAACCTATTGTCTTGGGAAGCCACCGATGCGTGGACTAATACCTACACAGGTATCTATGAGACGGCAAGATTTCCCTGTCTCTTTGGCAAGCCCGAGGAGTGTATAGGTGTGATATCATCAAACTCAAGGAACTATAAAGCATGTTATGTCGAACATAACCTATAAGTGAAAACACCTGGAACTCTGACGTTTGTAAAGAGTTTTTATCATCCCGAGATCTGAATTGAAGTAGTTTCAGTTTTCCTCCATTAAAACTACACGTTTCCATCCGGGACATTGAAGAATGGTATTTAGCTACTGCTAGGTGATGGATCATTTTGCGCTTTTATAGCCCAGTCTGTAAGTTACTTTAAATAACTTGAACGACAAAAGATCGTCGGTTTTCAATTGTCGATGTTCCTTAAGCAAATATATGCATTTCTGAACAAAGACATATATAGAGCACGATATTTTGTACCCTGTGAACAAAATTTAGTGTAGAGATGGGACAATAGACTTCTGTTAGGATATATAGAATGATTTCCACTGGCTTGAACCATTGGCTATATCATTATTAATTTCCAATGAGAAATTTTCTTCTGCCCATATCCGCTGCCATTTAGGTGAACATTTACTCCGTTTCGGAACCGGGTTCGATGCTCCAACTCGGTCGGACTCGGGTTTTACGGCACATGACGGAGTTAAGTCAGAGATTAATGTCATGTCCAAAATAGTCTGTCTCGTTTGAATTGAAGTAAGAGTATTAAACAGGCCAAGAAGGATTCTCTGAATGGAGTAAGTCATTTTTGGGACTTCTTTTTTTTTATTTTTTTTGTAGATAGTCGTGATAGGATCCTTAGGAAAAATCAAATATGTACCCTATACATACTATATTGTACAGTTTTTCTCATTCTGATGATGACTCTCCAGCGTCAAATCTTATAAAAATCTGCCTACATTCAGTGTTACCTTTCAATTGTGCACGAAGACTTGTTTCTGAAACTACCCGAACGCGTGATCTGAGGGAAACACCGAGCACTTTGACAGATGTCGGTGAAGCATTGGGTAGGCCAACTGCCCTGCTCTGTTTGATCCGTAGATTAGGCTAGCCGCAGCTGTGCAGTAATGTAAAGTGTCATTACGCCTGAACATATGTTCGATCTACCCGGTAGATCGAAAGTCGAGTCGACGATATGCGTTGCGCCGATCTATTCGCTGTATAAAAATACGTCGAAGGATTATATAATCGATTCGGGACGATAAATGCGTTCTTCTTGAGCGGTGTACAAGCTAGAGCTTCGTCTTGTGTTCATAAAGTCACTTTATAGAGAGACCCACGCGTGCAGTGCCAGAAGCAACTGTTTTTCGGCTCATAGTTGTTCGATTACATTTGGGTCGCTGTATCGTGTCTATCAGCAGTCACTCAAGCGAAGGCGCATCCTCTTCAGTTACAGAAACATGCCTATCTTGTCTTTTCTTCAGTCTGCATCAGCAAGACACAGGCCGTTTCTCGTTAATGCTTACATGTCCACACATGTTAAAGGAAGACAACATTTGCACATCAGCGAGAGGTGAAGAGCAAGCCAAACTCCTTTGCAAAAAACACCCCAACAAATAGTGACCCCATAGGTTCAGTTTGATTCAGGCATCTTGTCCGTGATGCACCGAATGTAACAAAACCACTCTGTCTTCGTAGAGCATCTCTATTGGAAATATTGGCAGACGATTGCTCTCCATTGGTGCGAGCATGTGCCTATTGCAATGACGAGGAACCATCCAGAAGAAGACAAATGAAAAGGAATATGAATATATTTCTCGTTGGGATCAACAGCAGCAACAAACCACTAACCATTGCTGTTACTTCTATGCCGAGGTGAGTCGAGACCTTTATCGGGACTAATGCCTGCATATCGCACGGGAGTAGATGAGTAACCTAGAAGTTACGAAGTCTGCGTGTTGTGCTATAGAGAATCTTCGTTCGGCCGAGGCTAAAAACTGCCGAAGAGCCATGATGCTTAGTCGATTCCACAAAGCGATTGAAAGAAAGTTTCTGTGTAGGATGTAGGTAGCTATAAGAAATCTACAAAGCAAATCCCAAGCTAGGAAACGCTCACGAAGACGCGAAAAAAGAGGGAGAGTTCCAGGACTCTATTAGCAGACATACGTGGCTGTTCGTCCATATTCTATAGTATCGTACACAGTAAGCGACGTGCGTATGTATCTTTTGTGTGGGATTTGGTCCTGTTGGAACCAGCTGGCTGCAGATCGCCCACCAATGTTCAAACAATCATTCACCACCTCAGTAATAGTAAGTAGATAGTAGTATATTCGTTGCCGCGGGCATTCTCAAAACACCTGAATCACCGCGCCCAGCGCCTTCAAGTCTCTGGTGATCAGCCGCTGTGAGACCCGCCGAAACGGCTCTCGTGCAGCTTAATAGGAGTGACTAAGGAGCGACCGCCGTTGGCTAGCTGAAAAACGGGACCAGAGATGAGAAATTTGATTTAACCACGGTTAGCATCGACGACGACAACGAAAACGACGAAATTCTATTTCCGTTTCTTTGTCAACGACTATCCTAGTGATCCAAGAGGCTGAGAGAGGAGACAGACACCGCCGTCTTCAACGTGTCTGTGGTTGAATGGCCGTATTGGATATTCTTCATAAGAGCGTAGTCGACGTCGAGCTCAACAAGTTCTGGGTTATTTTGTGCAGAAGTTTTCGAAAAGGCAAGACCTATTTGAATCCAGATGCGAAGTTGGGGGTGGTACAACAAAAGCTCTCAAATCGACGCTGCATTAGATGTCAAACTATGTGTATTTGAAATCGATAATGAGTGAACAGCAAATTAATAACAATCGTGCCTGTGTTTCGTGAATACTGATGGTAAATAACTTTTGCAAAAGCAACAGAACAAGATCAAGTCAACGTCATGCGTTGTCTGGTGGATTAAGGTCCAACATTGTAAGAAGCGTTTTCGTGTCCTACAGGCGTAGTGCCTTTACTGAGCTGAAATGAGATAGATTGATTGATTGATACACTCTTGGTTTCTTTCATGTACCAAACAATTTATGTATAGTTACAGTAAATTAAGTAGTGTGATTCGTAGTGTCTATTGCGTTAAATTTGTTCATCAGAAAACAACCAGTATTTATGTGGACTGAGAGATTTGCCATTAAAACATAATAATACCTTATTTAGGATCACAGAAGACTAGAAAATCTTTTAAACCCTACTCTGGCCTATATCTCTATTCAAACGTTGTTTCGACTAAAATTGTAAGCGAAAGGCGCAAGATCTAAAGCTGAACAAAGATACTTACAAGCGATACGTTGTTGTCGCGTTTATTTAGGCTTTTCTTCGTTATCTGTGTTTTTATACGTAGGCAGGCACCGACCTTTACTTTCATCGATGACGCTACTTTTGCATAGCAGGAGCAAAGGGGAAGTGGAGGTGATGGTTTTTCAGTACCGCTCATTGAACATTGTATCAAACTCTAGTTACCCCCTTCAACCCCATTGCCATTTGGTAACGTCTGTGATTGTAGCCAATCGACCCGTCGTTCTACCCAGCTGCGTCGAAGCATCGTTACTTACATTTGCTACTTACATATCAATTTTTCTGTGATCTACCTGTAATAGAAGTATCATTACTGCGACTATCGCTATTAGCTTCGCTTCAACCGAATAAATTCGGTTTTACTGACGCGGTGGGGCGTTTTGGCTCCCTCGTCCCCAGCGTTTGTCCGGCGATGAACTGTTATAACTCACTGCTGCTGCTGGAGGCCAAACGTAATCGCGCCTACGGAGAGCTGCTTGTCGCGTTCGATTGCGTCTACTTTCCGTCGAAACGTGCCGTCGCCATTCTAGCCAAACAACAAAACAGCCTCTCGTCGATCTCCGCCCTACTCTACGTCGCTTTTAAGTACCGTGTGAATTACGGATGGCAGGCTTCTATCTCTATTCGTTGTTATCCGTACGGACGTGAATGTCGCTACTCTGTTACTGCTGTTTTTCCTTTCCGCTTTCGGCTGTTGTTTATCGTCATGATCGCTCCGTGTTCCTGTCGTCAGATCGATGTTTAATGCTCGGTGTGACTATCGTTAGTTGAACGGCGGTGTATCTTGGCGGTGACAACTCTGAACGGCAATGTCGATAGGACGCAAAATGCCCGACGAAAAGACAAGGCAAGATATAATAGGACACGGGAAAGCATTTCAACTTCATGTATCGGCCAATACGATAAGTATGCTTCACTAAACAAACAAGTGAATAAAAACAGGAAGGTCAAAACAGGAACAGTAACAATGTATGGGCGAGCAAACAGGCCGGAAGGGAAAGAAAGCTACTTGTGCCTATATCCTGCAGATTCATAAATATACAAATAACAGAACGCATGCAAAAAGAAAACCAGTAAAAATCGTGCGTGTAGTTACCTATCGAGTAAGGGCTGTTATTTTTTTTTCTTGGAAGAACGCTTCTGGAGGCTGCAAACGACCATAAGGGTTTCTTGTGTCATTTTACAGCCGTCGTAGAAGACGCGCTTAACCTGACGTGACGAGCGCATCAACAATATCAAAATATTCATTTGCTGTAGTTTTTAGACCTATACTAAACTTACGATTTGGACTGGCACGCTAACACGCATTTGATGGTATTACGTAAAGAGGGCCCAGACCATACGTACCTATTTTTCCCCATCATATGTGTATACACATGTGCATATCATCGTTTGTATCTATATATATATACATATATATATATGAGCTTTGGATATATATATCAGCTGATTGATGCTAGCAATTACCTTTCAACCGAGCGGGATATCGATAGTTTAGCCGACAGCGTGGCCCGAGTCGCATTAAAAGAAACTAAACAAATTTTTCTCTAGTCATTCTTCTTATTGCAATCGGTACGGTGGCAGCAATGACCCGAGCCCGCACGTAAACGGATATCTACCGACTGTCACGCATGAAACAAGATTTGCGTGACAGTACCAACGACTATAGTTATTGTGATCGACAACCAGTCCTGCTCGTTGATCCGTTTATAAGGGGCACAGGTATCAAAGGTCTGCTTTATTTATAAAACTGACTGGATAGCCAACAACTGATGGAAGAAGCAACATGACATGTAGTATTTCACGTCAAGGCAGACACTTCGCAGTGTAGGCCTGTTCTTTGCAAATTTGGCGGAAGACTGAAGTGAGCCCAGTATTATCGTAGGCATGCATCTTCCTGGATGATCCGGGATAATTCAATGTATAGCGAGCGGAGACTGAGAGTCAACCGCGCGTTACCTCACACGTTTAATCCCCCCTCACCTCCCACGATTCGGCTTGAATTTGTAAACAATGAACGATCTAGACCAGTCATGTTTGTTAGAGAAACAAGAAATGAGTAATCGATTCTTATAATATGTATAGGGGCGTGTATCCGCATTTCGCGTAAGACCTATTTCCGACAAATGTAACAGCTTGTTGTGTGGCTTCCCACGTATAAATACATATGAATACCCGTGCGTGCATTTTCATGCACGAAAATGTCCTTTCGCTGCATCTGTTTTGTAAAATCTTTCGAAACGTTTATCAGGGTCTCTATGGCGTCTTTTTGACATAACCGTTCTGCCGAATCCGACCGAAAATCGCGTAGCGTTTCGTGCGTAAGCGGCAGAGACGCGCTGAAGTAAGACATTCCTCTGATCCCAGGGAGCTACCGTCTCCATAACGGCAATCGTTTCGCATAGTTTAACTGCGGCCAGATTTTCTTCGTCCATTCGAAAGAATCATGCTCGGAAAGATTAGCCATGACGTACCACTGTAAATGTGTATGAAATAGACAATAAGAACAAAAAGTCAGACGAGGTGGATTTTGGCACGGGAAAGAATGCTGTTATTTTTGAGTTGAATGTGCCGCCTCTCAAATGACACCGAAATCCTCAAGGCAAGTGTGACGACGATAGGCGCCTTTAGGACAAGAATACAGGCTGTCCTTCTAATTGCCGTTATGGCGAATCAAATAGAAGCGGTAGGGGAAATGGGCAGATAAAAATTAATGGTAGAAAAACGAATCCAAGAATAATTAGGCACGAATATCCGTTCGGGGTATGTGTGTGTGTGTGTGTGTAAAACGTGTACTGCGCTGAATGTCCCGCGGATGTGTTCATAAGAAAAACTGAACGGCGTGAGTTATACAGCGTATGATAACGACTCGGGGCACGGAAGACCCAGTCTACGGGGTATATAGATGTTTATACAGGGTAATTTAATATTTACACAAGACTGGTTATTTTTCAGCTGATATTGTCTGATAGGATAAAAAAACGAGCGCAAGATGTCATTGTAACTACGAGCTTCAAATGCAGTTTTCCTTTGGCAAGAACCACTTGTCGATACTGCATACGGTTGTAAAACTATTTCGCATAGAGCTCCGCATATACAGCACACTGAACAAAATTGGGTCCATAGTTGTCAATGCACGCACAACGGTCAAGCGTGTGCGTGCTTATTATTTCGTGCAGCACGATCATTCTATAATCGCCTTACACGCATATAAGCTAATCGGGATTATGTGTTCACGAACATCGATTGTTGTACGATCGATTTTTTTTTCTAATACAAATATGTTTAGTTACGTAAAATAAATGTTCGCCTAAATCATTTGTTAGTGCGCTACCCTATAAAAAACAAAGAGAAACACAACTGGATCCGGGCTGTTTTGAAGGCCAGACATTTTCAAGAATAGATCCGAAGGTGTAACTAACTGGAGATCTGCCGTACTGGCAGCTCTCCAACGCGCTCTTCCATATAACATGCGTAGACCAAAGTTTGTATTGCAGAATGCAAACTCTCGCAACTAAAAAAAATGTACCGGGACCGGGCAATATGTACTGATAGTATTTATGCCTCCGAAAAACAAAAAAAATTCCATAAATATTAATCATTTTTATTTAACATAACTTAACAACTTGAACAAACGATAGGCTTAAGCATAGCCAAGCGAAACAGCGAAGTTTACAAAATAAAACTAAAATAAATAAAAACACTTTATTACAGAACAATATCATTACACCAAGTGACGCACGGGTTCAAAAAAAAAACCACAGCCAAACTAGTGCATCAATAGTTATTTAGGATTAGATTGAAAGGAGTCGACTTTTTTTTTGTGTTTATTAACGTCGCGACTGCCGTTACCTCCCTTCTAGTTATCATTAGTGCTACTATTATTATCATTATTATAACGGCGGTTATCACTGGTGCTGCTGCTTGTTGAAGCGTGTGGATTGTCACTGTTCGCTGTAGTTTTGTATAGCTGACCGCAGCTTCGTTGACTGCGTTTTTCTCGCGCCAAAATTTGAATTTCAAATGTGATAAAGCCTTTCTCGCATCTTCGTTTACCCTGTCGCTATTTGGGGCGGGCGGGCGGGCGGACAGACAGGGACGAAGTCGTCTTCTGCGCCAATTCGTACTGTCCAGCTTCGTTGTCAAAGCTTCTAATCGAAAGGGACGTTGCTAAGTTAGCATTATGTCTTAGGCTCCACGGACAGCAATCCGTCCCTGCGAGACATCGGCAAAATACAGAGAGCTAGCAGAGTGGGAAGGCCTGACTGGCTACACAGACAGGTAAAGCAAGCAAAACAGCGAAGCGGTGTCACCGTAAGAGACATGTAAATAAACAAATAAAACATTTACTTGCTCGAAGCTAGCCATTTGCAAATTCAGCCAAGACGAACGCCGGCAAACATAATACGCGGATCGACCGAGGAGGACGTAGCTGTAAACCGAAAATTTGTTATAGTATATTGTTAAAACTGTCGTGATTTATGGCCTTCTACGTATATTCGGCTTCTGAAAATAACAGCAAATTATATAGACTACGTTTCATTTAGTTTGAACAGTAATAAAAAAAAAAAAACATATTTTCTAAGAAAATTCAAGTATCGATTGTTACCTAGACAGGACTCGAGAAAACCAATAATAAAAACCTGATGTATATCATGAGAGTAAGTTGTTTCCATATCGCATGAATATTCTTAGATAATCATTCGCGTATAGCCTGGCGCACAAGTCTGTTAGAATAAATTGAACTATTTCCGGTAGTGTTTTCTTCACGTTAGTATTATTCTCTCTAGATAAGCATTCACACACACACACACAAACAAACAAACAAACAAACAAAAATGTTGGAGTCATTTTCTAGATTGTGCGTGCTTGCATACAAATTTTTATTCGTTTTTAGATAAAAACATCACGGGTAGAGGGTAAAAGTAGACTGATATTTGGGTAAAACTGACGTGCACGGCTACAGAATGACGTGCCTCCGATTTGGAAAAGGACTAGGTTTAGCAACCTATTGAAACAGGTGCTGCTTGAAGTGTGGACCCGTTTTTCTCAACTGCAAGCTTTTTCCCTCGTAATTGTTAATCTAAGTTCTAGCCAACTGTAAACTTTTTTTTCTTCTTTAATCCCTATGTATAATTAGTTGTATCTCTAACATTTTGTTTATACAACTAGAATTGAGTGTAGAAAAGCCATCAGTTACTTGGTTGTTCGACTTTTAGTAGCTCATGCTTTAAGGTCCACGGCCATGGAAGCAGGCCCGCGGGAGCTTTCCTTCTACCTAACGACAACGCCAAGGAAGCTCCGTCAATTGCCGCCGTCGAACAAGTCACTTCATTATAGTGATCTTGATAATTAGGTGAGTCAGTGTGTGACATCTTTGTCTGTTTCGATGGCAGTTTAAGAGCGATGCTTGTATGTAGTACCTCCAAGTGGCCTTTTCGCGTTCTTGACTACCGGTCTCCACATGCAGGACAACGCCTTCGTGCACTATATGACAGTACAACGGGTCGGATTCGGCCAATAGCTGAAAGTTTACTCCGGTGTCGTTCACGCTCACTGCGGCCAGCCGTGAATGCGTGCGCGCCACATGAGCTAAGACAGGAGGCGGTGGCTGAGGCAACGGGTGACGACTCATGGCTTATAGCATCGATCCGCAACACCGAGCTCAGCGGCAAAGGTCAAACAGAAACTCAGTGTTCACTAGACGACCCATTTTCTCTAGACACATTTTGATCTTGATCTTCCTGTCTCATGTTGCGGTCTCAATATCCGAACACTCATAAAGAGATGCTTCTATTCAAGACATCTATTTGCCGTCGAACTCAGAGAAGCCTATGTGCAGCTTAGGCTTTATTGGGTAATACTGCCCCTAGAGAACATCCTACGAGCAAGTTTGGGAACCAATCTCTGGTGAACAAGCAACGTGAGACCGATAGTCATGAACGCAGACTATGCTTCTACGAGAAACATTTCCAGATGTTACGGACACGGGATACTAGAAAGATGACTGGATTGGGAGTGGCTTTTTGTTATGCTGCAAATCGGACTTTGCTAGATACAAATTAGGCATTCCTACGAATCGAACCCCATCATCTCCGATCTAGTACATATTCAATAGTTCTGCGTTTAGTTATAACGCGTCAGCCATGGTGGCGCCTTACACGTGGCTGCCTGGGGATAGCCAGCTCCAACGTCCACTGCACGCATTATGTATGTATGACATGCTGTGCTCTATTTCCATCCCCCTTTTGTTGTCCAATCCATTCATCCCGTCATAACATATGCGAACAGAGACCGCGTTATAGATGTACATATATGAGTCTCTTGCCTACGACGCGAATGATGAAAGGAGAAAGTCCAGCGGTTGAATGTGCTGGCCACGCTTAGTCCTTGACACTTCCTCTAGCTATCCTTCTTCATTACAGTAAATCTCCATCTATGCATACGCACACGTGTTCAATCGAGGTGCGACTAGTACGCTTGGTCAAAACTGTTGTAGCCGTTGCAAAGAAATGAATGGGGGTACCGCCAGCGGTACAGCATTCTGCGGTCGAGAGGAGTCGATTCTGTTTTGTATGGAGGAGAACGAGTGTACGAGGCGTGACTGTGAAAGGATATGTTGGTCGCATCGCTGCGGCGGTAAATAGGAACCGGGCAATTATTTTACTTGTCAGAGTCGAGCAGCAGTAAACTTCGACCCGTCAACTCATTCAAGTCTCAACAATACCCGCAGCCCGTGTTGAAAGCTCTTGTCCTATGGTTGCATTATAGTAAACAGACAGCAGTACCGCTGATGTCCACAAGGAAAGATGCATGATCTAATCGTCGCGGAAACTGCACTGCAAGTAATCGCAGTGTCAACATGACGTCGACGCCACTGCACGTTATCTATCGGCTAATCAGCAGCTCGGTGTGGGGGTTTCGCATTTTTTAGGGGGGACAAAATGATGAAGTCTCTTTAGTATTACTACCAATATCGTCACTAGGGGTGCACCCGTCGACAATGGCGCCGTTGCAATGGCGGCCTATGTTGTCGTCTTTCCCTATGTGTATCTTTCTGTCTGTGGTTGTATCTCTCTAGCTGCAAGTCTTCTCCTTCTATTTGGCATACTCAAACGGCTTATGGGTACTAATACCAGTGGCAGTACTAGTGTTACTTGAAGTAAAAGTCTTGTTGGTAAGTTCTTTGCACGTGTGTGTGTCTGTGTGTGTGTGTGTTACAACAGATGTCAACATATTTCTCCACAATAGTTGTGGTCCTGAGAAATAAGCCATCACTCATTCAGGTCCTTCTTATCCTGTGGCACGTTGACCGGTCTTGAGCTCTTCATGATGGCTGGACGACTGGCAGGCGTTTCGCTCGCCTCTCAAGGTCCCTGGAGACATCCCTGAGCGAACACGAGTCTGTGCCTAAAAGAGAAAAGGGCCGAGACACGGACCCAATAAGGCCGACAGCGATCTATTGCCGACCGAATTGCACT
This sequence comes from Varroa destructor, assembly GCF_002443255.2. NCBI lineage: Eukaryota > Metazoa > Arthropoda > Arachnida > Mesostigmata > Varroidae > Varroa > Varroa destructor. The sequence goes on along the minus strand of NW_019211457.1, from coordinate 9,271,468 downwards.
CAACTCGTACCACAGAAGCGGGGTGGAACATCACAACACCTAAAAAATAGGACACGGGGCGGTTCCAGTCAAAGATGGCTGTCACAGCGGCTTCCGTCATAACTGTGATCAATATTTCCACGCAATCATTACAATGAAGCACGCATCAAGCGCATCGAGCAGGAAAAGCGTGAGTGCAAGTGAGATTTTTTAGTAAAATTTCTTAGACAAGTAGCTCATCTTAAGCGGTGTTGAAGCAACTGGGAGGACAACGCGGATAATGTGTCGTCCTGCAGATCTCAACGGACATCTCCAGCGAACGGCGACAGTAGGCTTGAGTAAGGAGATCTAAAGGCTGAGAAGGTGCCTGGATGACAAGACGGGGCGTCTTAGAGGCCTTTTTGCAATGCCGAATGCGTAATTGTCATACGCAAATTACACACTGCGTCAAACAACCGCGCTAGGCAATCCAGACTAGTGCATGATTGAATTGGAGTTTTGCCTCTGATTAGAGTTAGCATACGCTTAATTTCTCGTAGCCCTTTAATACCGTATCTATCAAACAGCGTTGGATGGTTTTTCTCTAATTTTCTTGAAACAATTTTCTTTGTTAAACATATTTTGGTGCTCCGTGAGTCGTTCAAGAATAATTCGTTCATTATTATTAACAGCATTTAATGAAGTGTTTCATTTTCTTAGGTAGCAGAGCACCCTTAGCAAGCAAATTTGTATATGCAACCCTGATACGAGAGCATAACTCGTCGTATTTCGTTTCAAATCATCGAAACGTACATACACAAAACATACTGATGAAATAACTCTAGCCGGCGTTCGGTGCAATTCAGATAACCTCATAGGATTATTTTACTTCAAGGAAAACCGTCCACTTGTCGGCGTATCGTCAAAGGTCTAAGATGCATGGGAAAGAAACATGAAATGATACCAAAAAAAAACTAGGGGCCAACCATAAAATTAAAGATTGGGCGAAGGTTAGAAACAGTCGGTCCCCGTCACAGTCTGTCAATTTAAGACGATGCATGAAATCAACATGGCAAAAACGCTACAAAGGACAAGTGACGCCGTCCGCCGCAACGAGTTTGATAAAAACAAAAAAATGACCGAAAACACTTAAGTAGAAAGCTATACAGTTTCCAAGCGTACAAATGATACCTTACAAAACGCTATCGATCTATAGGCATCTGCTCGTAACGAGAAGTTGAAGTGATGTGTTTTCGGTTATTGATTTTCCGCATAGGTATACCTCACTGTTTAATTCCAAACAAAATAAGCCATAGTTAATGAATACGAGTAACTGTTGTAAGTTCTTTCTCGGAATTGCTACTTACCGGACGGCTGTGTATTCTCTGTTCAACCTAAACCTCTCTCCGTTCGCCTTCGGCGGTGTGTATCAGCAAAAAATGAAGGCACCCGGCCAACGACGTTGTGCATATCGTAATAGCAGCGATGTTGTCTGTCGGAAAGCTTAGAACAGTCATGGATCACGGCAGCACGAACGTGTACGTTCGTACATGAACTAGAAGGCAATGACTGTTTTTGCGAACATGATCAAGGCTTCGTTCATGTTTTACATTTGACCAGCTATGCGATCCTTGAAACATTTGTATATGTGTGTCCTTTGGGGACCACACTGTGTGTGAGCTGGTGTGGTTCAATTAGACCATGTGCCAATTCTAGATGCTGTCTTTGTATTCCATTCAGGCTGTGCGAAAAGAGCAAAAACTGAATCAGCTATTCGTGCTAGCCCACTCACATCTTTGACCCATCTACATATCATCGAAGAGACATAGGGTAGCGTACAAGATCGTGGAAGCGACAATAGAAAATCGGAAGAACCAGCAGGATCTGGTAGCCAAGAAGAATCTAGGGGACTAGTCGGATCTCTTGTCCTTTTTCATCTAGCTGTCGTGTATGTATTTACTAGCGCTGCTGTAATATTTACAAAATAGATTTGACGTAGAAAATCTACGCTTTTCAAAGATGGCGAACGGAAAAGTGCAACTGATACAAACACCAGTTTAGCTTGTATTTTGGCCTAAAAAATAAAAATGTAATATGCCTTTTGGACGGACCATGAGTCTGTCAGTGAAATGTATGTTACAGATAATATCAATTTAGATTCTCTCTATGATATGTACTGTCCATGAATAGAATAAAAAATACGAGCAAAACCATTTGCTGTCCCTTATTTACTGAATAACAAATATAATTTCATTTTATGTTTACTAATAGGCTTCCTACGCCCAGCTTGAGCTTTTACAGCAACCGCAAACTTGAATGGTAACTTCAACGAATAAAAATGATAGCTTTCGCAATTTCTTTAGGCTTTCTTCATTTTCCATTTGTGGGGGGAGGAGGGCGAGGGGGGGTTCTACAAGTTCCGTGGAGATCGTTTCTCTGATTCTGTCGTGTTTTATGGGTCCGAAGGACTTCCACGAACGCCATCGCATTCGAATAAGCCGAGCTTAGCCGTTCGTCAATTTTCCACCGAATGCCCATTGAAGTTAAGGCGGCAACAACAATAACAGCGACAACGCTAAGGCGAGTCGACGACAGTGGATATCGAACCACACCCGCTGTGCACTCCACGCTCCGAGCCTTTCTTAAGCCTTTCGAGGCGGCCTAGTCCAACTCTTTTCTTTAAACTTAGTGAGTAGGCTTCTCAACTGTGATATGCATACAGTTATTGTGCACATGCACACACGAAGCATTATTACGTGCCTTTCCATAGCCTATTCCGCCTACCTAGCCGTTCTTGACTGATCGAATGATTGCGGTTCGCCCCTGTAGGACTCGGGTGCTTTCTATTTTCATCCGTCTGTCCCATTGTCTCTCTCGTTTTCGCAAGGACCTTTCGCTAGAAATCACATTATTCTTGTGTTTGACGCACAATGGACGCACCATCGTCCGACGGAGAAAGCGGTTTCAAGGGCAAATAAAAGGTTGATATACATTGGCCAGTCAACAAATACTCGTGTAACAAGCACATCTCAAGGCATAGTACAGCTCGATTCCTAGTGGTACCCCGTCGGATGGCAAACCCGTGTACATCAACTCGAAAACAAAAGCTTTACTTTTCATCCACTTACGGTGGCTACCCTGAATAAGTGCTCCGTCCATTGGCTTTTGTTAGGAATTCGTTTTTAAAAATGCACAGCGGCGGACTCGGAGTTTCAGAGACTGCAAAATAATTAGACAAAAAAAATTCGGTCAGCATGAAAAAAATCGAAACTTTCGAAGGTTGAAACCGTTCGTGGTGGGGATTGTTTTCGACATTTTCTAGCATACGGAACGCCTATAGCAGACATAGAAGCGTACCGTACTACCTTAACTTTGATGACTGATAAGGTACAATGTGATAAGTCATATCACATTGTGCATGATTGCTTGAATTTAGAGAGAATTTAATGGAAAAAAATAACGTGTCAAAAGGAATAATAGTAGCGAATAGATAAATGTATCGGGTGCGCATCCATTTAGAAAATTATAATCTGTATTCGTGCCGTCCATTCTAATCGTATTCGTAACATAGGTCTGTCGATAGATAAAGAAAACCGAAGACTGACCAAATTGTTCAGCTTTTACCACGCGTGTCTGCGCTTTCTTAAGGAAGCCGGTTGGCTTTTTAAATCTTAATAATCAAAATTATCATATTAGGTACCCCGTGACGTTCCTATAGCTCCAAGCTACACTAGCTGAACGGTACTAACGTCTACTGAAACGAAAAGTATCCGCCTAGAATTAGTCGGCCTCAGTTCTTCCCCGTACCGAAACCGATGTCTTCGTATGCCCTTAGCGCTCAGTCAAAAGACGCCCAGCGCGTTGGTATACCTTGCGGCTTTCACTAGCATGTATGATCCACCTTCAGGGTAACGTTTTAACGTGTTCGGCTCTGTGCGGTTGCAAACATGGCGCGACTCTTTCTCCCTTCTCTCAGATTGATTTGACCACTGATTGTCTGATTCCTGTAACATCAGAAATCGTTATTACCGCTTGTCTCCTGGCTGATGGCGAAGAGCGCATATCGAAACAGAGCAATCGACTACCCAATGGCGGTCGTGATTATTTTCATGAACTACAGTATTGATGGCGACCGTGAAAGGCAAAGGAAGGAAATAGAGAAGCCGACGAATGGCACGACACGTTTTACCTCAGTCGCTGGACTTTTTCAGAGAAAGAACGAAGTAGTCCCCAAACGGGCGAAACTACCCCCGAAGAGCAACACTTCGGAGACCCGTGCTATGGTCACGATGTGGGCGATTCGATCGACTCTCAGCGCCGGTCGCCAACAGCCCAGCCAACAGATAAATGTATCATAATACTTCAGCGATGACGCAGTATCCAACCGACTACTAGTGCTGATGAAAGTGTAACATAAACAAATCAGGCAATCTATAAGTAGACGAAAACATGGACGGGCTGTATTCCTTAAAAGTACATTAGCGACTATTGGGAAAAAGCCGCCGAAGATGTATCAGTGAAGTCATCGAAATCCGCTAGAATAGATAGCAGTGATGTTAACGTGAGCGCCGCATATAGTTGAACAGTGGGGTCATCAATAACAAGACAAATATAAATTTAAACGGGGACCTGCGTCGTTGTCTTTGTAGCATCGACGTAGCATCTATTTACAATGAAATTTTTACCATGGCGAATAGAGATAACTTGAAAAGAACCTGAACGATTAATTACTGATTTAGTATGAATCAATCCGAAGAAAGTTTGCTGCAATGAAACAAAGTCTATAAATTACATTGACTTGATTATAAAAGTCTTACACCTGTTGTTCTCTATCTTGGGGATCATATGCTACACTATATATATATATATATATATATATAGTGGAGAGTGGCTTTTATGCTGCACAAGTGTAGATTTACCCTTGGTTTCATTTTTATTAAAACCGTGTTCTAACCAGCAAAAAAAAGGCCTGGGAAAAATGACTTATATAACGGTTAGTACTGGTTTATTTTCATAATATAACAACTGTATTCTGCAACTACGGTCCCAAGTGGTAGGAAAAAGTTAAAATTCACCTCAAAAATATTAATTGACTCATACCTGCAGCCGTCTGCAATAAGCAGATCATGCTAGACATGCTTAGGAAGTCCATGGAGCCTCCAGGCACCTAATTCAGGCTGCACCTTCACAAGTACCAGCATTACCTACTTGCAGTTTCTATTATGTCGCAATGATGCTCTAGTTGGCGATTGCATCGCATATAATCTCGAGACCACATGTCGACTAAGACCAAGAACATGGTCTCAAACGAAAAAAGGGGTTTTCCTGATTAAACCTGCATGCGAATATGGTAAGTTTATATGTCCTATCGCCCAAACACATTCAGTGCTCGGTCACATTGTCGATCAAGCGGACTCAGCTAGCAAGGTGTTAGGTAGCCTGATTGTAACCGCATATAACTATAGAGATGAATCCTAATGATAAATACTAATAGAGGCTGTCATTCTCACATGTATACCTATTTGCCTCCTGCACAAGTAGCAACGGTCTTCGACGATGCACAACAGATCTTTGGTCGTTAACACGTTCATTGACAGAACCACCATCAGATCACCTCGTCCTTTTCTACCATTCACCTTTCTCTAACGCTAATTCTTGATGGTGCAATACGTCAAGATCATAGATCTATCTATAACTGTAACTTGCTAGTAGTACTAGCTGGCTAACTAGCGGGCAACGGGCGCTAAGATGCTCGAATTGCTCAAAGTCACTTGTCGAACCCTGTCCTCGCCTCCACGAATCGCACTCACTGACAGACTGAGTAAACCTAGAGCGCCCATGAAACTGATCAAACCCTCAAATGACAGACGGTGGCAGCAGGGTCGCTTTGACGGCAGATATGACGGTCATGGAACGCGGTCATATCGGCTACCTGATGCTGACGGATATTGGCTCAATACAAGCAACTTCAGCTTGTTCATGCTGTCTAGTGGGCAAGCGACTAACCGCTGATCGAGCCTCATGACAGAGAAATAACAGCAGATAAACATCGCGACATGATGCGGGCGTTGTGCAGCAGCAGCTGGCGGTACATAACGCATGCGTTGACGCGCTGGTTACTGCCTGGCCGTTAATAGCTGTAGGCAATGGCTGTGAACGATGGCAGGCAGCAGTTAAAACGCTTCACTGGCAAGCATAACCAGCCTGGCGCCGTTATATAATGGGGGCCTTGAACCATCAAGACGGCGCTGCTACTGCTGATAGAGGAAAGAAGAAGTCAAATCTTCATGTAAACTCGAAAAAGGGCAATGGTGCATGGCTAAGCCTCGAGTTGACCGCTCTCTTTCGAAATCCTTAATAGTGAGCATGTTTACGTACAAGCGTATAACGATATCTGTTCAAATGTAGACCCTTCTGAAAAAAAGGCTCATCTTGTAATTTGTGATCGTTCCAGCTTAATAGCTGCGGGTGAGGTAATAAGCGGTACAAACCCCACTCATTCAAAATACTTATGTTAATTTTGGGTCATTTAACATGGCATTCCTAGCCTTATTAAGTTCTATATTAAGCACGACAAAGAAAGGAATTAAGTTGCAATTTATTTGCCAGCTTATTTTTTATTTTTCAATAAAATTTATCGCAACTTCATATTTTGCGTCGCGCAGCCTTCAAAGCCTAAACGTAAAGCTAGTATGAACTAGTATAAGCAATGGCAACGCTACCACATTTTATATATAGATATAAGCACATCTTTAACATGCTTCAAATTGAGATCCATCGAATACTGCCAGCTGTAATCAAAAGGTCTTTTCTGCTAGAATACTCTCAAAGTATAGACATTATACGAATAGAGGCGCGATGGACAAGCGCAGGCGTTGACTCCTCAAAAGGAAGCCACAGGGAACATGAGTCTCCGAACAGATTGAGGGGTTGCTAAATCTTCGACCAGTGCTTTCGACTATTGCTTTTGTACCTGGTTTTCATATCAACTGCAGCAATATATATCGTACTTAAAGTAAAATCCTTCATTGACATTGATGATCCTTAAAGGTAAACATAGGCTCGCTACTACTGATTCATCTTAGCGGCGGTCACCAACGCTGAAGGTCTATCGCATTTGGGGAGTGGGGGGAGAGAGAGAGAGAAAGAGAGAGAGAGAGAGAGAGAGAGGAAAGAACCTCGAGCCTTATCGAATTCCATCTTGTGGCTCTGCGACTCAGACTTCACGTTCGATCCAGCAGAACATGCCGGCCCTGAAGTCAAATTTTTGCTTCTTGATTGTTATGTTTGCTACTATTGCATTGCGGGTCGTATGAGTTTTGTGATCGATTTCATCAATAATTTGTATTAAATGTAAATAAACCATAGGTCAACTGGATAAGCAGTTTCGTAGTATTGATCAGCCCGTTGATGCGATTCCTGTTAGGGTTTGAGTTTTTATTGCTCTGCATATACACACCTATAATAACACAGAGGCAAGTCAATCCCCTACCAGGTAGGTTGATCCTTTTCTATTATGTATCTAGATGGCGGGGCAACTAGCGAGGTATTGATGTCAAGTGGGTTGAAGGAGCCACCGTGAAAGCATATTTGTGTAAACAGACCTCGTAATTAGTGTCTGCTGATAACGAAAAAAAGAAATGACTTATGTATCTGTGTAATGGTGACAAAGTATCAAGTAGAATATTAACGGGGACACGGAATACTCATAACCAAGGTTGAGGATGAAAATAGTCGTGCTTAGTTTAATTAAAGGTCGATTGTGACTCACAATGGCGATCAAAATGGAACGGAGCAAGCCTGTACAACTACTGATAATGTTAAATAATAAGAATAAGCCTCGCCATTAGTAAGCAAACTTTTTTTTACGTAGTTTTTACGTAGTAGAATTTTACGTAGTTCACGTAGTTGAGTCATACAAAATACCCCAGATCGACAAATCGAGACCTTTTAGGCCATCAACAAACTCTTAGCGTATTATTACGTATACATATATATATATATATATATGTGTGAGTGTTATGAACAATACAAGGATGTATTCTGCTCATACAATTATGCTCTTATTCAGATTTTACTTATAAACATATTTATAGACTATATAATATTAGATTATTATCTATCAAGTCCTATTGCTTATTTATCGAACACCGTGCGAATTAGTTAGACGTTGTGTAGCAAAAAAAAAATCTTTCAAACGGGATTTAGGGACGCTTGGTACGAGAGGCTGTCCGGGTTCAATGGAATTGGGTACCCTAAAAAAACAGTAGCTGAACTATTGTTTGCAAACACTAGTAGCTATGCCCACTTACACTTAGTAGACTATACGCGAAAATGGGTTTGTTAGATAGCCTACGCACTGACCGATAACGACAAACAAATTTAGAAGTACCACCGGAGTACCTCAAGCTGTCTTAAGTGTGTTTATAATAATAACATAGTTAAGTAGATTTTTTACGTTTCGGCGGGTTTTCAACTGTTCCAGATTGCCTGCAACGCACAATAAACGACCCTTAGCTTTCTCCATCGTCCGCTGTCTAAAGCTGTATAGTTAGCCGGATCTGAGGTCCCCGCTTATCAAAGCTGAAAAATTCGCTTATTGGAATTATAATGTCGATGAACCATTTTAACGAAAACAATTCACAAGTATTTAGAACGTGAACTTATTTCTAATGCAAGACATAAGGGTCACCTATTTAGGTCCTGCTAGCGACATAAGCTATACAGAGTTCTGATAGGGCCATCGAGATTTGATTCAAGGTACAGACATATTGCGGACCTAATTGCTAGCTTGATGTTCGGCTGTTAAACTTGGCTTATTTTTTGTACATATTAACTGGATTGATCATATATGTTAAATCTCCATCAAAAAGAAAGCATTACTTAGTGTGGACAAAAAAGTAGTAAAAGCTCCTAAAAGAAGGAAAAATGTTAGTGAAACTTTCTTAGCTTACTTTACTGTGCACGCATTGTGACGTTCCACTGTCACAGTGAGTGCCCGGAAGCTCCGAAAGCTTCAGAGTTCGTCTGTAGGAGCATGCTCCGTATTTCCTTCAGTAAACAATGCAAAGACAAAGCGAACGTGGATCAGCAAATGAATGTTAATATACAATACAAATGTAAGAGCAAGCACCTTTTTGATGGCAGGGAGGTGCATACAAGCCAATCTAGCATCGACCTCTTTACGACAACAGGGAGTATACGTTCTGGTCCTAACTTGCAGCTTTGCCTTCCTCCTTCAATTGACGATTTGTCCAAATCGGCTAGATCATTCGATGGCAGATTCTGTCCAGCTCCCGACATTTCCTGTTTGTAGCTATTTTTATTACGACCGTCTGCTTCTATTCGTTTTAGCGATGGCCACAAGCGTCTACACGCTACTCTACAACGGCCATCAGGAAATATGCGTTCATGTTGCAGTTGTTGCACACTGACATAATAAATAATCTGCAGTTTCCATGATGCCTCTAAAGTATACTACCATTGCCCATGCGGTGCTCAAAGGATGCTCGTAGCAAAACAGGGAAGCGCATTTGCAAGGATCCCTCGAGTACGTAGCACAAGCTAGCTGCTGGATCACAGTTATTTCAAGGCAGCCTCCGCACCAAAAGGATCCATCTTGATGTTGTCTGTTTAATATTTAGGATGCAGCAGATTTAATAGGCAGCCTCCCTGTGACTAACGGACACTAAATAAAATGGAGACAAAATGGAATTTTCTCAAGGGGTTACTGTCTAGAAAGAAGGAGAATTTGTCTGTTTGGAGGAGACGCCACGAACTGGAGGAACACATCCAGATCCTTTCTAGCCTTACGTGCCTACAGTGCCTTACGAATCCATGTGAGTTCATTAACATCTACATTGCTGAATACCTTCACAAGGAACAATATAAGTTAAGGAAGTCATCACAGATGCTTACGAAACCCACATATCTCAGTTCCATAAAGGACGGACACAAAGATGGCAAAAGAAAGCAGTTCTGCTTACTTCAGCATTATATTTTCCGGACGAGTAACGAATTAGGACAACCTTGTTTCGTATAGATAAGTTATTGAATCGTTGTACGTGGATTCTCTATACAGTAAGATGAGTACATACGAGTTATCATGGTTAAATACTACAGCTTCGGCTCAATAGTGAAAAATGACGGAGACATTGTATCTAAGAGAATTAGGGTTGTTGTAGGGCTTCTACGAGGGCTGAACCCAGACCCATCGCCGATAAAAGATTACTTGATGCGGTGTACCCATCTATGCACGGACCCGGAGTCCGTCGGTGCGTTCCTGTTACCATGCTGACAGGACATCGAGCTGCCGGTTTAATTGCTAATCGGCACATCCTAGCTCATGCGTTTTGACCGCAAGCGGTGAGGCTGTATATTCTGATTGCTAAATGTGTCAAAACGCGTCGTATCTTTGTTAAGGACCGGTTTACGCTGCACCAGAGCACAAGATAGATACACAGCTTGCCCTTAACAACAAAGTAATCAGGTCCTTCGCTCACAGCTTCGACACAGTCACCGTTGCCGTTGATAAGTGACTAACCGCTGTTAGAATAAGCACAGAAGAAACCTAACATAGACACACAGTGTAGTAGAAGTATCAATAAGAATTTAGTTATGTTACACATGTATTATAGTTGGAATACACGTTCACTGAGTAAAATGTTTGATTTGTATATATGATAATAGAGAACTTAGCTGAAAAAAACGACGCTGGTGTTATTAACTTGAAAAAATGAGATATTTCTAGCTTTTCATATGCATTGCCACTTTTGTTCAGCTTCTTGTATTTAGATATTGACAGAATGAGGTAATAACACTGATGCAGAATATAATAATGATTGAATTTTCGATTTTTTGATGGACCACATCTATAATTAATAATTACTACTTCTGTTTTGTTTCATCCATTCCGCGACCGGGAACGTTAGCCGGCTAACGTCCCAGAAGAGTGATGCTTCCAGATGTAGGATCGCACAAACTACCGTTTGTGGATTCCGTTTCTTATACCGATGAAGGTATCCTAAAGCTGCCCCGTTCAGGCAAATCATTACGGTCCGCCCTATAGCTCTATACAGATGGAGCAACCTGTTTCATCTAAAGTATGATTTACATATCGCTATCCGTGAGTGTTAAAAGCAGTGCGAGGATACACGTTGCTGGACACCGCATTTTGAATCCGCTATTAATTTATCTAGTATCCGTGTCTAATGGCTTCTTGTTGTTCTGGTGCGCCTACGTACGTCACGTAGTGGCCACTTTTTTTTTTATTTTGTTTTTTGTGAATTATGACCAGCTTTTGAGTAACACAATGGCGAAAGCGTGACTAAAATACTTCTTTTGATTGTCTCAAGAGAAGCCCTTCGGGTTTTGCCTTCGATGTCATCCCAGTTTCAGCCCATGAGCCCAGCAAAGAATTAACATCGTCGTCGGATTGGCGTCTCGTAAGCCCTCTAAAGAGTCGTAAATGTAATTATTATAATAAGATCTGCTTAATCAATGCTAGTATTATTTACTATACTCGATAACGCATTGTAGAACTCCGTGTATGGCTACGGACAGATTAGCCTGAACTGAATAGCAACCACCGTGTTGTAAACTTACTCGTAAAACCAAGTTACTGTTCATAAGGTTCTTTGCACTTCAAATAACTGTGAGTACGAATTATAAAACCAGTGAAATAGCGCTAGCAGTCCCATCTAAGATAATTTCACAACAAGCGCGGTCGGCAGCATTTTCATTGAGGGATTAATCAACTCGCACGCCTACGTTATCGGATACACAATCTGTTATATTCTCTCGTGTTATTTCTGACCTGCGTAAGCATCCGGCTACATCTTTCGTAGGACGTCAAGCATACCCCCCGCAAGACGCTGGTGTCGGTTCCACCCTCAACGTCATTGTCACTCCCTGCCATCTAAATGCCTTACATCGACTGAATTTCAACGGTACGTTCACTAAACGTATTTTTCTCGCTGCCAACTCTCAAACGCGGCCATTTACTTTACGGTGGCGTTGTCCGTTTCTGACGCCTTATACGACGTTTAAGAGGCTAATCGTATGTACGCCACGGCATCGTCGGCGTTCGCCGTTTGATATCGGCGCATACAAAGTATCGTATGAATCACGTTGAGGTAGCGATTCGAACGCGCGACGCTGTAAACGAAGATGCGTTTATCTGACACTTTTTGTGTACGTTTCGTCCTTCATTCGTGACTCGCTTCCTTTCGCAAAGCTGCTTGTGATGCGCATGTGTGTTTGTGGGGCTGTGAGAGTACATGCTTTTGGTTTGGCTGGCTGGTTAACGAGATTCTACTGATCAAGTCCGATGTAGTGATGCCTTGGGCAAAGGCGCCCGGGCTTTACGTTTAACAGCTCACTACGCATGCACAGTTACTGTGTAAACTGTAGTGAGTTCACGGCAGTACGACGACGTCGACGCCAAGCGTGCGAGGTCTCGCCATTAGACGAACTGCACATATATGAGCTTTATAGGAAGGCCGGCAGCGTTAACTGGCCTAGAGCGAGGTGCCGGATCAGGTCGCGTGGGCTGACAATCTGCTCGGCAAAGATCTTCGCGTGCTTTGCCCAACCATAACAACATCGAAGACGAATCGCGACGTGAGACTTAGGAACCACCGCAGGGTATGGCTTGTAACATTGCCGATTAGGCCTCATGCAACCTCGCGTGGTGGTTTCCCTGCACCGATGCCACCGTTGCCGCGGCTCCTTTCGGCATCTAAAATGAATTCATCTGCTGCTATAGCGGGAAATGCGATTAACCTTGGTATAACAATAACGGAACAAAGGTTGCCACAGAAAAATATCTTAAATGTTATTATGTTTAACGTCTACAAACACGAAGTAAACGGGGCATTTGCGTCGGCGGAGAATGGAGTGAAAATGGAAGGTGTCCCAAAAACGAAAATAGTATTACGAGTACGTCGGCCAAGCGAACAAATGCCCCAAATATGGATGCGACGGAGCATTTTAATACTGTTGAATTACTATTACTAGTACTTAAGGATAGTCGACTAAATGTCAAGACTGTTGCTCAAGGGGGCAAATCGTCGTCCGTTATATATGGAGCCTCAATTCTAGATCGTGTCGGGCTTCCCTGAGCCTATACGCGCGCGCACTCTTGTATTACAGTGGCTGAAATGGTTACCCTGGCCGATCACAGGGAGCCCCTTATGTTCGCTGCGTATAGCCGATCGTTATCGCTGCTTGAATTGGGTAAAGGAACCTCCATTCCGTTCCAACGAAGTTTAGCTGCTCTGCACCATGAAGTTGATACATTAGTCAGCGTATGAGTATGGCTAAAGATCAATGGACACACAATCAATGAAAATCTTTAGCAAAACGATAAGTCCACAGGGCAAACCAGATCTGTCCCCGAGGATAAAGCCTGACGAATAAATATTAGTATCTTCTTGTCCTAACATTTCGTTTCCGTTCAACATTATCAGTAAATTTATAGCGCATCTGGCAAATGCGTTATCTGAAATACATCTATATATAGTTTACTCAACATTGAAATGTATATAGGACAATAACTTTAACAAAATATACTTTACGGAACGTAGTCGGCTATGATAAGTTAGAATGAAACTCCAGTTTAGGTGAAACCTACCTATTGTTGTAAATGCAGAAGGAAGCTATGTTAGTAAATATGCGTCATGAATAATTCAATTAAATACAAGCAGGGTCTGGTATACATCTAAATAAGGGATGCCCTCAACTGGGTCTGAGACCAATGAAAATTTCACTTAGGTCGTCTGATTTTCTGAAGCAATTTGGCTGTATTGTGAACTCAGACGCCAAATATTGCTAAGATTTACTATAAAAAAATCTCCTGACGATGTAATTTACAAGATTTCAACATATGTTTTTCGTGCACAACTCCAAGTGGCTGACAAAGATGCTACCCATACACACATCTAACGTGCAGACGTTAGTTCGAACGTGGGAAGCTTACATGTGACGTAACCTCGAGAATTTCCAAAAACCAAAGTTAGCATTGGGTCATTGCTAGTGTGCCTTCATTGGTACTTGTAAGGTGGAACACCGCAAGGACAAACTTTGTTGCCAATGTACGATAGGTGACAAGGTTACGAGATCGGTTATTTCCTACAGATTTAGGTTGGCCGCGCCGGAAGGCCTTAGCTTAGCTCCGTTTCCCGTGCTGGTGGTTAGTATTAGCTGGCCAGCTGCCGACGTCCGACGCCCTGCCCGAAACGATCGACCGAATGGATGGTCAAATACCATCAAACGCAATATATGATTAAAAAAATTACATTATATGACCAAGCTATACAATTAGCGCCCATCACCTCTAAACTAACTAGAAGAACTAAAATGACTTTAAATCATGTCAAATTTTAATTAAAATCGCGATATTCCACTTAGAATCGTATCAGCGTAAGCGTTCTATGATTTCTACCACGTGCTATAGGCAAGGTTCTTCGTGTGTATACACCGTATATACACATATATCAAATAAGGTAGTTATTAGCAACAACTTTCTGCTAACGAAGTGCTGCGCGCGCTGCCCGACTTTTTCAAACATTGGGCTTAAGGCTGTTAACTCCTTGATATTTCTAATAATGAATGGAAATTCAAAGACCATGTTTCTCGTATTCAGTAATTTTTATGTGGTATTTCCATTTGGATAGTACGCTAAACGTAGATATAATGTTTCCTAATACTATTTGCTGTGACCGTAAGCTAAGACCGTTTGCTGTGACCAAGTTTCAAGAGGTACATTGTTTAAAGTTATCTAGAAACGACGCAAATTGATTTTGGTACAGTATGAACTTACGCTCTACCAATTAAACTTTCAAAAACCATTGCGACACTGGCCTTGGTTGAAAACAGCCACTGTTTACTGGAAATCCTTCCAATGTGGTATTGTTCTTGTTATTACGCAAACAGAAATTAGGATGGATCCGATACCATTAGGGCTAATAAAACTAAAGTACAAAGCAAATCGCACTCGTTGAAACGTTTCACAAGCCACAAAATTGCTGAAGCAGATCGTCTTGCGTTATCTTGTATCAGGCGTCTTACGCAATACAGGATCGAATTGTACCGTCAAAGTAAAAATTCAACGAGTCTAAAGAAATCTCGTAATTGGAGTGCTCGTAACCAAAGATGTTGCGGCAGTATTGAAATTTCTTTTAATTTTAGCGGAGATTTCCGTTTAACTGTTGAATCCTAGCAGAAACGAGTGCAGGGATTAGGTCGGGCGCGTTCCGTAACTCTTTTGCAAGCTTGTTGAATCTGTTTCGCGTTGGTTTAGGTGGCCGCAGCGGCGTCTTCTGCTCGAGCGAAACCACAAGCCCCAGAAAAAACCATTCACAGCAGAAAAAAAGCACGGTTTCGTCTAATTGGCGAAATCAGGTTCGCGACGAACTGCTCGAGTACCGTCGTAAAAGTTGTATCATGGTGGATTGTATAACTGACAGCCGTTAGGGATGTCTTCGGCGGAGGCGCAGCTGATCCTTGTACTCACAAACCTCCCGGAACGTTTTCATAAACCACATGTCGATCGATGTGCCTTGTCTGTTTCAGCATATATATATATACACATATATATATATATATATATATATATATATATATATATATATATGATCAAATTCGGTCGAAATCTACAGTATTTGTAGAAAGTTTCAAAACTGGAAGCTCTCCTCCCATCTAGATAGGCTGGTCTAGATGATGATTCCAATTCTACTATAGTATAACTATTGAGTCTCCATAGACGCCATTGCATGTCTGTTATTATTTGAGCTGATCATTTGAATACATACGTCAAGGAATAGTTTCGGGAAAGATACTGAGACAGCTTTCTTCTACTGCTCAATTTTGGCGCTCGTCCGGACGAGAGTTTCGTATTTGCATAGTTAACAACCCTAACTTAATCTTCAATGACCAAATTGTAAGTGTCATCATCTCCAGTCTGAAAATCTGATATCGACTTAACTACAACATCATGGTACGTCCACGAAAGCTTAGGATATGTATGTACAACTCCTTATAGCCTTAACGTCCATGAACCATTTCTTTGAATCTGGACCAAATAACGAATTTAACTAGATACGAGCTCGTTGCTACGGCCCCTTTGGCGATACATGTACATTGAAATGATGCAAATGAGACAAAGCTAATTTTATATAGTATACTGCAGATTATCTAGTCAGTTAGACGCTATAACCCTGGCGGATTATACCGGCTGGATGATACGTAGACGTATTCTATATTCATGGCTGTATTTTTTGCAATTTAGTTTTCCGGAAACGTGTAGCGCTCCGCGTGAATTACGCTGAAGAACTATCTTCCGACCTGAACGTGCACCACTGCTGCTGGTGAAGGCATATCTATTTTGTATTATACCTAGTTAGAAGTAATACACTGCACAATTTAAAGTAAAGGGAACACTAAAGCTATAGAGGGGATTTCTTAACAGCCATTTTCACCATAGGAGAGCATAAAGGTCAACGTTTAGATCAAGCCAATTGACGTGTTAACACGTACGCATAGGATAATGCTATTAGATATATGAAATTGCAGTTTTTCGGACACGACGAACGTCTTTTCAATTCTTGAAAGTGTTCGAACAAAAAAATACCGGGATACCATGTTCACGCAAGCTGGAACGCTACTACCTGGCATTCGTTATACGTGTCTTTGATATTTAAGTTCACCCAGTTTTCAGAGAGATAAACCTGAACATGTTTACAAAATGCAATACGAACAACGCATCCTACACGAGGATGGTACAGGCGTGGCCTGCTCTGATGCTACACCTCAAGCAACGTATCGTTAGAAAACTGCCACTTCGGTGCGGTATCATATCGTTTGAGGATCGTCGAGCGGATAGTCTCCTTCAACGTAACTTAAGCGTAAGTGCACGAAGCAATAAAGCTCAGACGAGTACTGCCACGAAACATCACTACCACAGGCAAATTATGCGATTATCCATCCGGTGATATGGATCAAATCGGCCACGATTTGTTATCTTCTGCACGAGGCAACTGAATCTATAGGATCGTATCACTTAATTACTTACACGCAGTGTGCGTTCAGCTTCCCGACTTAATCTTTCTTTGAACAGCTCAATCTTCAGCTATCTCTCTATGTGGACCCTTGCCATAAACTAGGTGATACCTTGATATGTTAGTCTATAGTTATAACAGTATGAAATCTCTCACTTTCTATAAGCCCTATACGCGCACGGCTAACTCTGCGTTCGATGCAACAGTGCCAGCTTTTTTTCGTTAGACCGGACAACGCGTTCTTTCGCTTAGAACCATTATAAGTCAAAAGCGTGGGTGGTGGAACCCATGACGCAGCAGTTTCCCCAAGATGCCACGAGTGACAGCCGCTGCGTATAGTACTTACTAGCGTAACAGACAGCCGAATGACCAGGAAACAGTGAACAGGTCTATAAGGATCATCCGCTGGTGGCATCCGTGTGTTTATGGGTGTGAGAGAATTTTCTCGCATAACAGCAATAACCCAGTGCAGTTATATTGAGATAGCCTTTTTTGGAAACAACAGCTATATGTACATAAGGAACACAGGCCTGAGCTTTACTTGACTTAGTCGAATATAATTTGACTTTAGTGACGATCGCGTCCGCTTTATGGCGTGTCATCTTATCACGAGTGGCCATTTTGCGAATAGCATGGAACTACGAACGGAAACATTGTTTTTTTTTTTCTTTTTTTTTTTTTAACAAAGTTCAGTATTTTGTCTTTGATTAAATGATACGTAAAGACGAATAAGACATCAGTGACTCGTGTTTAGGTCTTTAGAAGCTGTTTTAATGCTTACAGATCGCTTGAGATTAAAATCAATATGTGTGTGTACTTCGTTTGTGATTTGACAAACATTTTTACAAATCATTATATGGTTAAAATTTTGACCTACTGCGTGCTAGTATTTAGGCAGTTTGCGTGCATCACTGGCAAATGTTGGTTCTCTGAGTTTCAAGGTCATTATTGATACAGAGACGGTTACAAGCGATGGGACGAGACCAGCAAGTTATGTTCTGATAGTTTTGATCATCGGTTCTTATCAGGAAGCTTGAGGGTTTCGCATTTTCCACACGTAGTAGCCATCAGCACGGTGCCCGACGCGGCCAACCACCCCTTATCAGCAGAATTACAAGTTTGCCGATTACGTCGCTGTTACCTGCTTACTGATGCCAGTTGTAAATGTTACCCTGATCTCAGCAGAAGTTTTTATCATTACATAGTAAAAAGAATAGAGCCTGCTATTTAAGGTAAATACGATTTGTTCTAGATGAAGTTATTTGTCAGGGTCACCTTGCTACAGGCATGAACATGGCTTCGTCAGAAACTACTCTAAAGATCAGAATCAAATAGAGTCCTTCGTTAGGTTAACAATAGTGAGGTATCGACGATAAAGCTCCTATACAATTCAGCCCAAAAAATCAAACACCCTATTCGCTACTACTGATACAACATAACCTTTGATCTAGACGAGGTATCAGCAGTCTGTCTCTCGCAGGAGTATTTAGTAAATGAATAATTTCTG
This sequence comes from Varroa destructor, assembly GCF_002443255.2. Taxonomy (NCBI): domain Eukaryota; kingdom Metazoa; phylum Arthropoda; class Arachnida; order Mesostigmata; family Varroidae; genus Varroa; species Varroa destructor. The sequence continues at coordinate 9,252,946 of NW_019211457.1, read as the reverse complement.
GCATGAGGCATCCGATACACGAAGCGTTCGTTTGTAATGTTCGAAAAACCATGCATCATACCTATCTAGAGAAGAGTACAGTATACGTAACTGTGAATATAAATATATAGGTCCCACTAAACTATCTCGTTAAGTATATACGGAACATACGTTGAATAACGCTATTGAGAATTATCGTAGAAATCGTTGTGGTTAAATGAGGGGCTATGATCTCGCCACATCAAAGAACGTTTGAATATTTACAGTAAATCATTGCTACAAGGTTTCACCCATAGCTATCCGGGGTCGCTCGTACAAACATTTGAACGAACATGACCAATCTTTCTATCGTAATAATCGCATGTCGTCCAAGTCATTGTAGCGAACGTGACGAGCGAAAAAACGACCTTTTCTGGAAAGGCACATTCTTATAGAGCTCGTCAGAAGCAGGATTTCGGAGCCGATGTCCTTACACATTCTCTCTTTACTTACGCAGAACCGATAGGCGCTAAACCCTTAGTCGAAGGCAGGTCGATTCAGTTCGCATCATTAGGACTCTATCGCTGCCAACTTCACTGTCCTGCCCAACCTATGCTATTCGACGCCTAGGATTAACAAAAATCCTTAGCTGATTCCTAGGCCACATAGGTGTCACGGCTGAACTAAGATCATCATTCTGATCAACAGGATAACCGTCGATCGTATCGACTTTACCTACCAGGTGAAGAGTATATTTTCGCAAAGCTTCTCCTGCTCGTAGCTTTCACACAAGATGAAAGCGATTGGGATTTAATGGAAAGCCGCCACGACGATGCGTAATTGTCAGCCAAAGTCGGTGCGGCATGCATAGGTGAACGAAGTGCAGGTAGGAATCTATCGAATAGTCACTGGTGCCGGATGTACGAATTAGGAAGAGATACCCTAGGAGCCTCTTTGAGTTGCATTGACCTAACATAAACACGTGTACGCGGAGCCGGCTGGCGTCTGAAGCCAAAAACGACCGAGTGACGCGTGAGGTAATAATAACACCGTTTGAAGATCCCGAAGTGTGATCAGACTCGATAGCTGTAAGCATAGTGAGTGCATCTGGGCCGGAAGAACAATTTTCAGGATAACTTGCCCAGCGCCCTCCAGGAAAAGCTCGATTTGAACTGGTTGACAAACAAATTGTAATTCAGCATAAGCAGTCGTTGACTTGAAACCGATTGTTCAGTCGAGTTCTAACCAATTACACAAGAATCCTAGAGCGCTATGATTCTGGATAGTTCTCTGGATTTTCGCCGGGCAGCAACCTACTGAAAGTGCCTAAATTTTTTTTAGATGAATGTGCGAAACAAAAAGGATCAATTGAGTATCTTGTCTAATATAACTTACAGTTCCATGTTTGTTGTAAGTGAGCTGACTGAAATGTATTTGAAATAAAAGCTTCCAAATTGGTAAGGCTAAACATTTCCAGATAATTGCTATACGCTGTATCTTTTTTATGAGAGCGACGACGGTTTCAATTAACGTTTACCGATGAAGACATGTCTGTCTGGGTCGACGCCCAGGTACGATGCATTTTCGGTGAAGTTTACGGGACGGGCGGTTCTTCACATCTCTAAGGGGAGCTCAGTTGAATAGACCGATTAACAGCTGCAACTGCTTCACTGAAGGCGTCGCCTACCTCCTGTTCCTACGGCAAAGGTGATTACCCACGCCATATTGACAGTAGATTCACACAGCGTCCAAACGTATATGTGTCATATTATGTTTTCAAGTATTACATTTGTAGAGGAAGTTATGGCATAATCTACTTGGTTATCTGAGACATATTTGTGCTCTGAACACAAACAAGCATATCTATTGCCTGTGCTTTCGTTTACATTACTACATCTTTTTTCTAGTTCTAAGCATCATGTGGGTATTGTAGATTGTAACTCTATCAATTTTATGCTTTTAGGTGGTAGCTAAGTTTTAGTTTCGCAAAAGCCTGTTATACATAATAAAATAAATGGACATGACTTGTTTTTTATTGATTTATTTGTTCTAGTCCTACTCTTCACTTACAATGGGTCCAGTTTATTAATCGACCTAATCCGACCAAAACTATATTGTCTACCTTTGAAAAGCATTTTGGTCTATTTTTAAATGATACTTAGTGATGAATTTTGGCATGGTAGTTCCTTTTAAACGTCGCTCAGAAATGCTGATCAAGTGGGTGATTTTGGTCTCACTTGGTAGGCCTCCTAGCCTCTGTGCTAACGAAGCTGTGGTACACACTATTCGTTATTTGGGTAGTAAAATTTAAAAGATATATATCTCGCTCTATTAATGATTGATTTCCATAAACGCTAAGCATACGCACACATGAAGTAGGAGAAAAGGGATTAAGTACTGTAAATCTAAATCGACGTAAATTTTTCAAGGTTTCGCAGCGGCCTTCAGGAAATAAATTACGTGATACAAACTGTCCAATATAATAAATGCACCAAACTGACAACAATTCGAAAACATTCAAGTAAAAATTGAAAAGATCCGCATAGAAACCGCGAACAGGAGTGAAACACGACAAAAAGTGCCACCCCATGAATCTTCGTCTGCTATGAGATTCGCCTTCAGAGGTGTCGGAGTTAGAGAGAGGTTGAACGAAAGAGAGAAATAAGTATAAAAAGAAAGTCGTAGGGATAAGTTGGAGAACAAAACTGCACAGCTTTTTCGCGTTTTTGCGGTCGCGTGCCAGCAGGCCCTAAGTAAGCATCCGACCGTAATCATCGCCTGGGTGGCCTTCGCTGTTCTGTCGTTGCCGCTGTTACAGAACGATCCAAAAAATACCCTGCGCTGCCGTCACAGCCCGAATGCTGTCGCTAGCACCATGACAACCGTTCTGGTCAGCGGCAACGATAGCTGTTAAAGATGCCAACGGCGCAACAACTCGTAGGTAAGCAGGCATTGTCAGAAGCTCCCAATATCTTTGACGTAACACTCTGTTGCTTTGCTTAACACAGCTCCGCGGTTACGTAGCAACCTTTTTCAAATGTGCCGCCTTCCACGCACGTTATTGCCGCGAGAGGGCTTACCAAACCGCAAAGCTGAAGAGGACACAGGAGGGAAAGAGACCGATTCCACTATCGGAAGATTCGACTATCTAACAGAAAAAAAAACACTGCGCGCTTTGACATCAAGTGCGAAATGAAGAAACATTCATAGCGCAGACAAAGAACGAAGTTCGAAATGAACAAAAAAAAAAAGGAAGATCGTGCCCGTATGCGTTTGACAGCCATTGGCGGAGCATCGCCCGCCAGTCTGCGCTCGGTTAGCACGAGCGGCGACCGTTGCTCGTCAAAAGTTGAGAAAACGACAAAGGCTGTAGAAGAGGGAGAAAATAATGGGCATTAATACATTTTACTTTCCACGAACAACTCATCCGTTGTCATAGCTTGACACGAGAACTTGGCTACTTGTGTCTGTATGGCAAGTTTTGATAGATATCAATATGAGGCGTCGTTTGGAGGAGCTCGAAGGTGTCCGAGAATACCTGCAAAAAAGGTACTCGATTCAATGTTCGAAGTGACAGTGAGTGGCTCTAACAAAAACCCAATGGATTTCTCTTGATAGGGCTAATCGCGACGCCTTACTGGTCAGTCTCAGGTCTGAGCGCGCTAATCACGGCTGCGCTGAGCTGGAACTTCGTGTAGAGTAGTTACGTTTGTAGCTATAAAGCAATAGGAAATAACATTGCGACTGAAAATGTAGTGCTGCTGATTGCAGCCCTGCAGGCAATACAGACTAACAGTGGACGAATAGATGGATCGCTCGCAAGACCTTAGAAAAACAGGTAGAGGACGGGAATTCTAGACGAGATATATACGGACTTACGACTCATTCGGTCGAACAGGGTCTATAATGTTCCTTTGAGGGCACGAGACGTAGTCGAACGTTACGTAACGTGCCGAGACATAGAAGCGAGATAGGATCAAAGTAACGGATGCATAGGAAGGATTAATTTTTTTTTTTGACCAATATAGTAATATAATTCTATTCGGATTCGATTTATGCGCGTGTCACTTAGGTTAAATTTGCAAGATAGAGCTGTGCTTATCGTGGCGACAGAAGACACAAACGGTACAACTTTGATGGACTTCTTTAATTCCGCTCTTGTTCTATCTTCTTTCTTCTACTTTTTTTTTTTGAGTTGATATTAATGAAGATTTTTCGAAAAGCCTAAAGACCACTGTTCGTTTGATTGGACTTTATGGAACGAGCAATTTTACTGACTTATTAGATTTATCTAATTCTCAAAAGATGTAATGTATGCCATCTTACTACATAATCGCGGATCAACCTCTTGTTACATGTTTACCAATAACTAATGTTTCAGCTACAAAAGTAGACACTTTTTCCTTGTAATTCGTTCAATTACATATGGCATGTAACTATACGACGGTAAGGGTTGTACATATTTGAAGTAGTGAACTGTTTTATAAAGCTCTGAAGGCAAAATCAATTCTGGTTAAGAGAGAGTCATTATATTAGGGTAACAGGTTGAAGTCAGATCTTCAGAAACATAACACTACACCGATATGTTCCTTTTTTTTTTGTTTTTACCACAATTCAAAGATGAACATTTCTATAAGCCTCTTGCAAAGCAATGCGACTTTATGTACATGTCAAATGTTGCAGCGGTACGCTTTTACTACACCTAGGAAATCGTAAAGAAGCTCTAACAAACACAAGGGCAGACATCTTCCTACACTTCACCCTGGCCGTTTGATACGATAGTCGGTTCCCTTTGTTTTCTCCAAGCTACATATGTGTATATATATATATATATATATAGACACTATCGTGGCTGAGGCGTCTATTTTGAGACACAATCGTCTAGCAACTATTATTGTTAGCATTGCTCTTCTAAAATTCAGTTGGCGTTTGTGATACCTTCTGCTTGTGTAGCTCAACTCTGACCAGGTGCTCGAGCCCGTCCGACGTAAAAAGCAAAGACGACAATGATATGCTAAATGAAAAAAACAGCCCCTTTAACAATAGTCAGCATCAAAATGAAACAGAAAAAGAAGAAACGGTGCAGTCGTCACGCGTCAGTCGCACATAGGCGCACAGAGATACGGAAATGAAGTCAGATAGCTAAACAAAAATATGCACATGATGAATTTTTGTTTGTTACGGTACATTTATGTTAGTATGGGGCATGAACAATGGGCTGGGCAATGATGAGCCGATAAATGACAACATGGGGGCCGCGACTGTTTGATTGATCGAGCGCATTCACTGCCCACCTCGCAGGCCGAACGACTTCGTTTACGCCTTCAACAGACGACGAATTAATAGAAACTGCGACAGCAAAAAAAAAAACTCGTAGTGCTGAAGTAAAGCTATACGTGCAGCGTATCTTTATTCTCAACCTACCGCTTTTGTATATGTCACTCGATGGTTTTGCCACCATCCTCGGTTGCAGTAATGACACTTCGAATGTGACATTGCGAACCTGGTAGGGTCAAAAGATCAGTCACTCTGAGGCGACAAGAAATATCCAATCTTTCCTGGTGCCGGCCACTTGAATGATAATGTTTTTCCGCTGGTAAAAATGTCGCAGATGGTGACCGCGTCCGTGTTTCCGAATTGTCCGTCTTTCTTCAAAGCTACTAGGAGTATGATACAGAGAGCGTGATGTACACAAATACGTTCGACGATAGATTTTACAACTTTTGTGCTCATTCGATAGAGTAAACTGTCTGCAGTATTGAGTTATTTCCTATTAGACCGAGACCTTCTTTCGAACCAAGTCAGCAGTTACCGAACAGTTAAGGGTCTCTAAAGTACATAACGTGCTCATCTAATTCCGTCAAGTTAGTTCTACTAACACCAGACAAATTCGAAACGTCTATTGAATTTAATTTGGGATTTTATACTATTATCGCCATTTTTTTGCTTTGACGAAATCAGTAGTTGCTATGAGACCAGTGAAATGATCGGCCTTATCATCACCAGCAGACTGTAACGTTCCTAAATTCTGATACGGTACGGAATTATGTTTTTAAGTAGCCTTCGCCTTCGTTTTGGATACTGTTTGATAAAAACGGCAGTCTAAACGTGCGTTCGACGCAGATATGAGCAGTACATACCTATAGCGAGTCAATGATGACATAGATTCGTTTGCATCGATTCGAGCTTGGCTTTAGTTGAGTAAAATTGTTCAGGGATCTATAATGATTGTTTATATTGTATATATAACGCCTATGACTCATATAAATTGTGGTTTGTCCGACTGAAGAGGCTGAATGCGGCCCCCCATAAACGAGACATCATTAATAGATACGAGGCCGTGTGCTTCAATATACTTCAAAGTGAAAGGTCATTATGACTGTGCGATGGATAACGTTGTTGTCTTCAATAGCGGATAGTCAGACAATATGTCGTAATACGTAATGTGGAACAAGATGCATCTATAAATAATTCAAATGAAGATCGTTCATTATTTTCATGAGATGACCAAGTGTTGTCCTCGTTGTCCAAATCAATACATTGGTATATTACATATTCATATAATATTTTCTTAAATATCTGTCCTTAATAGACCTAAACATGATAAGAATTTTACAGCCCACCTAAATGTTTATGACGCAGAACAACCTGTGTGACACAAACTATATTTATTAGGTAATATTTCTTGACGTCCAGCTTACCGCAGATACTTTTTCAGTTGGGAACTTAAGTGCGACCGGCGACCCAGAAGCAGAAATACGGTTAATGGCAGAAGCATAGGGACGTAAATCTGGCATGATCTGCTGTACAGTGATCTGAATATCTGGATCTAGAGGAGCCAGCTGGGTTCGCATTACTGGACAATTTTCGCTCACCTGTATTTGATCGCTTGTTTTTGATCCCGCTATATTTTTGAGGGTAACTAATGCTAAATCAATTAATAATTGCATTGTTACTGAATTTAGCGTTCGTCACAGTTGGGTGCCGACAATGGGGGCACACCATGCTGCGGACACCCGTTCAGTGAATCGGAACCCGTCTGTGATGGATATTGGAGACTAATTAGATATGGATTATGGCAGGACGAAAGCGGAAAGGAATAGTGAAGGCGCCGCGAGAATATTTGCAGGGTAAGCCATAAATCCTCCCGGATTCAGTACGGATAAGAAAAACACGTATTGAAGCCTATATTATGCCTGTCCTGTCTAATAACTACGACGAAAGCCCTCTACTACGGTTATCAACTAGCCTAACGGTTCGTTGGTTAGGGCTAGCCAAAGGAAATGTAATGTCCATAAAGCGTTTATGTTAAAGGGGAAACGGTGTTGACAGCACTTTGACCGTTCACAACCGTCATAAAAGAGTACGGCACGAAAATTCTGCTCTTTGCTAGTTGAATTTTTTTACACTAGAACGACGTACATTGCCATTCGGGAAACAGCGGTTGGTTCTTGCCTTATTTAGATAAGCAAAAGTCTATCTTATGGGGGTCGTAGTTTTGACTGTATCAGATTCTGTTGATCGCTGGCGTAGTTGATGAAATGGGTCGTGAAGGAAGGGGCGTGGGATAAGCTGTAAGCGAAAGCGAACCTTCGATAGAGTACTGCGCTAATATATTGTTATAGAGTGGGGAAAGTAATAGATTGTCTCGGGATTGTCAGCTATTGTATTACGCGAGACGGAAATGTCGTTGGCTGTTCTTCGACAGGAGCTTTACGTGTTTCTCTAATCGAGTGTAGTTGTTATATTTGTAAAAGTAACGAATCGCTGATGGAACAGTTCCGCTATACGTAGAACAAGAATGATTTGATGGAATCCGAATGGGACGCTGCCCGTATTCTTGGTTGTTCTGCCCTCTAAGACAATGCGATAGGCCTAGGATATGTTACGGGGATCATTGTAACGACGACAGTCGTCAACATACTGTCGATCATACCTCTCATCAGCAATATAGGGTGACTGTAACAACGGCAGCGCCGAAATCGCATGCCTCACGTCTTTCTCGCTTTCCGTAGGCTAAGCTTTGTCTCTGATGGCTGCAGACACATAAACAAGTCAACAAGGTTGGTTACATACAGGAGTAGTCACCATGCCACATCGTCACTCAGAGTCCATAAGTGATATAGTTCTTTGAACGGCAACCATGCAAGCTCACCGCAGGAGCTTGCTAGACGTGCTGAGTCATTTCGGCCTCCACGGATGCGTCGCTGCAGTGTAATACGCTGGCAACGCGGACTAATAATGCTAGCGTTCGGTCATTGCTGGCACCGATATTCCTTCTGAAAGCCATCGCCCATGGTGGTTGCACTCGAAATGGGGTTTGATTGAGGAAATCATACTGGTTCGATGATAGAGCGATTGATTTTGGTGTGGACAGTCGATCAAACCGAACAGAGATGAAATCGTAGGGAAGCCGATAGAAAAGAACGTTCATAGATTAAGATTCGCTTGATTGAAATAGCGGACAAATGAAATAACAGCCAACGGGTCTGCTCGATAGGGAAGCTATGGACATCTAGTCCGAGGTTTTGGTTTATTTTGTCTGCGCACTTGGCTTTTGGCGGGCATTACTCATCGACGTTAAGGCAAGAGTTCGTTGTTAGTTCTCTCTTTTTCTCTCCATTTTTTATTTAGTTGCACAAAAGTGCGTTCTAACTGTGTGTTCATGAATCGCTGAGAAAAACAGTCACGAAAAAGCTTGCGGAACCCCTATGTATCTATATGCAATCATACAGATATGATTACCTTCGTATAAATAAGCAATGTAAAGACATAATAATCTCAGCTTGTACCTGTAATGCTTTAGATATAAGCTGGTTTCCTCTTGTTTATTTTGAACTCCACAATGGTACGATTCCTTTTTTTTTCTTATAGACAGACTGATGATCATTTCCTTATATTTGGTCTTGATCGAATGGTCAACTTGTCAGGCAGCCGTCAACGCTGTGATGTCGTCGATGATTGGAGTTTCATCATAATCGCGCAAAAACAAACTCCGTCCCAATAATATACGCGCACGGATCCACCTTGGTACAGATAGAAAGTTTTGAGAAGACATCATACGAGTGACCTTGTGGTAAACGGCGTATCGGATTTAGCCTATACCTAACGAATTTATGGGAGTAATTGGCCACTAGATACCTTCACAAATGTTACAGCGGGAAGAACGCGGCTCAGGGGCATATAAACGCCTTCAAACGGTCTCTGGCAATGGGGTATCGATGAACTGTGGACATGGTTGTTTTTTAGGCAAAGTATATTTCTATTGTTTATGCATACATTGATCGTCTGTTTTTAGAACCCCACGAGCGTTGCAGAGAAGTTATTGAACATTTTATTTCGTCTAACCACAGGGGTCGTTTAAGTTATTGTATTAATTCGTTGTAAAACAGCATGACAAATGGTATCCTTATATTCCACTTCAATTTTTACTACAGATCATAACTAAAGCGGACACAACCAGTGGAGAAGCGTAGCATTTTGGTGCGAATCACTAATTGAACTTGGTATCAAGCAATGAAGACAGCTATTATGACCGTGGATGCTCCTTGAAATTCAGAAAGCGGCGGGAAACATTCGAAGACCTTAAAAAGGTGTACACTTTAACTATTGCCGAAACAACCCCAGTATGGCTACGGGCTTAAATGGCCTTCGAACTCCGACTCAGCCAAAGCCATAGTAACTAAATAATTCGCGGGGTGGCCAGCGTCCACTAAATCACTGGGTTTCAGTTCGATGCCACAAAGCCTATTCTGGTTGTCTGCACATATTGAAGTCCGATGGCACCACCCAAGCAGCGAACGTCATAATAACGACTTCAGTTGTCTTCAACCGTATACGATTCCTATCCTTCACAAGCAGGTGCTCGCAACATAAAAATGGTCAAATTTAAAAGATTGTATACACCTCACCGTGACTAGAACAGCTGAATTAACCACTCATAAGCTAGGTATAGATTACTAAAGGGCAAATGATAACCATATCTTAATACTTACGCAGTTATAGTTGATACGTTCGAACTTTTTACCGCGTTGACGACCTACAACTCAGCTGCGCCTCCCTGTCTTCAGTGGACAACGGTTCCATTTTAGTCATGGAATGAGGCCTTTCTTTTTGTACCTAGTCATCGCGGCTTGACCTCTTTCAGAATCGCTGCAGGCTGCATGGTGAAGTCTATTTTTGTAATACGCATCAACTTTGTCTGAGAATTTACGAAACGTATCATAGTTGGTTACATATTGCTCAAGTATATTGCGATGAACACAAATATCCTGATTTACGTTTCAAACTAATTGTGCTCCTATTAGCGGTTGATAGGAACGATGCGATGAGGAAGGATAATAGCACAAATAGCATCGGTTCTGCAGAAATGTCTTTTTGGCCACCAGAGATCGCTAACTGAACGCTAGACAATCACACTTATCATTTTTAGATATACCACTGACTGGAAAAAAAAACAAAAAAAAACTGACTAGATGAAGAAATGCTCTACGTTATTTTCCAGTTAACTATTACTCAAGCATTACGCTCAGGACATGTGGCTGCTGGTAACACTTTCACCAGTGGATCTTATGCGATTAAAAAGTAAAACTTCAATATCTAACGTACCGACACGAAAAACGACCACTGCTATTCCATAGAGAGCCCCTATAAGTTGCAGCATTTTATAGGTTCCAACTTATCCTTTATTGCTGCTTCGTTAGTTGCCCGTTCTGCATCTTCAGTTGAAAAAAAGATCGAGCTAAATAAAGGATGACAGAAGAAAAAGTCTAGTTATTGTTTCCTCTCCGCCTTCGTTCTCCGGCATCGTGTATTTCTATTGACCAGTGTCTTAGTGAAGCTCCCGTTTAATTCGTTCCTTATTATTTTCGTAAGATCTTATTTCCCGAACACCAACGACTAACTAGCCGCCTCTTCTATCCAGACCTTCCCGCAATTGTGTCAAGGCAGGAACCTAAATCCTGTTTCCATTCGACTTTTATTATAATTACTATTTGCCAAATGCGCGAGTACAACTACGTACCGACGACAAAGTTGGCCGGTGAGGAAATTCGTTGCGCGCAGTGCGCCCCTCTAGCGACATGAGCGCCAACAGAGCCAAGAGGAATAGATCTGAGAAAAATGCAGTCGTTCTGACTTAGTCTACGTTTTTATATAATACCTGCCTTCAGTATTGCGATCGTGCACGATTATCTCTTTCGTACATCTTCAGCTATATGTCCATTGTATCGCAGAAACTCCCTATAGTGGGTCTCCCTCGGAGCCAACTCAAGCTCTTCTCTGTCTCTTCTCCTGTGAACTCTTTCCGACGAATTCAGCTTTCACTAATTAACGCTGCCTTTGCCCAAATCTCGTGTCTGCAGCAAAGGACTCAACCCTCTTGTTATCTACCCTGCCTGTTACTATTATTGGCGAGTGGTTTGGCTATGCGAGCCGAAACGCTTAAGCAGTCTTCTTCAGTATAGCTTACAATATATACTTGCTGCTCGTTCTCTGTTTCTGCGCTCGCATTGCGCAAAGGTGGGAGTCAGTAGACTACCGGTTGCATTTACGCTTGCGTGAGCTAATGGGTAGACGGCGAGCACACAGGGAATAGCTCGGAAGACAACCAAGCTCCCACTCAGACTCTGGACGACGACGACAACATTCTTAAACCCTTGTTGTCGATCATTGCTGGCACTGACGACCCTTTCAGTGGCCGTTCGAGCGCAGTTGTAATGCCCATGGTTGTGCCGGGAGCGACAATTAACTAATGTACTTCAATGGAGCAAAAAAGGATGCTGAAAGGTGCGGTTTCGGGTAACGTTGCTGGGTCCCAAAGCGGGGGTGGGGTGTAACCCGTAGAGTGTACGATAGAGGTGCGCAAAGGGACTCAATTAATGTCTCCTCCTCCGCGTACCCTTACTTCGGCTCTTGTCAGGCCGCAACTGTCACTGTTTATGATGATGGCTGGGACCCATAGAGCTCGAGAGCAGTTTTAGTATAGAGTGGTCATTCACTCCGACAGAACTTCGTGGATGGACTTCACATCATTTCAGTTTCATTTAAAATTTAACACATGAAACTAGGCTTCCTTCTGACGGGCAAAAACATGAATCGTTCTGGGCAAATAAGGGGTTAATATCCTATAGAAAATAATGCCGCCTCATATCACTTACTGTAATTATTAAGTATGCTGTTGCAGTAGGAATAGAACAGCTTTGGCTGGATTAACTAGGTCCTTGTTATAGGAAAACCAGTGTCACTGATAACGATGCCGGGCTAATGAAAATGAAGTTCAAACCAGATAGAGAATGCTTGCCAAGCCACTTGTGGGTGGTAAGGGTAAATAGTCATAGTACCTTCCACAGAGTTTTTATTTATTAGATTCGTTACCACACATATACAGACTCGTCGACGGCATCGACTACGTTGGCACCGTTTTTCGTGATAGCGGCAAAGGCAACGCTGGCTTGGGTGTTGGCGCTGCCATGGCAACCGCCCATGGTAATGTTATTGGGAACCATTGCGAATCGACCAGTGCTCCCTGTCTGACTACCCCCTCTCCCCCTCCCTCCCTCCCTCTCCCCCTCCCCCTCTCTCTCTCTCTGCGTATGTATACAGCTCTTTTCTCTTCACAGCCTCCTACTTATATGTGTGGGGCGCTGTGAAGATTGTGCACGCGTACTAAATTGTACGAACCCAACCCTTTTGCGGTGTTACTCAAAATCTTGCTCCTTTCAAAGATATTCTCCACTAACTGAGGCTGCAATGAAGTCCCCGCTTGTCCCCATACGGCCCTAACGTTATCCCTCAATTTCCTTTCTCTCTCCGGTGGACAGTGTTAGGGTCATTGCTCTAGCCGACGCTGTTCAACAGCTCATATAGCGAAGCTGTGTGACGCTTGCGACAGCATGTTAGCGTGGCGCTCCTGCCCCTGTAGCCGGGGCTGTAGCGACGGCGGCAGTGAAGCCGGTGCGTAACGCAAAACGGCCTCTGCTAGTGTTTGTTGCCGCTAGCATGGCCGGTCGTGTTCGCTGGCTAGCGGGCCATGATCAGCGAATGGCACTACTTTACTCGGCTTTCATTGATTCGCCACTTGGTTCCCCGAGTCGTTCCTCCTCGGGTCTGGTCCTCAGGCCCTCCTATTTTAGTGAGGCCGTTTGTTGCCGTTCTAGTGACTGTCGTGGGAATGCCGGATGAGCGCAGCCGTTAGGCAGACAGCGCCTTTGGTCGTTAGTTCCTGCGCTGTTTTCCACCACTTCTGCCACAAGGAGCTTAGAAGCGGTGTCGACCATCGCTATCAACATCAACTTAGACCCCTAGCGTTCGAAGGATACAGAGACCATGTGCTCTCGCTCTTATCCTCTTCAGTAGCGGGTGTACGATAAAAGCAAGACCGCTAAGTCTGCGCCACCAGCTTAAAGCTGCATTAAACAATAAAACAACTTACTTGCGTTTACCATTTAGCAGACTGGCCAAAACCGGCATTCTGCCCGAAGATACCACTAACGTATATGCATGCATACGGATAAATCGTCTGCGACGTAGGAGACTTGCGAGCGAAGACCAAACAACGCATGACTTTGTCACGCACTGCCTTTGTGCGGTAATATCCAACACAGCTGCTACGCTAGCTATTCAAACTCTGGCTATAAAGATACAAAAATACGACTCCGAAATGCATGCTAGAAGTACTGTGACGGCCGTGCATGTAATGCTATACAATAGAGGAGTAAGTTCAACCCTTCGCATTTGTGAACAGCGTGCTTTGTAATGTAGTCAAAACTATCAGTGCTTGCGTGGCTGTTTCGCTTGACTCAACGGTCGCTGTGAATCCCTAGGGGCTACTGTTATTCGATTTAATGTCAGCTTAAGACGATGCACGATCAGGACAGAGCATACTGCGATGGAACGTATAATTCGTTATGACTGACTACCCAGCACTCTGAAGTGTATCTCGCTCTTCTTTCCTCTAAAATTTGTGTTTTACTTGAAACTAGGCATTTGACAGACCTGTCACAACGTCCATCTAATTATTTCGGAAAAAGATTTGAGCTAAAAGAGACAGGCCAACGTTGGATTCCAATCCCCTGCGTACATAGCAAACATTTCGGATTGCGTATGCACGTACACATGCACGCTGTCACATCTCAAATATCGAAGACTAAATACCACAGGATTAGCGTTAAAGCTTGAAGCATCACCTGACTTTCTGGTAGACTCTCGAGAATGCCATCAGACTCTTGAAGCGTTTCGATAATTGCGAATAGTCTCAAGCAAACGGTGGCTCACGTACGCACGCACGCACGCACGCACGCATACAAAGTACAATAAACATATAGCATTTTAGCTAATTTTACTCGACTTTTCCTATCACCATTACCCAATTTACAAATGTAGCGCACCAGACAAAAGAGGCTTACCTCACTGGCTATACGGGTAGGTCAGCTGGATGCTGAGGCTGTACCGAGTTACTGAGTCTTATCGCTAGGCAACGTTCAGCTGCCACCAGGAATGATTTTATTGACACGGCGGAAGGTCAGTGATTTACGTACTTTGGAAACGTGCTGATGATTTTACAATTGTGTTAAATCATAGCGATCCGGACCTCTGTTATCTTCCCACTTAGTAGTTCTCTACCGAGGAATACGAATGAAAACGTATTCGTAATTTGTCCTTGTAGAAAAAAAACCAAAAAAAGGCTGTCAAAGGTATCAAATAAGTGTTTTTTTTTTTTTTTTTTGGAAAATACATATAGAATAATTATACCGTTACTCACCTGTATAATATTTACAAGAATGAAGTGTGAATACGTTTTGTGGATATCGAACCGGCTAATGTGAGATGGTACTGATATGTAGTTACGTAGGCTATAATTAACCACTTCGTGGCTGCGGCCTGACCACCATAAAGGCAGCGCAAGGATGGCCGAAGTTAATGGAATCGCTGATTTGACTCCTTCAACACGCATTTATACATAACATATGTGAAGGAACAAGAAGTGTTTTTATTTCGCTCATAGATTTCGTCAGATACACCGGTACTGGTACGAAGAGTCAATTTTGACTTTTATGAAAAATTTTTTCCACAAAGTCCTACAAGATAAATTTGCGAAATCGCATTTGCTTCGGCCTTTCTGCGCATATCCGGAAATGATGACGGCGCCAGGCGTCAGAAGGTGCGCGAACGGTCTAATCGTGTACAGCTATCGCTTCTATGCAAAAGCTGCTAATGCTGACAATTTGGTTCTCGATACTTTTACGGGCGTCTGGTGTGCATCTATGGACTATTCGTTTCTGATATAGTCGCCGGCGTCGTTCTGTTTCCTCCCTAAAACAGCTGGGAGGCTTCAACAGGGCAATATCAGAGGCTAAACGATGAGCTAAGATTGAGACAATAGAAAGTGTGAGAGGGGTAGATTACTGGGGCGGTCCTTATGGCCGAGTACAATTAGCTGCCGATAACCCCAAGAAGTTTCGTACGTAGCACAATGTGGCATCAGTGATAAAATGTTTTCGTATTTTTTTTGCGAAGGGTTTCTTGTCGCAGAGCTAATGGTATCACTTACAGAATCTTCGAGTCAGAGTACAATTATTATTGTTATTAGAAATACGTGTACGAAACATCGTAGATTAGAATGCGCGGTACGCTACGCGCTGAGCATCGTCTCGTCTCACTACCGGCATGAATAGGATCAAAGCTACTACAAGAGATATTATCAATCAAAACGAATTAGAGGATGCAGGCAGATTTATATAAAGGAACTGCTAAAATCTGTTTGACAAGAACAAAAAAAAAAAAAAAAAAAAAAGCAATTATACGTGTGAACATTATAACTATATATTGCAAGACAACATTGGTATTATTTAGCAAAAATCGACTATTTATCTCGCGATGACATCTTCAACCCTTAGCGAGATTCACAGATTTGAAGATAGTATACGTTACTTTCATATATTAACATCTCGTACACGATCATGTTTTTGCTGTAGCACTGATGACTCTGTCGCCTCGCCTTTTTACTCGAACGTATAATCATCGTAGGATATAAATGTCGTTTTTATCATGGGTCTGACTCTTATTTGTCAGCGTCTGCTATGATGGGGGCATGCGGCCTCCAAAAACTCCTCTTATAAATATATGTCTCGCTTCTAGCTGTTTTCCGTTGATGTAATTCACTTATTTTTTTTTTCCAAATTACTAGCACTGTTTACTATTGTGTTAATAATTTCGTCCGCTTCATACATATGGGACTTTATCCATGGTATTGATAAGGATCATCTTTTCAATTCAGCTCTGATTTGAACCGCTGGCGAAACTCTGTGTCAAAGATATCGGTGTCAGTCTGATCTGTCCCTCGTTCTTCACACAGATGAATGGCTTGATCAGTGATGGGAAAAAAACACTTTACGTTACGAAATTAACTTATCTTAGTTAAAATTATATATAGTCAGATCAGTGTCTCTTGCAGTTTAAAATGTATATATAATTGAAGGATGACCTAATCGTCACGAAATTGCACTAGTATTAACATGGCTCTCTTGAGCCAACCTATAACGCGTCCGCGAATACTTCATGCTCGGTTGTGAGAAGAATCCAAGATGTTTCAATTACGTTTTCACTATGAGCCACTAAAGCTACCAGATAGAAAATATAATATGGTAGACCTATCTAATATGTCCTTTTTTCACCCTCACGTTATCTTCCTATCCTGATGACCTATCGGGAAGATTATCGTAAGCTGGCTTGCCTTAAGTTCATTTTCGGTTACTCGCAAGAACGATTATTGATCGAATAACTCAGCTAACGATTTATTAAAGTCTAAGCGTTATGTTGTCTAAACAGGTACTTTACCGCTAGCCCGCGAACCGACCGTCGAATTTTCTAGCCCAGAGCCCTTTAAGACTCCGTTAAGAACATTACGACTACCGTATCGTCAGCACGACCAGTGCCACACGGCAGCATCTTCATCCCTCTCAAGTTTAAATCGCAAATTCAACTCCCTTCGTCGCTCAATCCGTCAATGCGGCTAGCGATTTCGGCTTGTGCTGCTACTATGAGGGGACACTATCAATGTCGATCTGCTAGGCTAAAGACCCGTTGTGAAACAACGGCTGCAGAAAGCCATCGCTCAAGTGTAGCATGCCTTCGATACATCGGTACAGCGTGTCGATAGAACTCTCTCTTTCGCATCGTATTTTCCTCCTTTGCTACGCTTATATCGAGGAGCCGGCCGGCTCGCTGGTCTCCATTACTGTTACCAGCTGATTCCTCAGTGGTGAGTTCTTTGTTGACGTTTGTTCGATTCCGCCGATGACGTCTGATGGTGCCGGAGCAAGCCGCAAAGGACGTCGGCGTCTTCTGCGGTGTTAGTTCTACCGACGAGTAGAACCGAACCACTGATCGTGGAGGGCTCCGCCCAGAAATCGCGCCTTCAAAATGCGGGAGGCGTGTCGAAAACAAACCGCCGCCCCGAACACAGCGATAAACGTCGCTTCTGCTGCTGCTGCTGCTGCTGCTGCTGCTGCCGTGCGTATGTACAGAACGCCCGTTGTAGCTCCAAGGAGAAATCAGGGATAGCAGATTGCTCAAGGGCGGTTCACTCACGTTGTGTCCGCTGCTGCTCGATCTGAACACTGGCGGATAGATTAGCAGCAGAATTAACAAAGCTGAAGGCTCATAGGCCGTTCACTTTCAGCTATATAAAACAGAATACATTGGCAATGGAACACGAATCACCCTGACTAGCCACACAGTTGCCAATCGAGCTATGAAAAAAAGGCTTCTAGTTCTACGTAGGGAAAACGAAAGCATATCTTTAACATTGGATAGCCTTTTTGCCATACGGGCGTATGGTCGACTATGAGGCCATCGACTAGGAACGGTTGGCCCGCGCAAAAGCTTTCGATGGCTATCTTTTTCTTTCGTTCGTGCGCCGATTGTGTTAAGAAAGAGGGAAGTCCAATCGTCTCATGTTATTAAGGACCAGACCGCCCAGGTTTTGTCTGCGTGCTCTTGTTACTCAATAAGATGTTTTCTGTCGGCTATCCGCAAGTACTGAATGAAAGCAAAAACTAAGCCAACATAGATCTAATAGCAAACGCTGCGCGTATAGAGAGAACGATGAAAACGCTATACCGTCGGTGACTAAATCAAGCCTGAGCTTTGCTTTAGTGAGTTTTAATGAACCTCTAGTTTTTAATGTGAAGATCAATGAAAGACTATATATATATATATATAAATTTAATAAAAGGCCATCTTTCGCACTCATTTAATATGATTTTCAATGTTTTATATGTTGTTTGCAATCGTTGCCTCTCGCAACAGTTGAACTCCTCCTTCGAGCCTCCTCGAAATTCTATTAAATTATCAATTAATTAAATCATTCGAAATCAAAACCTAGAACTACAATAATCAATAAGCGACTGATTAACAGGGGTCAGTTCACCTACTTTTCATATCGTTACTTTGTCGTCGTACAAACGTCGTTGACTGGGTGTATTGATTGCGCCTGATCCATTGATCTTCGATGATCTTTTAGTGCACGATATAAACATAGTTTTGACCTGCCTGGCCCTAATCAATGAAATGGCCTGAGCTAACGTGGCTTCTAATGTGTTTCTCTTCTTTATTGTTACGGCCACCTCCGCTGTGATTCCTGTCAAGAAAGCATATCTCCGGTGGAAATCTTCTTTTACTTCAAGATTACGAGGAAACATGTGGGGACTAACACCTAACGGTTTCCTTTTCGTCCAGTCTTCCTTCGACCTTTGGAAGCACGATATCTCGCGGTGTCATGTCCGACTCGCGAGCAAAGATAACAATGTCCTGTTCTTCTCGCACGTAAACACTGAGTGTACATTATCTAAACGCATTTTGTGGTGTTGGCAATCACAAAGAAAACCCAGAAGGCGCGTTCGCGGTCCCTACAGGAGCGGCCCAGATTCATTCGTTCATTTAGTAGTCGACTCGGTCTCAGGCGCCGGCGACGGCTTGACGCCCGCCACGTTCGATATTACGAGATGTAATACCGACGAATTAGGGAACTGGCGCCTGCCCAACTCACCGCTGGCTGCTTCGTTAATCAGTTTCAGTCACTAAATGTTAAATTATTCGGTTGTACAGCGTCACTAGGAGCTACACAAAGGACTAGTTGCAGTAATAGGTGAGCTAGAGGGGCAAAGCAACCCATTTTTGTCGGGACAAAAAACCGACGTGATACACAATAACGAATTGCTGGCGATGGTGCCGGCACCGTCATCTTTGTCTCAGCCCAATAAATACATAATAGAAATAAGATTAATGTATTACTAATACGAGAAACTTGGCAGAGCAGGAGGAGTTACGAAGAGATAGTTGAATACCAACAAGTACAGAGTAGTTCGGTGTAGATTTGTCTCTACCCGCCAGGCATGAATTGTCCTGAAAATGCAAACGGACGTAATAGAGGGAGAACAGGGCTGATTTTTCGTTATCCAATGTAAAACTATTCGGGAAGAGGACGATTTAGTCTTCCGAACGAGAAATGTTCCACGTGCCCATATCGTAGAATTACTACTTTTGCATTCAATATGCATCGCTTGTGTCGAAAGGGAATATTCATTTGAACCGAGGACTAAAAGCAATAGAGATTTGCTATGCGGAAATAAAACATGTTTTTTAGCCAGGCGAGATAGTAATTAATGATGCGACCTTTCATTGTTGAGTTATCATGATATAATTAGACGGCTTAGTATTTTCCTGGTACTTTTTTCGCCTGGATTCCCCTACCGGACACGGACAAGACTATTAATCTACTTGACCAATTACTGGATTATGAGTGCTAACGAACGACGTAATGTGGCAAGCTCGCCAGACTCCACAGCCACTTAGGGCCGTCGCAAGACTTTGTGAGGATTATACGCCTGCCGCTGCCATTACCCGATTACGAAACAACACCTACTGGGCTTGAACGGGCACTAGTCGGCAGAACCCAGCGAAACATCAACAACGCCACCATGTCGCGTTCACTTGGGCAACAGGACGAAGAATAACATAGGATGAACACTGACCCCTGCATCGCACTGAAATATATCGGCGTCACGAGCCCCCCTTTATGCCCTGCCCCACCGCAGCGTCTCAATGCCTATCATCTTATCACGCGTGCGCTTCTATTTAATATGATCTTAGTGTATTTAGTGAAGTCGTATCATAAGAACGACACACACACACAAGTCAAGCCAGGTAGCATTTGAGTTGTGCCCGCTTTGAATGAGATTCGAATAGGTTTTGCTGTTTTAGCTTATCTACCAATTTTCGTGGGACCATGATACGACTTCAAAGCCATATCATGATAGGCTTAAAATGATCTGATGCATTTCCGACGGTAGATTGATGCCAGTGATCAGATGGGACATAGGTCAGAGACAGGCTACGAAAAGAACAAAGGTTTCGTTGTTTTTGTTCGGCGGCTATATCTAGACACAGCAAAACGTGCGAGGTTAATGAGGATGGCCGGCGTAAGTCAGACGCCAACCTCAATGACGGCTTGGCTACCCCGGTATGTCCAAGGGGGAGCAGAGTCATGTCGGTTTCGGACACAATGGAGATCTGATGATTTGGTATACACCAATAAAGACGCAGCACTAATAGTGGTCCAACTTATTCGTATAGACTTCACATAGGATAAGACCAAACACCAATTTGTGAGTTGTAGTTAGGCAGCGAAAGGAAGGTTTTGGCGTCCATAAGTGGTTGAGAGCGAAAGAATAGAGATCATGACCATGAACAGTAAGTAAAATAGTTTAATTTAACGCGCCTTAATGTGTCTCCGAAATAGAGATAGATAACACCATCAAATAATTAGAGTAAGCTTAAAACAGCAGTTATAAATGGATAGATAAGGATATCCCGGCTGAAGACGAGCTAAGAGATGGAAAATCGGACGTTATAAATTGGTAAGGACGCTAGATTCAAGTACACGGCTAGATGACTTGCCCGATTATATCGACCGGTTCGTAGTAGATACTAAAGCTGAATGGTCGCATTGACAGATAGGACGTAGATACATTGACAAACGATTGTTGTACGATTTGGAAATGGAATAGTGGTAACACGCCCATTTTCCTTAACATTTAAGGGATGCTGAAAAGGATAGGTTTATACAATGTGGGGTATAACTTTATCTATTTTTCGATGTAACAGCCACGGCTATATAGATCATATGAACTTATCGGGTAATTACACATTTAGAACTGCCCTCAAAGCTTGCCAGTTCGCTGAACGACCTCTGAATTTCTATACTTAACCAACGAACGAATCGGTTCCTGGGAAGAGTTTTAGTGGGCGTATTACCTTTAGCCTTTTTATAGGATTTTTTTACTGTTTTCGATAGAAAGCATTTGTTTGAAGTCCAAGTCGTGCTATTGGCTAACTAAATACTAACGACTCACTACTGGAGATTATAATTGTATCTGTTCCGTGCCTTCCGCATCTATGAAATCTGCATGCATTTAGCCCTCAGTAAAAAGCCTGCTGAATTTTAATCCATGTGTGTTTAACAACAAATAGGAGGTTAACTCTGTAATCTGCTAAAATCTAAGAGAAAGCTATATTATAGAAGTGTTTACGAATTTCTAAGGCACAATTCTTAATACATACGACAAAAACTTAGACCAAAATTATATATTCATACAATGACAAGAAGATGCAGGACTAACGAGACATCCCTAGGCACAGCTGAAGTCATTTCGCTATGGCTGCGAATCAACGTAAAATTGCTTTGCTGATATTCAAGGCGTACTTTCGTCCATCGTTCGATCATCGAGCCTTACGTGGATTGATGCTTAACTTGCTTTAAGTGATACATGACAGGGCCGGTATTTACAGACACCAGCAGTGCCACTAATCACGGTCAGGCAAGACCGCCCATTGAATAGTCGGTCGTTTGGAAAGCGACCTCTAGTGGATTGAAGAACCGAACCGGATTAATTATCTTATGCTGCACGTGTTGTGTGCCTTAGATATAATTAAGATTATTGCAAGCATTCGTCATAGTTCTGCATCCAGCCAAACGAAAGGTCGAGCATCAAGAACGGCGACAATCCGTTCTACAGGTGTCTCTTATACGATACAACCACGGGTCGCCAACTGCATATGTATAGATCGTATGTATTACCAGACAGCGTAGAATGGGACGATGATCAAAGAGCTAAATATATCATGTGGTCGGTCCTTCGTTCGTTTTTTTATCTAAGATGTGTCCGAAAAACGGCCAGCTCATCGTTGTGCTATCTAGGTCAATAATAATAATAGTAATGATCATGATTACTGCAACACTGACGATCGCCCGATATCGTTAAGCTCTGCCAGCTTTCTGTCCGTTCCACAGCTCTATACGTGCTTGATACCAAACCTGTTCATCAAATCGAAACCTATTCTCATATAGTTATTTGGCATACAAGCATCTTTATAGACGCGAAAGGTGTCACCGGACTCTAGCCATCGAATGACCTTTTGCAAATGGCCTGCTGGCATGATCAGGAGTGGAGTAACGCACGATGATTAATAGGACCCATGTCAGGATTGTTTCCTGGCAATTCCTGGTTCACGTTCTGTTCTTACTGTTTAATAGCCACGTCGCTGATTAACGTACATAAGAAACAGCATTAAGTAGACTTCGTTCTCTTGTACCGTGCAGTAGTTTATGGGATGTGAAGCTTAGGTTCCTGCGAGGACGTCCTCAAAACTGAGACTCTCACTGTCAATTCATTTATAATCGGAAGCGTGCGGCTAAAATGCATGGTCATTTGAGCTCTACTTAACACAATAGAGAACTCGTAAGATCTGCGAATGCGAAAGGACGCACACAGCAAAACGTACCAACCCCACTAGCATTTTCTATTGGCACGGCGACAACCTAAAGTCATAACGAAACTCGTCCTTTCTCTGGCTAAGTGACATACACTCTCATAACACAACTAACATGGAAGATGTGAGGGGTAAAGCTGCTCGACGCGTATCACAGTCGTACAAAAACGCTTACGTAGCTGGATGTATGAGGGTTTCTTAAACAGCCCAAAAAAAAAACCCATAGCCATTAAATAGTACATCCTTTGCTAATGGCGTCGCAATTCGGCGCGACGTCGAAAACTGCATTTACCAAAGCAACTCAATTGCGAAGCCCGACGTCTATTGGTCAACGGAACCACAGGGATTATGTATAACAGATGGAAATCTGTTTTTCATTTCGCACGTCGCGAGAGGGGTACACAATGGGTGGGCCTGCTCTGCAGCTTCAGATGAGCAAATACACTGTTATACAACTGCCCTTGGTCGTCACCTGCTTATCGACAGTTCCGCTTGTTATATCGATGTGCCCAGATAAAACGTATGCAATCTCAAGTTGTCTACATGGACATCTTGCAAATAGGTATCATGAACGCTTGTTTCGTCATCAGTTAAACTTCGAACTTGAGATGCACGCCCTTCGCCGAAAACTTCGATTGGCGACCGGTGCACACGAAGCGATGCATCGATGAACGAAGCCACTGCTTGCCTAAAAACTTGCTGTTTCAATGCTAAGGCTGCCCTTATGAGAAGCGTATTTTACAGGTCTGCGTAGAAGTACTGCCAATTCGAAAGCCCACTTTCGATTGGCATTAGCCAAAGAGGCATACATGCCTTTGAAACGGCATCTACGTAAGTCATCGTTCGCTTCGGGGACAGCAGAATGCTTTAGATGGCGAGGCAAAGCCACCGTATTGATCGACTGAATCGATCAAACGAAAACACCTATCGAATAAATGCAGAATAAACGATGCAGAAGGACAGATTTCGTCGGTCATTTAGTTTCGAACGAGAGAAAAACGTCAAATTCACATAGTGAGACGTTGGGTGAATCGCGTGCCTTCAGAGGCGCAAATTGGGGCGGGCAGAGAACAGACAGGGGACAAGCAAGTGACTATTGTGACCAGAGCAGCTACAGAGATGAGGCCAGGCACAGCGCGGTACGACGCATTAGGCTAATGAAAATGAATTGGGGGCGATGGCCGGTTTTCCGCGTCTTGGACCAGACAAAATTTAGGTGAAATAGTGGGCAGGTCGGGCGAAGTCGATTCGCTTCGGGCCACCACTTATGAACGCGCATCAATCTGAACATCAATGTGTACCTGCCTCCACTTTGACCCCGCCCAGAGATGAACGTCTAAGGATGCTGTCGCAAAGACGGTAAACTTCTTATGAAACGTTTACGAACGCGATCGAGAAGTCGCACCTATCGAAGTATCCAATCGTTGCCTTTTTATTCCTAAGTTTAGCCGCTGGCCGGGATTGCGTCTGTTCGATGATTCGTCCGTTTGCTCGAAATTGACCGATCGAATTCGATTCTATTTCTGTCAAACGAAAACTCAGTATTCAAGTGTCGTTCATTTGCCAGGCTGCAGAGCAACTGTGGCAAAGCCAGGGGCGATAGTTTTTTGAGCTCGATTTTACCGACCCAAACTTTCATGCCGGCCTCACGTTCTTTCATGAAATCCAAACTCGCTACCTGCGCTTAGGTGTCCTGTGGGTAATAGGTACAGTGATCCAAGCAATTCTGCTTTGAAATTTTCGCCGAATTCCAGTTGAGGCCGGGTAGGTGTTTATTGTCTATGGGCGCGATGAACGTACGTGGCGTCAACTACGTGGCGAATCCCGGCTGCCGGTTGACATTACGATGACAGTGCGGAGAAGCTAAGATAGTATTCGAACGTTTTGAGACCTCGCCTTGAATACAATCGAACAGTATATTTAAGCTCAACATTGAGTCACGATACGTTCGTTAGTTCAGACGCAAACGTAACAAGCCACGGTTCAGGCAGCTCTCACCAGCTGCACTGCGGTTTGATACCGCCAGCTAAATGTCCAGTTCCATTTTGCTGACGCCTCTTAAGGTACGAGGGTGACATCATTGTTAAGGTATTGTTGCCACAGTTAAGCTGTCCGATCAATCAACGCGAAAGACTGTAGATGAAGGTGAGTAATTCTCACAGTCGAAAAACATACGGAAATATTATCATCACACGATACAAGGCACAGCTTGAACGAAATAGATATGACAACGGTTGTCTTAAGTTGAAGAACGAATGTTGCAGGTCTATAAGTTAAATAATAATGTAAAGGAGGTAAACGATAATCTCTTTTCGCTGAGCGCTGTAATAGCAGGCGTGCAATAGCGGGCGTGCAGTGGGTATCAAGCTGCCAGAAAATGTCAGCGTAAAAAAAGTCGATGATGTTAATATGAAGCATTAGAGTATACACATCGTCGTATTAAAAGCGTAGATTTTCTAGGTTACACTTAACGCTAAAGAACTATAGAGAAATCATTGGCGGTCTTATGACGCTTTCTTGTTATTATCGACGTAGCACGGTCTTTCACTTAGTTTACACTGATATTTTCGGCCCGTATCCAAAAGCAATTAAAACCATGGAAGGAAAAACACTAGCCTACTATCTAATTTGACATGGAACTTGCTCAGTTGCCAGTTCATAGCACAATCTACTTTTAGGCCCAGGTGTGTACCTAGTTTTTACAAGGTCAGGTTAATTTCGTACCTCCACTATCTTATTTCCGAAGACTGGCTAGTTTTCGCTGTTGCTTTGCCTGCCTTCCTCTCAAACTACAAGTCTTCTCTTCTGAGTTGTAACCACTAGAAGTTCTGGAGACCGATGTAACCTGCAGTAATATTTCTCCGTTATCGACTGGCTGGCTCATCAACGAACTCCTCATCAGTTGCTCATAAACGCATAATAGCAGCTAGCGCTTCTCATAGGACTCGTCATAGCCGCGCGGGAATAGTTACAGAAGACTGTCGGAACAACCTGCGCCTATCCAGAATTTTCATTTGGGGAACCTTCGTTAGGTTTATCCTTCTATCCATTTGCTTCGCAACAAGTCACGCGATCATTCGGCCCCAACGACCGCTACAGCCATCGACGAAATCGAACGCTGTTGAAGTCATCGAATTCCTTCCTCCTTGATCCTCATCCTAACACCACGTTGTACGTGCCATGCTTCGTCATGGTATTATATTTCTTTGTTGGATACTTAAGCTGGCAAGAGAAATCAACACGGCTTGTACTGTGCACTTCGAGATTTTGCGTGTTTGCTCTCGGAGGTATTCCTAGGCTTTCGTAAAGGCCAACTATGGGGGTAGATAGACTCTCATGTCATGACATGAAGCTAGCAATCAGCGGTCAGCTACCTGCAGTTTATCTACCTATCCTATTGTGCCTTCCCGGCAGAGAATAGAAAAGTATAACTACATAGAATAGAAGGCTAATCGAATAAGCGGCATGTTATCGTTAGAAGGCCGTTACTTTGCTGTTGCTGTGGCCGCCGTCTGCCCGAACGTCCACGGCCTATGTCTATGCACATTACGCGGTGTTGCCATTGTTGGCCATGCTCTGTATTTGAAGAACGTCAGAAAGAGAGACCGTCAGGAAAAACGTCTACCTGATTTCTGGTATCAACACTTTTACAATCATTAGTACTACTTGATCTTGCCGTCCTATTAGCTTAGACAGGCGGTATCCCTTAGAATAGACCGCCCGTTTGACGATCCAAGGCCTAACTGGTTGCGCAGCAAAATACTGGTAGTCATTACGGTCGTAGTCTTCGATCCCGAACAACGATCTCTCGACTCGGCAACAGCTCGCATTAACCGGCAGCTGTAATTTCTCGTCCCTGATCTTCGGCGCGGATCATTTGAATCAGTAGCAACCGGGTGAGCGGCAACAGGCCGAGCAGTCCTTAATATAACCGTATAGGAGAAAGCGCTATCACGATAAAGGATGAAAGAAGCGCGACGCAACAAAATAAGAAATACCATGGAGAGAAAAGCCAAAGATACCAGAGAGTGTCTGGGACTGGATCAGCATTCGATAGACAGACAGACAGACGGACAGACAGACAGACCCAGTCATCTAAACGCGTCTGAAAATAAGGACAGAGGACCGAAGGCCAAATTGATCCGAGCCGCCCGGCACAGGCAATGGCAGCGAAGGCAGCGGCCGAGACCAGACAGAATGATCATTCGAGAGAAAACGTCATTATGACACCTCGGCGCCTGAGTGGCAGACCCCCCGTATTACCCCCCAGAACGATGAAGGTTGCAGAAAAAGACCCACTTCAAATAGAACATGACGATAAGGGGTGCGCGAGAAAGAAAGAAAGAAAGAAAGAGAGATCCTGCGGAAAGTCAAAAGGAATATTAGCGCTATCGGTCGTTAAGAAACAAAAGCGCGTGTCGCTGCGTCCACCTGTCGTGTAGGTGATATGACGTGCAACGTTAGGGTCGACTCGAAAAGAAGCTTTCTCTTGAAGCGTCGTCGAAAAGAAGCTGGGTGAGACCGTATTGTATCTTTTCATGAAGAAATCAAAAGAAAGTGGTGGTAGGGGCGACGAAGATTCAATGTGAGGTGTGATGTTCTCCATATAGCCAATGTGCGTATATGATAATGTGAATCATTGTATCATTATAGTGCATCTACCTGTAGCAATATTACGTTACGAAGAGGAGATGTTGGTGAAGCTGCTGTTTAAAATTCGCAGCAAATTTTTCACCCCTTTGCGATGAATCAGCTCGCGATTTATACTATTTACTATTGATTTGTAGGCAGTTACCTGTATTTCCTGTGTAGCATCTTTCTGAAAACGTAATTTCGTGAAGAATGCATTGCGTACGACAACGCTGATTACGAGGCTAGCTCTAAACAGCACAAAAAAAACAAACGATGTTTCCCTTGTGCTCTTTTCTTATCGTTCAACATTTGCCTATATCTTTCTTTATTAGTCCAACGCGTCCTTTGCTCTACTACACTTCATTCTAAAGCAAACGAGGTTGTCCTCTTCGCATTACTAAGCATGTACCAGTTTTATAGTGGTTACGTGTTATTTTTCGTGTTTCGTTGATTTATGCATTTGTTACAGTCTCTCGTTAAATGCTCTCTCCATTAGGATACTGAGCAGCATCAGCAGTTCCAATATCCCAACGTTACTTCGACTGTAGCCCCTCACTGATTACTCCGGGAGGAGTCATTCTGAATAGCACTTCATCCGCTCTCTATCGACGTCGAAAGTTCGAGTGGGCGCACACTTCGTGGTATTCTGACATCGCAGCGCTGAATCGACGATTCTTGATGACCCATTGTGTCTCAAGTCGCAATACCGTCAGTCGTGAGTTCGCTCGTCTTCAGTGCGCGTTTCCATCCAGCGTTAATACTTCAGCGTGAACGGCGCTTACGGTGGTCAACCTGTTATAGGCGAACGCTTTGTCGGCTTCGATTCGATGTTACGATGATGGTGGTGAAGCAATTGCGGAATGTCACAATGCTGTGGTATCTCGAGCCCGTCGTCGACATGCGTATCTGACACGGGCCGTATGTAGAGTGTTTCGGAGTCTGACAGTAAATGGCCAATGGGTATTAGTAAAGTGATCGACGCTTCGCATTACCTTAGTGACAAAAAAACAATCCGACAATGGTGATGATAATAGTAATTATAATAATAGTGGTAATTATGGTAGACACCTCTATGTATTTTGCTCTCCCGCTATGAATGGCAAGATGAATTTCCATCAGATGCCATTCGTCTCAGGATGGCTAATTTAAAAGTTCCGATGTTTTCAAGACGATTGCGGCAGAACTGAACGGTAATGTTTACGGCCTATACATAACAGGGGAACACCGTTAGATTCGCGTCGGAATACTTCTAATCGAATTAAGTGCTGCTATCCACCTGTTGTCATAGTCTATTTTGACTGAAATCGACAGAAAAACAGCCAGTCTTAAAATAGTTGCAAACATAATTTGGTAAGCAAAATATAAATTTGGTCTAAAAAAGAAAAAGTGATTGTTCTCTGGCTGTTGAAACAGGGTAAAAAAAAATATGAAAACGATACAACTACGTATTACGTCAGCTACACGATAAGTGAACCACCGTTTGACATTGTAACTTCATATTGAGCGTCGTGGTTCAGTCGATACAACGTTAGGCTACTAACCTAAAGGCGTAAAATTCGAGCTTCCGCCTAAACAGGTTTACGGTTTCCGTTGTTTTTGTTAATAAATTTCATTATAACTCTGCACCACGTGTGTCAAAGTACTGGAGCTTCGAGAGATCACGCCTTTTAAACGTTTTTATCAACTTTACCTGAATATCTAAACGTTATACAGTGAAGATGAGATAAAGAAATGACGTTTGGCTTTATAGCAACTGGTGCACTTTTAGCAATAATATGGCGGTCTTAAACAAAAATAAGAGTGCGCACATATACACAAACAAATATAATTATAACAATTAATAAAATTATCTTAACTGTATTACATGCATGCAACATCAATGAAAAGCGTGCATTACTAACTAAATGCAGCTTTCAGACCATAGGGATAAATTTATTTCGAAAAAATTTTTGAATTTTATAAATTGTTAGAAATTTTCATAGAACGAAAATAGGACTAACAACCACAATACGAATAGCTATCAACTATTACGAACTGCAATGAATGACAAGCTATCGAAGCCTGCTTTTCGCTCCATTGATCGTCCGTAAAGGTCCTTACATTCCAGCTCGTATGGACACGGATAAGCCTATTTAGATTCGATGCATAAATGTGTAGGAACAGACGAACTACCGCGGTAGTGAATCTGTGTAAATGTCTGTCCTCTGCTACTATACGGTGACAACTTCTTCAGCCTATTTCAGCTTATTAGGTTTTATCCGCCCTACTAGGGCACTCCAAACGAAATTCGTTTTCTATTAAATTTTCCAAATAATAGTAACTAACGGATATCTAGACAACAGCTAAACCGGTGAGCCACTTATAAATCTGCCACTAGCGAATTTCACCATGATAATTTACCGGTATCCTAATGGCAGGAATATTCACTATTCAAGCAGCTGGTCGTTACTTCACGACAAATCGGAAAGAAGTAGGCCAACATCCTCGCTATTTCATATTTGTCGGTTTTTTTTTATGCAATGTTAAGTTACCAGAATGCACCATCCCAACGTTACATGGATACATGAATGTAAATATTTAGTAACTGTATATCTAGGTTCAGTGGACTGGCAATCTATCCATGACAATAATTACTATGTGACCTTTGCAAACACATATAATTCTTTGTAGAACGTGATAACAATGTAATGATAGGTTTTTTTAAAGTACGTAATAAGGGTATATATCTATATATGTATACATATCTTGCGGAAGTTCCTTGCTAGCCATCAAAACTTAGCCGCTAATTAATTCTTCCCCTTTGCACTATCGTCGAAGATCGAATTTAGCCATTGTAGGGCATTAACGCTTGCCCACGTAAAATCACAAATACATAGCTAGTTTCAGACCACTTCGGATAACAACGGGACGCTGCAGACGAAGCTCGTAAAAAGGCCATAGTTATTGTTTTGCCTGTCCACTTGATGCGGTTACTGTTTTTCTCTTGTGTATTTGACAGCTAAAAATTAAGTGGCTTTTTCAAAAGCAACGTCAGCCAAAGTGCTTTCTCTCACCACTCGCTGCCAAACATTTTCAACTTGCTAGCGGCGAATGGCCAACAAAATCATCACGGACGGAGTATTGTGATGATTGAAGGAGACGCGGGAAATTTTGAAACTGAATTGTCATCGATCTCAATATTGATCGTTAATGTAAAAGTTTAATAAACAATCATCGTTTAGTAGCAAGGGTGTGCACCTGATCATTGATTTTATAGATATACATCACAATGCTTTCAATTTCAAGCCATCAGTAAACATTTTTCTTCTGTGACGACAGTTAACGTCCTCGAAATTTCATATATTTTCTAACCAGTTGTAATATACCGATTAGCAGGTAAAAGAAATTACAGGATAAATCAATTCGTTGATCAAAATAAAGATACGTTTATGTTTTGTCGGACCTTTGATTGTCTTCGATAAAAAGCCGACGATATATAGTCGGGATAATGGTCAATAGTTCCGCTGTGATTTCTGTCGTTTCTAATAATAGGTGCAGTCACTCTCAATTGCGGTGCAATATATTTTTCGCTGATGATGACGACGACGATAAGGCTTGGCCTGTGATTTATTGATTATGTCTACCAGGCCCAACGTCGCTATTTTCGGCAAAAGGGACGACCGCCATCGTCAATACCTCATCACACCAATGTCCTAGCAACGTCGACAAATCCAGCTTTTCTTTCGCTTATGAAGTTCAGCAATTTCTATTACAATTTTTTCATAGGCAAAGATCAAGCAGGAGCGTTGCGCGGTAGTAAGTGACGACGACATTGACGATGCTGAGACGACAGACCACAAATGGATCCCAACGGCGATGGTGGAAAAACTAAAGCGACGGAAAACTGGGGAAAAGGGAAAAACGTGTTAATTGCCTGCTTTAACGATGCACGATAACGATACAATGCAATCCAAAGGTTCCAGGATGCTTTTCAGAAGGTGTCAGTGGATCTACTCGTGGCTAATCGTTCTCTTACATTAAAACGTATACATAACAGTATCTGGCAATGCTGGAGCGTACAGCTAGCGGACGAACGTGTGTGTCGACGCGGGCTTTTTCGAACAGCTGCAGCAAATCTTAAATTGCATACATTTTTAGGCGGCGTTTCTGTGTTGAACGACTGATGCATAACAATTTCATGTAGAAGAGGACTATTAAAACATCACGAGCTAAATCATAATCATCGCCATACGCGCAGCAGAGTTGTTGATAATGAAACTTCGTTGTCGCGGCCATTGCAAGACAGGAGAGAAGGATCCCGTCCTAATAATAAAGTGATAATATACACATCTTATTCTATATCTGCCATGTATGGCGGTAGACACAAACGCTATGACTATTGACTTTTAATGGAAAAGAAATCGCTCACTCAGTTTTATTTTAATAGTCGATTCATCTTGGTCACGATACAGTTGTATGTATCGGTGGTTGCTTTTGCATTAATTCTTGTTGTTAGTGTCTCCGTTCGTTAGTGAGCTTGAAGAGGCCGACAGCTTTGATCGAAACAAGTCGCGTATTCTGATTTTGTCGTCTTTTAGTATCATTATTGTTATTACGGTGAAATAAATAAGATTCAATGCATTTCATGCAGTCTGTCCATTGTCCAGTTGGTCGATTGTCTTTGTCAGGTCGGGCGGCACGTCCAGAAAATGTACCCGTTTTGTCGTCAGCGTCATTTGATTGCCTCAACATGTTGTTATTACCATTATTGTTGTTATTGCCGAGGTTAGGTCGATTATTCATTTATCACTCTAGGGCTTGTTGCTATAATGCCAGACAACTGCGTCATCCGTGTAGCGTTCTAAAGTTTCACCCTTATTCGTGCACAGAGCGAGACCCCTCCGCTCTTCCCAACAGAGCTACAGAGATGAAGAGTAACGTTAAGTTGCTCTCTCCTACGAGGGAGACGCTGATGGCAGTTTCCAGCATTTATATATTAACGCTAAGTTTATCTCGATTCGACTGTGGTTCTTAAGGCTCTTGGCCTCAATTCAACCTTTGCTGCCTCACCGTTTGTGTCGTGGTAAGAAACGGCCGATAAACTTATAAATAACTAAATATGCACACAGATGCGCCTTTACGTTTGTCGCTTATTTTGCATATCTATATTTAGGGTAAATAGCGATAAGATAAATAGAAGAAAATGAGTATAATGTTATTTCAGCTATAAATGATAATGAGTGGGTGGTGTCAAAATTGTCATATTTGACGACGGCGCACTTGCTAGTTAAGTTTTGAAAATGAATCAGTGCACTTATCTCGTTTGCCACCCGCTGTTACAAACTCAACAAAGAGTCGATGAGAGAAACATGGTTAGAAGTTTCCTCTATCATTGAATGCACGCACGTACTAACAGTGCTCAACATGAACAACTAGGCAAGCCCAAAAACTTTGCTATCCAGCCTCCAAGTATTTCTACTTTCTCTTGAAGTTCTCCAACAAAATGGTTTCCGGTGTCGTCTGCTGCTGCGGTGCCACCGCGGGCTTTCCAAGGCATCGCCGCGGATTCGAGGGCGCGCCGATGCCGAACGTGAGATTTGTCGGGTCGAAGTGTCCTCCGCTTCTGTTAGCAATAACGGAACTGGGAACCGGCTTCATCTATGGATGTATATATGCTTGCTGCATGCCTAGCCGGCTGTCGTTTGTAGACCCGCTGTTATACTTCTATCAGCTCTACTGAATAACACCAAGCGACGACGACTAGTGCCACAGTGGCCTTATAGAGACTATGTATGGATTCGATTTACAAAGGACACGGTCAGCCCATTTCCCATACTCCTGGCTGCAACAGTAGACTGGGGTAGACGCTGCCCGCCGCTGAAGGAACAGTACAGAGAGCCGCAAGTAAAGGAAGAGGTTGATTCTGGCGAACAGATCCAAAAAGTATAGCTTGTTCGCGGAGCGCTTATGCCGTACTGCTGTATCAAGTTCACGCTTGTGTGTCGATAGAAGCAAGAATCCCAACACATATAATCGAATTTGTTATCGCTGGTTAATCTCTTGTAACAAACTCCTAGCTGGCGAGATCTGGCGTGTGCAACAAGATCTTCTACGGATCCGCACATTGGTCTCGAGTCAGCCTGCCCTAGTCGTTGCGCGCAGGAAGCCAGAGGAAACTGCCGGATAGCGTCGCATGGAGTCGCCACCCGCTAGCAGGAAAAATGGAGATTAAAAGAGCTCTAGAGCCGGAGGAAGGAGACGCGAAGGCGTAGAAAGACTGCCGCATACTATGGTACCACGGAAGCCTATGCAGCGCACAATGCCCGCAAGATGCGCTCGAGGAAGATAAATATGCGCCGTCGAATGCTCGCCAGTCGCCAATAGCTGTACAAAGAGAAGAGCAAATCGGGCCGAAGGGAAGGGGGCATATGTGAGCACTCATTCCATTATTGTGCAGTATCTCTATGTCCTATGAATGAGGGGTCCTGGTCCTTGCGCGCTCGTATATCCTCCACCGCGGAGGTTTTTCCTTGGTGGGTTTAGGAGGCACGGGGACGTCATAAAGGAATGGAACCGGAACACCACTCGATGCCTCATGTCTTTGTCATATACAAACGAACAAATACGTACACACACACACACACACACGCATTGAACACGTATACGAGAGTATATACAAGAAGATGTTCACTCTGTCAGCCCATCTTATGCAGAAGAACCTTGTGGTTGTTATAGCGATATTTGTATGCGAATAGTCAAGATGGGCTGTTTTTCAATAGGGGGACAATACCCGCAGATACCTGGATATATGCTTCTGTTAGCAACTGGAGCTCCTCGTTTGCGTATTAGAAATGTTCTTGTTTTGTGAAATATGCAGAAGTCAATTAAATGGATGAATGCAATGTCATTCGCATTAGCAGCTAGTCAGCTCTCGTGCTACACATTTCTGTACTACAATAACTCCCTTCCATCTGGTCTTCGTGGGCCACTTTTGTTACTGTTATATTTGTAGCGAACCGCCGGAAGCCCTAAAGGGTTTCCCTTTTTCCCTCTTTACCCTCTTTGGCTTGCACGATACCCTCTATGTATACCAACCTTTATTACCGCACCGCCACTACAAAAACCAGTGCTTTTCTTCTCCTTTGAACCGGTTGTATTGGCCTCGTTTTCTCGCCTCGCTTGTACACACCGCATTGTGTCGCATCCGCCCCCGCGAATTCCTAGCCCTGTTAGTCGTCATCAATTATTCGTTGCCCGTTGTTGTGTCTTCGACGTCTTTTTCCTTTTGTGCTGTTTTCATGACCACTAAAATCGGGACCATCACCGCAGCCGCTGAAGCACTCACAATCGCGTACCCCACGAAGGCCCTGCAGGACTCTTTCTTTCTCACACTCCGTCGGTGTAGTGGGGCAATAACGCGGTCGTCTGGCAATAATAATAACAAAGATAATAGAAATATCGACGACGACAACAAGGGTGTTACGATAACTTCCACGTCAGTGTCCAGCGTAAGCCAACAGCAGCGTAGGGAGGCCTATTGTAATCAGAGGAATAGGCAACACTGAAACGGTGGACGCAGTGGGAAGTATAAGGCAGAGGGTGGGATAGTTATGGGGCGCAGGGATATGCTTTGGCAACAGTGTCTTTGGGGTGAGCATGCCTCTGTCCGAGGGGTTGACTGTCCATAAGTCTATGAGTGCGTGTGTCAGCTCCGCAGCAAACAGCAAAGCAGTCATGACGCCTTTTTCGCTGTAACTGTCGCTACAGCTGTTGACGTTGTCGTTATTATCATCATTGCAGCTGCTGTTAGCATCGCGGACATCCTCTCGGTAAGGACCGTTGCGGGCAAACCGTAAGGGTCTCCTGAAGTGTTTCGTAGGCTAGCGCGACGAGCCACTAAGCGTCATGGAGCGTGTTGAAACTACTCGAGTACAGGGCAATGGGAGGAAATCATGAGAAAGCACCGCGGGCCCCCTGCCTGCGTCGTCCTATGAATTTCCCTTGTTCTGCGCAACCGAGTTCCCTCGAATAATAAAACTCATTGTGCTGCTCATTTCTGCCCCCGAACTCCGCGCAAATCTTTTGCTCGGTATTTGTGCACCACTATGGAGCTTCGTCTCCTCTCGTCGCGCTCCATTCACTCATTGTCTTTTATCCATTACGCCATCGCCAGAAAGGCCATGCGGATCACGAGGCCGTACACAGCTACACTGCCCGCCAAAAGTAGGCCGGCTTTGTTCACAGACAACGCAAGAGAGCAGTCAACGAGGAGCCACAATCAACGGTGGCCTAAACTTAAAAGGAAAAGTCCGCCTACCGTGTTGAGTAGTCAGTCTTTTTGTCTATCTATATCATGAAAGAAAGATACAGCGAAGAAAAGTTAGCCTGTAGTAACGAACGTCGTCTCCGACGCCCCCGGCGTTGTTTGCATAGGAAGGAAGAGAAAATTCACTGCTCCAATGCGCGCAGGCTCCGCATATCTTGTCATCTACGTTGTCTTCACCGCTCAGGTTCGGCTTGCTTTTTTTGCGGCGCTCATGACTACTTGTTCACACCTAATACGTCAAGGGCATTATTTAATTGCGTTTCGACGACCACAATAGACACTGGTAGCTAAAGAGCCGGTTGTTGCCGGATCTTTTACTCTGAACCTTCGTGTAAACCTAAAGCGATTCGTCTTCAAGTCTCGATAACCACGTTACGCACTCGGACTCTGTATTTGTAGGAAAAGACAAATACACTGCAATCGTCCCCCTCTCGCATCGTTGTGTCTGGGCTCGTTGCGGGGTGCTGGTGCATTTTTTTGTTTCGGCAGTGCTCTAATAAAAAGAGATAGAGTAAAGGGTATTTCGGCGAAAACGATACTGCTTCGTGCCCTAGAAGCCGATCGGCTCAACGCATAGTGGCGAGAGTTCGCAGTTAGCTCTTGTTCCGTTTCTTTCTCATCGTTTTCGTATATATATATATATATATATATATATATATATTGTTCGCGAATGGAAAAACTGCCCAATGAAATAGAGCGAAAGAGAAAAAGGTTCGAGAAGAAAACTCAATAGAAAAAGTACGTGCTCCGTTTCTCCTCGACAGGCCATTGAATCGCCTCTCCTACTTCCATATTTCGTAGTTAAGCAGATGGGAACGGTTGGATACTACGAAAGCGAAAGGAGAGCAAAACTAAAAGACTAAATAGAATACCGCAGTGAAAAAATGAAGGAAAAGGATAAAAAACAATAAAGGATTCGTCAGTGTTGCTGCCCGACATAACCAAAACAGAGAACGTCTGGTGAACAGAAGCCAACAAAGAGAGAAAAGCTGCTTCTGTGTAAACGCCCCACAGGCCCTGATATACTTGCAGGCCGCAGGTCCTTTCCCAGTTTCAGGGATTCTACGTAATTGCATCGAGTGGCGTGATAACGAAATGCACTTGAAGCGTCCTGAAAATTGCAAAAAACAAAAAAAAAAAAAGCAAGTTAGGAGAAACCCAGCGGATTGGCAGAAAAGTGAGAGATCATTGAATTTATCGCAAAAGATATTTGAAATTAGTTGTATGCGTTTTCATCGAGTCGGCTTTGCTGCGAATCGCCGGTGCTGACGAGTTCTGACCGTGCCATCTTATTGAGAGGCTTGGCAAGATACGATCTTGCCTACGTATTGAAAATCTGCGTCTAAAACAAGCTCTTCAACCCAAATTAGCCAATCAGTAACCATATTCATTCTTCGTTACGCGTGAACTTTTATAATAAACGAGCAAATACACGTAAATATTTCGTATGGCATTTTCTTCCGATTAGACACTATAGTAAACGTATAGTACTCTTCTTGCGTAGCTATACATCCAAGCCATTCGCGATAGAAGTATTGACACAGGCCTACGTTCATTGCAGCCCATCCGCTTAGAGAAGTCCACAGGACATGCAAACAGAGTGCGTGCGTCCGTTGTGCCTAACAGAACGGCTGACAGGGAATTAATAAGCTTTCGAGGTTTTTTTTGCACCTGATTTGTGCTGTCGCATTTCCGCCATCAGCAGATCCGCTAAAGACTGTCGTCTGCTCATCGAACTGGCATCTTCCCAGCACCCATTTCACTCCAATGTATTACAATACGAGCGCAATGCGTATTAACACGAAGGCAGAATACAGTAGCATTGGGCGAGATGCAAGATAAACATTGCTGCTAACTTGGGCGCCTTATGTGCTGCTCCGTCGAAGGAACAGACCCGTTCTGACATGAGAGGGCATAGCTAGAACTCGTCAGCATCAGCGCTCCGCAGCAGGGCGGACTCTATCGAAAACGCATACAACTAATCCTGAGCTAACAAGCAGCGAGCCTGCGTTGCCGGCTAGGACGATGATACGGGTAAACAACTTGCTCGGCTCAGTGGGTTAACAGGGGCAGACAGCTTGTATTGCTGTTGCTGCTGCCGCCCCTGCCGCTGCTGCTGCTGCTACTACTTCAAGCGTATGCGCACGCTAATGGAAAAAGTGCATTTGGGTCAATGGTTATTGTAATCCCTAATCGGTTCCTGTATTTACTCTATGTTTCTCGGCATCTACATTTGAGGTAGATTAATACATGAACTCCACATTTTATCGTCTGCATCGTCCTTCGCAGCTGATGTACCACAACAAAGAAGGCCGATAAATTGTATACAGGATAAAGTTACTAACAGACTCGATAAACAACGGGCAAATGGAAGGCAGACGAGGGAGTACTTGGGTTGTGGATCTGGATGCCCACTGCGACGACTATGGTGGGCATCGTATCGACTCGAAATGAAAAACACATGCGTATGTATATATAATGGAACGAGAAGTGTAGCGTGTCCTTTTCGCGGTTTTTGTTATTTTTACATTTATATCTATCTATATATATATATTTAAACGTTTTAACTATCTTTACAGTACGACTGATACGGAGCAAGGTGCTAGATAATATTCAGATTGATTTGTTACGTCAGAATTACAGAAATACGCAGGTCTAAAGGGACAATAATGCTTGTCAGATTGGGCCGGGTTATGGGCGTCAATGAATTGAACCCATCAAAATTAGGCTGGCTACCCAGCTAGTAACAAAGAAAATTTTTCTATACCATTATAATAGTATTTTTAACTTTTTAGACACTTAATAGAATCTCCGATCTGTTAATTATTGATCACAAGTACAGGTGCAATTACTTAGAGAAAAAAAAACACTTCCTTTAATCCCCCCCCCCCCAATACCTTGACGAGGCCAACTCAGACATCAGTGCGTGTCAATATCCATTACATTGTGTATTTTTCGTGTACTGCCCTTAATAGATTAAATAATATATATTAGCCTCGGATCGATCTGCTATTTGTATCTTGAAATTTATTTGAAATATAATTCCCAAGGACGACACGTACGAACAGATACTAAAATGAACACTGTGTTTACTTTGATAGTAAACAATTTACGCAAATTACCGAGATAACGCAAAAAGAACTCGAGGTCTAGACTATATGCAATCAGCCGCCGGGTATTCAGAGGCAGGTTTAACTCGGCGTGCTGTATGTACGTTCAGAATAGCATGCATGATTTCGTTCAGTACTTCAAACGTCCTATTAAGGAATTATTCACGGAAGAAACAGCTCAAACAGTAAACGTCCATATTTAATATTTACGAAGTCTCTCCCGCAGCGAACAGTTGGCTCCCCAGCTGAACTGTTACCGTTGACGAAAGCTTTGCCACCGTAGGGCAAAATTGCTGTTGAGATAATTTGAAAGCAGTTTCCTTCGATCTGGGCTGCCCTCCCTGTTTCTAATTTAAGTTTTGTTTCATATTTACTCCCAGAAAGATTCTATCAAGCGACACGCATTATGCATTGTTGTTTGAATGAGAAGAGTACGTTTCAGCGACAATGAAAATGTCCGTATAACGTCATCTGTTAATAAAGAGAAAAAGCCCACCGAAAACGAAATCCTGAAGTCGTTCGTCGCTGGCTCGACTCAGTCGAAGAAGCGCGAAATGTACGAGCCCAAGATGGCCTGACAGATGCCCCTAAACTGTTTTAATAGCCATGGAGAAAGACGGATGCCCGTTTATTTGCCCGCCTTTGCGTATTGAGTAACTTTAGCCGATCCTGGCATCATTGTGCAAGCCGTAACCTCTGCCTCGACTTCATCTCTTGCTGTCTGCGCTTCATATGCACGAATATCGCTGTTTGACGATCTATCTGTTCGACGAGCTCAGCCGGCATCTACGTATGCCGTGTTGCTTTAGACTCTCGTATCGAACAGCCGTACGCTCATAGTTCAATTCGATTTTGAAAGGCCAAACCATACAACGTATCGGTCTATGACGTGTCGTTGTTCCAAGTCGTATTTCAGCTCAACCACAGTCGCTCTATAATATTCTTTGGCCGTTGCGCCGTGGCAGCCGAGATCCTATGTCGCCTATAATGCATGCCTTTTAGGGCAGTAACGTGGTACGTGCCCGACCGACATTGGATTGCATCGACTAATTCTTCAAAGGCACGCAGAGAAGTAGAGCGAGAAGGAGTGCTCACGACTCGTACGCTCTGTTGGCCTGCAGCGGACGCGCGAAATCTGCCGATCAGCCCACCAACAACAAGACACAGCAGAAATCACACAATAAATATTATCATGGATCGTTACAATGTCAAACTCACGATAATTCTTCTTCGACCCCTATGCGTCGATACGAGAGGTGAGATAGATAGCGACAAATACAGCCGATATGGAACACAGGGAAATTGGGGGAAAGGAGTGACGCTTATTTCAACCTCATAAACTTACACAGGCAGGTTTATCACAATTCGAGGCGCGTAGACCGTGTAGCGTGCGTAAAAGCGTCGTCCATTCAATGTGCCTACAAAACCGAGTAGTTCCGCTTAAAGGAGCATAGTGGTAGGAAAATAATGTACTATGTGCATAGCGTCGCCACGCATGTCTGTTTGTTGTCATTGGGGAAAGAGTCCAAAGTTGAAACATGACAAATTACATTATATGTAGATACGATCTATGTTTGCCATCCTTGATATCATCATTGCTACCTTATACGATCCATGTAGCGTTGTATGCTCGTGCGACGTGTGGGCAATGCCATGACACTATGTTTTGAGTTCAAAGCCATTATTTCGTTAGACTGCGTGAATAGTTATATTTAGGTAAATATCTAGCCGTGCTAGGTTTTCAGGATAATTTTTTGATAGGCGAGCTCTGAGCTTGTAGCAGTTTGTTTGCTGACAGGGTACTTGGTCTGTTTTGTAATAGGAGAAAGGCAGGCGCCTGCCTTTGAAGCGAGGAGTTCCAAATGTCGTGCGCGATACGATTCGCTGAGGAGTAATAGCCTAAAACGATACGCAAATAGGTTCTTCGAGTAATTATTTATCTTGTGTATGTTATGTGGGTAATAAATCATGGTGCGACTTTAAGGACTATTCAATCGTGCTACTTCAATATCGAAGGCTTATATATAGAAGAAAAGGGTTGTGATAACGAACATTTTCTATACATTCGGCCTCGAGTATCAATGCTCGTTTTCAAAATCGACCTCGCTTACAAATTGGCTGCTTTTAGCAATGAAGCTCCTTGCGATATTCTTTTACTTATTATCACGGAGTCGATTCGTGACGCTTCAAATATAGCGCGCATTGATGAAGTTATAGGAAGCGCGTTATCGAGATATAATGACAGCAGACGAACATTATAGGGCAAAATGTCTTACCAAAGGCAATATCATAACTAGTCTAGAATCGCGCGATCCCAAGCGTACGCAGTTAACAGCTTCTGCATTTAGACGCCAACTCAGCTCACGTCGTACCTGTTCAGAGGCGCAATGCCGTAAACGTCTGTCCATTACAAAAATGCTGGATAAATATATATATATATATATATGCTTTATGTCAGCCCTATATACCGACGTAA
This sequence comes from Varroa destructor, assembly GCF_002443255.2. Taxonomy (NCBI): domain Eukaryota; kingdom Metazoa; phylum Arthropoda; class Arachnida; order Mesostigmata; family Varroidae; genus Varroa; species Varroa destructor. Next base: position 9,211,635 of record NW_019211457.1, on the reverse strand, counting down.
TGATTCGATCACGTTGCAAAGGCTATTATGGAAAACTCCTCTTGATTCTTTGTATTGATTAAATTAAATTTCTTTTTTGTCATTAAGTCAAACAGTCCTTGTCGGCTAGAGGATCGACTTTGCTTGGAGAAATCGTAGCAGTTGATATTATTTACAAAATGCCCGCATGAGCATTGCGCGTAAGGTACGTGAGTGAGGGGACTAAATCGCATCACTCACTTCAGGCCAACTTATTATTAATAGAGCATTTATTATATTCTGTAAATGAGCAAATTTCCAAGTACGTCCTATAGACGAATACCAAGGCACGAATATGTCTGTTTGGGATTTTGCTGTCCACGATCATTGTTCTCTTAGATCCATCGCCATATCAGACCTCTAGTTGAGGGTTGTCTGGAGAACGACCTGTCGGGTTGACTCGGACTGTTACAAAGGATACAGTTAAAGCAGGAAGGAGTGCACAAAAAAGAGATTTAGCTCATTTGCTTCTTAGCGCGCTTCTTTGCATTGTGTCTTTCGATCAGTAGCGACAGATTCAGAGGATCCGATATCCAACACAAAGCAAATGAAGGCGTCAGATATTCTTCCTTCTCGACAAGTCAACGTACCAAAGAAAAACGCTTTCGTTGCCAGTTTCGTATGCGAACGAACTCGGCCGCATCCTAACAGCTTAGAATCCTTCGCTTTGCCAGGGGTAGAGTTCCGTTAGTCGGCTTGATCTTTTTATCGTTGCGTTGCCATAGCAATTTAGTAGTTCGCTGCTGCAAGGAGTTGTTTAGTAAAAGTTTTGGGCGGGCGGGCGGACCCGCGCGCTTTGTCTCCTAACGGTATGCCCAGATCGACTGTTCGATGTGGCCGTCGCACTTTGCAAGCCCAATCGGCTAGCTTCATTCGCACGAAAACGCGCTACGTGCGTGCGTGCGTGCGTGCGTGCAAGCAAGCAAGCAGACGTCCCCTTTTCGACTGACTTGTCGTCGTCTTCATGACCGAATGAGCGTGCCGCGGATTTAAATCGCTTTCGTGAACGGGTAAGTGGGGAGCTGCCGAAGCCTTCTTTAGGGATCTGACGAAAAGTAGCGCAAAGAGCGGTAGAAAGACGAGATGAAGTAACAGTAGAACTTAACACTCGAGTCGAAACGAAGAAGGAAATAGAGGAGAAGAAGGAGGGCGAGGGTCACAACCCATATCATGGCAACCAAGAAGCGGATGTGGGTCGAATTCGGGAAAATATATGAAGGAGAAGACCTGCAAATAGTGAAGAGTAAACGCAATACGTTTGGAGAAATCGCACGGCGAAGTTAACGGAACGAGCATAGAAACGCCTTGAAGACCCATGGAATAACAGGTTTCGATTGAAGGTATCTTTACTTATAGGTGTATCAAAAGCTAGGACACGATCGCCTATATAGTCTCAGGCGATGCCTACAAACGAGCCTCTTTACACATGTGTTAAATCTCAGAACAGTTGACTCACTGTAAAGAAGAGCCATTCCGTGCATGTGTATAGTTTCTGTTGCGAGTTTCTTATAGGGCTAGCGAACTCTGCTATAGATGCATGCAAGTAAACAAACTCATGCCGAGAGAGATGAGAAAAGTAGAAATGAAAAGAGACAATTTTTTTTGTGTGTGTGTGTGTGTGTTTGTCGTTTTAGATAGTACTTATCGAATCATTATGCATTTAATCTCCGCTTAAACTTATTTGTGTGGTAAAGTGCGAGATTGCATGCTATCCCTATAGGCTATTACAAAAAAAAGTTGTTTTTGATTCTTCGAAGGATTCGCCTATACACTCAGACAAGAACTTTCAAAATACATTGAGATAATAACGATTTTTTGAATCGGCTGCAATTACCATTTTAGATTGAAGCCAGAGAACATTAAATATTTGCAGACATATATTGAAGTTTTGCCATTGGAGCATACATTTTTTTTCCTAAGCTAAGAGAATCATTGGCTATTGGATTGAAGTTCTATGCAATACATACAGCAAACAACTCATACAACGTCACTGAAGATGCTTTGTGACAATTAGGGAATATTATAGCACAAACGACACTTCCTCAATATCGGCTCAGATGCTCGGTAACGATTACCTGCAGAGCTTCACATACACTGCTCATCAATACGTTCCAATTTGATTGCTCCATAGGCCGGTGTTATGCTATAGTGGTGATACGAGTGGCCAATAGACTGATTGTGTGCATTATAGTATCGACATTTTAAGTAGAATAGCAGTGGCTCGTTGAGTCCCTTCGCTGTCCTCTACTCAGCCCAGCCTTCTCAAAGAAGGCAAGAAGAACAAGAGGCGTCTTTTGCTAAGGTAAGCTTGTCCTTCTTCACCTACGAGTCACAGCTCTGACCAGTAGTAGCAGCCGACCAGTCAGCTACAGGTACTGGCTGGACCTCCCTGTCAAATAATGGCTCGAGCCACGTGTGTAATCTCGTTTGTTTTCTACGTAATTCATGGCTATGTACTTTTCTTGCCGTAAGGATCCGCAACAGGGAAGTGCTGATTTGCCGTCAGTCTCTCGTGATCCTACCTGTCGTCCGTCCTTCCTTCCTTCCTTCCTTCAGTGCCACGACCGCAATGTAAAAGCATGCAACAAGGATCATTCTTTGCTTGCCTGTGGTAATCCACGAGAAAACTCGAGCGTTTAGAAATTTAAGTGATGAAGTTGAGGCTGGGTAGAGAAAGCAGAGGTGTCGCTTTGGGCAACCGTATATGTCAGCCCTTAGCTATTTGAATTGTCAACTTTGCCCACAAATCACTCTGACCAGATGTTTTTTTTGAGAAAGTACCCAGTTGGGAACGTCCACTTATCCTAGTTTTGAGGATGGACTCTCATACATTGACGATGTCTAGCCGACCGGCCAGTGCTCCGCAGAGGAGACGGTCGATTTTAGTGACGCTTCAACCAGTTTGTCCACTACTTTGGCAAGCGTGTCTAGGGTCGCCCTGCGGCGGAGAGCAAACGGGGAAGACTGGAGTGGATCTTAGAGACGGGACGAACCGTTGATGCTATCCGATACGCTTGGCTGCGATGCTTTGTTACTATGATTGACGATATTGTAGCTACTATGGGATAAGGCTTTAGCGTGACTGTTGTGTTGCCTCTTGCACTTTGGCAGCACGAGGCGATAATGGGAGACTTAATGGGCAAGAATTAGACTAGCACCAGGATCCCTGAAGTGGTACAGCTGGCAATGAACGCTGCAATACTTTGGTGCTATTACGGGTACTACGAGTGAACTGGGGATGATTGTTACTCTTCGTCTCGTCATAGAAAACAGGACGAGCAGCCAAGCAACTGCTCTATGTTTGACATATAAGGCCGCTGTGGTTGTAGCAGGGGTGTCAACAAGTGGGCAAAAACGTGCCAGCTCCCCAACTTACAACACAGCGCGGCTTAACAGTTGACGTGCGTGGCAAGCTTCTAGAGTTTGTTTTCAACACATTTGCGAACTTTAAGCTCCTTCCAGTACGCCCTGATGGAACTTATCAGCCGATGCTTCACATGTATTGTTAGTACAGCTACAGTATATATAGGTGGTTTTTTGTCAGAAGTTCTCAAGGGTGTCATGCTCTCTGGTGAAGCAAGAGCTTATGACGAGCTATTAGAACATATTAATCGACTTTTCTATTACAATTGTTATAAACTCAGACTCACATTTTTCTTTTGCCAAAAGAGTCTTCAGGCATCTTCGTACGACATCAGACCATGTGAGAGCTCGATGTGACTGCACGGAATGTCCAGTAGATATCACAAACATAGGGCAAAGCTACATCCACACGTAGCACATATGTTCACCACCCTAAAATTGACTTCGATAAGTCGTGCCTAGTTTTATCTAGGCTTAGTCTAATAGTAAGCTGTACAAGCGGCTGCTAAATTGACTGATGTATCGATGAGCGTGCGCTCAGTGTGAGATGAAATGTAGATAGAACAAATGTTTCTAGATTAGTTGTCGTAGACGAAAAACATTGTTCCATCCTAAGAGAAGCTTGCCTACCGTATATTTGTAACAAAAATATACGCGACTAATATATCCTCGGCTCACTATAAGCTATGCATCTACTTTGCCGAACATCTACTTTATGCCCTAGGAAAACCGTTAGTATCGTCTACACAAATACATACACAAGACCAGTGTTAAAAGTAAAGAGCAGCATCGGTCTGCCGAATGACAGCTCTAAGCGATGAACTGTTTAGGATATCAGAGCCATAAAGAGGACCAACTAAATGGGGCCTTCCTACACGCTTTTCGCTTTCAGGGAATGACGACTGCCCTGATGTGTGTATGTACGCTATCGATGTTCGTTCTATGTAATTCTTTTCGTTCTTACTCGTCACGCTGCTATATATATATATATATATATATATATATATATGGACACATAGAGATACATCGAAGGATCACACCGCTGGTATTGTTGTTCGGCTCGATCTGTAATTCCCTCTTTGATGATACAAACTTAAATAGGAAATGCATTGGATCCATTGAAGGCATACGATGTCAAGGAACGAGGCGTCATACGCTCGCGTTTGCTTTGAACGGTATAAAATAACTACTACCTAAATCAATGGTTTTCTCTCCTCTTGCACAAGTTGCTGGACGCGATACCGAAAGCGTCTTGCTATCTATTAGAAGGGGATGCTCTTTTCCAGATTGGTTTACGCACTCTCTAAATAAAACAGGTACGAAGTGACTTTTAACGTTTGTATGCATCTACCCAATCAATTGTCGTATTTTAGCGCAGTCAAAGGCCCCATAACCGCACGTGCTTACAATCGAGAAATATCAACGTGCTTCTTTTTGCCTGCTATATGTGCAAAAGACTGTCGATATCGTTCGCTGCTTGGAAACAGCCTAGTTGGTCAACGAACAACGGAAAAGATACAAGGAAAAAATTAAGATGCTAGCTACATCAGATACAACGATATGACAGAAAGCTATGGAGCTGAACCTTCTAAGCGAAATACCTGACGAGTTGAAAAACAGCTTATTTTGTTTAGGCAAGAACCCGGGCCATTGTTGATCCATGAAGTTTATTACTGAAATAAACAGTGATTTACGTTACCGCTGATTTAATAGTTACGGATGGCATGTTTACGTGCTGGGCTTAAATAACTGTATAAATAATAATATTTATTTTAAGTCGCGCATATGACAGGTCTCTGTGATACAAGCAAAAGCTTATTCTACTAATTTCTGATTTACGGTTAGACGATTATGTGGAATACCGTCATTTTATCTAGCGCCTTGTCCGCCCACAACAAAACCCGGTGGATGGATTTCAAAATGGAATCGGATCGTAGAGGAACGCATTGAAAGTCATTTGTAGTAAGTAACGTTCTACTATTCTATAATATATGTATTATTTTATAGGCTTGATTTTGCCGGAGTATTTGTTTTGTAATACCACACTCTCACTGGCTGTACCGTCGTACATGTACTAAGCCTTTCTAACTTTAATAAAGTTTGGAGTAAATCGCCGTACTTCGTTACATTACAAACGAAGATGTCTGTGCAGACGACACTAATTTCTAATGCTATCTATTTTCTATAATTAGTTAATTTTTCTATAACATAGATATTTCTAGTCGAAAACACTTGGGAAGATTTTGCCTTCGTACCTAGTAAATACAAACCACTGGCCAACTACCAAACAGAGTCAAAATCATATATATATATATATAAATACGGTATAAATGATGGTAGAATCTATTATATGATTTTGAAAAGTCGATATATATATATATATATATATCGACTATAATACTATATATATATAATAGGTTGTTTAGTATGACACGTGATTTACAGGCTTAATTCCTCTATTTTCGATCGAAGTGCCATTTGGATGGTAACTTATCATTCTAGTGCTTCAGAAGGCTGGGGTTCAGGTAACTAGTAAATCTCAAAGGACAGTTTCGACATGATGTCGAAATTCGGGTAACTTTTTCCGTTAAGAACTTGTCGAAATGGTCAAAAATTGTAGGTTATAGACGCAATGTCGATTTTTACAGTGTGAGCGCGAGCGTCGTCGTACGATAGGAGTGATTTAGCTTTATTTATATAGCTTAGATTTTATTTTTTTACGTCATTTGCTTTCACCGTTCGCGGTATAGTTCAGCTATAGATGATGAATCACGCTACATGAAGCGTAGCGGACGACACCTGCACCAGATCGCCAAACAGGCACCACAAACGTTTTCATTTACGTACATTTGCTTTCGGATTATATTCCGTTGGTTGGGTTGCACTCGTCCACCTATGGATACCATAGAAAATCACCTTTTAGTTTTTAGCGAAAATTCCAGTCCGCCGTAACAAGAACGTATCGATGAGAGTCAACATCTTCTGATTTTCGCTCAAATTATGCTTCATCCATATTGTTCAAGTTTCTCAGTGAGACCCAGATAAAGGACTGTGCTATGTTCAATTGTAGTAAACCTGGATCTTGACATATAAAACATTCTAGTACACAGCCGAGCTACAGTTTTAACTTTTCCATGGTTCATCTCTGTTGGCAAGGTTTCACGAGAGTCATTTCATTCGAATTCAAAATTTTCTTACCGAAATTTATTAACCAACACTTCACGCTCCTCCTAGTAGCAGAGCCTTCAGAGAACGTAGGATTCACACGAGGCTGTTCCCGCCATTGGACTCATATTGCTAAGCTGCTCAAATTATCTAATTTTCCCAAAAAGCCCGAATGACGATATTTGAGGAAACGGTCTCGAAAAGTACTAGCGCATTTAGAATTAAAAAAAAAGGTCACAAAATATCTCGCTGTTATAAAATAGGGCCATCTTAGAATATTATTATATTAATGCTCGCCTTGTCGGATACTTAGCAAGCAATGCGTAAGTCTATAACGCGTACATTTTAAAAAACATAAAATATTTTTTTTCTAGCTAGGCAATTAACGCTTAGTATTTATTATACCACAAGCATTTCGGAATTAGCAATAGCCAGTAACTAAATGATGATAATAATACGCCAGTATCATGAAAAGTCTTGCTGAGTTCCCGCTGATCCATTCCATAATGGCAAAGCCATTTAAAGGGTGTCACATCGTGAAGTATAATAAACACGAAACGAGTTTTCGTTGTTTAGAACCACGCGGCTACCAAAGGCACAGTATTTAGCGGCGTTATTGTTGATGTACTATTATCACATATATACGTGGGCTTTGAACCGCGACGAACCGGGTAGTTTATGTGCGTCTCGCTGTCGCCCCCATACGCCGGCCGTAACTCGGCTTCAAAGAAGAGTGTTGAGTTCTGTGCGCGGGGGTGTTTTTCTTCGTGGATTGATCGAATACGGCCCTGCGGAACTGTTCCAATTGGCAAGGTTCCTGGTAAGCAGCATCGATTCGAGGCGTTGAGCCATTGGCATCGCCGAGGTAATAAGAAATAATTGTTGAGTAGGAGAGCACTCCTCGATCATTTGGTTTCAATCGTTGTCCTGCTAGACGTTATCTCGGCAGAACGAGTAAAAGATGCTATTATTGCTATATAGTGTATAATTACTTGGTATAAACGCCTTTGTCGCTAACAGACGGTAATATCCAGTAAACACGTCTGGTGCGGTCGAAAGATAGTTAAGCTGAAAGGAAGTTATGAAGCGGATAATGCAGCTAACTTTAACCTATAATTTTTTACTTTGACTCGGTCTATACTCCAATAAAGTATCATGCGGTCGCTTCTCTAAGAAACTAAAGTTTTGCCTGGCCAAGCAACGGGAGTCCTTTTTTTGCTACAACAGCTTCACGTTTGTTGACCAAAATAACTGCTCTGTACTTGTGGCTTCCACGCGAACTGTGCAATTATCGTGTGCCACATGTCGTTTTCATTGGTCCTGATGGCTCAAAACAGGGTTCCGTTGGGCGAAAAGCGGCCCTATGTGAGCCAGTCACGAAATTTGCCCATTCGAAAAGAGGTTCACAACAGCCGATTAGGCGGGGAATGAGCGACGTCTATATATTTAAGGCAGCGCCGGAATGATTACGTCTTCGGTCGGGCCGTGTCGACGTTAGAAGTGTATACTTCTCAAAGTATAGATTGGTACGGTTCTAGGACTGCTGGATAAACCAGAACAAATTGTACTATATTCCAAAAGATATTTACGCGTGGCTAATGTGTTGTTGAAACTGTAAAAAGGAAGGACGATAGGGGGCAGAAACAACATTTGGATGACGCTCTTCCAAGCAAAGGCTCCCGTTTAGGTCAAACGTCTCCTACGCAATATTGCTAAAGGTGACCTGTTGATCCTGAGTTTACTGGGAAGGGAACGAACTAAATGTTTTGGTGAAATGACGGCTCTAGCAGAGTAGGCTAATTGGATATTCGGTGGCTTGACAGATTTATTGGCAGGACACGCATTCTCGTGTAAAATTAGCCTCATGCATGCAACATTAACTAGAACAAGTTCGATTAGAAACAGTTTGAAGTAATGGTGCATATTGTTAAGCAGAATGCTGCTTCAGTAGTTATGTTTTTTGAGTAAGCAGAAGGCATTACAAACAATTTTTTTTTCCTTTCACCTTTCGTCTAAGGTTAGTGAAAGTATACCTGGTCGATAGTATTTTTTTACTGTTGGCACATCAAACAATCTGGCTACTATCTATGGCAAAAAGGCTACTATATAGCAAAATATGCATAATAAGTGACAATTAAGCAAATTATTCGGACTCCTTCAGCTGACTGAGCAGTAGCAATGAGAAAAATCTATTATTAAGTTGGTGTTATGTTTGCTCGCAGTTTTTCTTGGTCAGAAGAGGAAAAAGTTGGAGGATCAGAGGATCAAATAAAATCTAACCATTTTAGGCCAACGGCGTATGGGGGAGACGTACGTAGCGCGTATATGGCTACCAAATGGAACCCTCGTCTGTTTTACTGTCATTACGAAAATGGGAGCCAATACCCCAATATAACCCAAGATCTCATCACGCGTCAACCTACACTAAAAAGGCGTTGTTTTTAGGCGTTCCTAATCTAGGTAAAACGGGACAATCTCGAACTGGTAGCTTTTATGTTCTTCTTATATATTCGACACGAAACGAACCCAAATCGAGCATTTTATGAGGAGCATGTAATATAATCTCATGGGAACAGCACATTAATTTTTTTCTAGGTATTGTCTGTTTTCGTATATCAGGGTCAGCGAGCGATTATATAAAGAAACTTAAATTAACTATCATTAAATATCTATTTATGTTTATACGCTTTTTTTTCAATGTTTATTTATTTCATAACCCAATACCAAAACTTTTTGAAACGCCGACGATTGAAACGAGGTAGAGTTCTCATTCTGACAGAAGCAGGCCGTCCGCACCGGTATATTCTAAGGCAGTTGATTAGGCACAGATTTGCTTATATGCAAGCCGGTCTTAATATTTGATTCCAGAGACCAATCAAAGCCTTCAGAGCTAATTAGTATGATCTGTCAGAGTGCCTCGGTATTTTTCAGCTTTCAGTGACATGACCATTTCCATTGAGCGTTTTATTGCCTTTTATCGTTCAGTCCTCTGTTTATTTTATATAGTGGATACCGTGGAGACTTTTACATTCGGATTTAAAATAGAATGCTCGTTTAACCATCTAGAGGAAACAAATATATACAAATACATTTGTCAGATCTAGTTGAATCATGTTCGATTCCGAACAGCAGAGACATCTTGGATTTATTTATTCAAGCATTAAATCTCCGAACCAACCAACCTCGTATGATTTGACTCCACGCAATCTGGAAAACTATACCATTCAGACAAGATCTGTAAACTTCAGTGGAGGCCATATAAGGAAAGTCCGTTAGTGGAAATCCGCCTGCCGTCACCACTTGCTGCTATTAGTTAAACTGTTCTCAATAGATGCAATGTCGTAGTGGCCATTCTCGATGCAGGGATGGTCGTACCGTGCATTCTTTAAGTGAACCCCTGCCGTACATGTCCGCTTTTAGGGGGATGACAATGCTCGATTTAAAGTTACATAGAAGGAGCAAAATGATATTGACCAAGCGTGGCAACCTGCATACTGATGTGACACTGAGGATCGATTGTAGGGGAAGAAACTGCTTGTATTGTGGTATTGACGATAAGTTTAACAGATGATGGTACAGGCAGGGAAATTACATCTAACTTGTACACAGGCTGGAGATCTTTAACGATAGCAAGTAACACTGCCAATTATAAAGGTAGCAATAATAATAATAAAAAAAAAAGTTAACTGAAACCATTTTTTCTCAACAAAAAATTGCCAAATCATACTACATCATGCCCGCGTTAAAACGATGTATCGTTGTTGCTTTGTGTATTTTTTTCCTGCTTTACATGAACGAGTGATATTTGCTCTAAGTTACTCTGTTTACTGTGAAGTGTACACTGTTGAAAAAAGGCAAACGTCTTTGTGTCTGTGGTACAAGTTTGAACTTAATCGTATTTATCGTAGCTTTTATCGTATTTATGATAGGTTTTGGACCTGTGTTCAATTTCCCTATAATATCAAAAAAAATCCAGTTACACAGTCGATGGAGAGCCAAAGATAACCTAGTGTCTAAGAAGCGTGCTATTATTTATTGCGATCTCGCAGTGTGTGTATATTTACAACATCCCTATAATTATGTTTGTGTCGAAAAAGTGTGTTGGGATATGATTCTTGTGTTAGCGGCATCCTCCCAGAGGCAAAAAAGCATTAGAATCGATTTGCCCCGTACTCGTTGCCGCTCATAGCTTCCCCTTAAATGGCCAGTTACGCAATCTTATATGGCACAATCGTCATCACCTACCTTCCATGGTCTTCGCCCGATCAGTCCGTATCGATGGCTGCTATGTGTGTCTTTTTCATTCCCTACCTTATTCGTAGAGTTCGCACTTTTCACTGCCTTTTCGTCCGCCCCACAGACCGAAATCGATGTGGTCGCGAAGCCGATGACAGGTAGGAAGGGCCGTGTCCTACGCAGCGTGGCCACATCCTGCTGTATAACGTGGCCAAGTAACTAGCCGATACGAACCTCTAACTGACATAAAGAAGAATGGATCCATCCCGTTAGCATCATTTCGCAGCTGTTCGCAGCCAGTAGTAACCGTTGCGAGCAGCTGTCAGAGGTGGTATAGAAGATGGCGAGATAGACTCGCGAAGGTTGGGCAAGAAGAGTAAGAAGCGGATCGACCACGGGTGCGTGTCTGCTGTCTGCTGGCGGCAAACCCGGCCTGTTTGCCATTCATCGTCCATTGACGAGAGTAAGGTACCACCCCTCGGCCATCGCGCTGTGTTCATATTCGACTGTGGATGTAATCGCGAGATCTTGCCTGAGATTGAGAATGGTACCCGCACGAAATGTCTGCTAACTGACCGAGTGTCCATAGCCCTAACAACGAATGCGCTCAACAGAGAACGTCCCATTACAATAGACACTACTGGGATACCACTGACAGTGGTGTACTAACTGTGGTAAGCCTATATCTACAGCTTGTAACTGTGGCGTAAATCGAACATTGGACATCGCGTATAATGTATAGCTGAGGACTGGTAGCTTAGCTATGGTCAGTGGCATAGCAAGGTTGACATTTACGAAGATAACCCTCACCGGATATGAACAATGTTCGAAATCACTTGATCTCCTTACCTTTGCTATACCTCCGCTGTCCGTAGCATTTGTTCAATTTTCCCTTGGCAGCCAATCCACTGGCCACCATCGCGCGGAAAGTGTGACCTCTGCTATTCTTGCACAGTGGCTTTGAGTAGAATAGGACCCGAGTTGACTATCCAATTGCCTAAACGCCCGACTACACTGTGACACACTACGGCAGTGGTCCAACTCCCCGCCAGCAAGGCGTCCTACCCCTGACTATCACTTTGCGTCGTCTTACTGACGGGAGGACTGTGATCGGCATGTACACGGAACAGGGCCTGGCCTAAGAACTACAACCGGCCCACCGTTGAAATCAATGGATTGAAGGCAGCAGTCAATATCTATGCAGTTCCCAATGGGCGACTACCACGCTGAGAATGAGAGGCCGAGAAAAGCAAACCGGGAAGTTCCTTCCTGCGCGTAATTGCGATCAAAATGACATCGTCGCTGGCATCGATGCTCTATAAAGCTAGTACGCTGTGGTTTGTCCGTCACCATCGATGAATGCAATGGAAGTTGACATGGCTGATATGCCGAGGTCCGCCCGGAAGGTTCCGATTCCGTACTGTGGTCGTTGAATGCAGTGAGCAATTGAAAACCACTGTCGCGTCCTATTCGTGCTATAGTAGCATCATATTCCTGTATTTTCTACAGTACGTGTCAACTAGATCAAGATGCCACAACATAGTTACTGAATTGTCCGATAGTATTTCAAATTAGACGAAATGTAGTGAGCAATTTGATCAACATGACTTTTCAATGAAGATATGTTTATACTTTAGTGCAGTATCGAACGAATGCAAAAATGATTGCCTCAGCGAACTCACAAGCTAGACCTCGATATATGGCAAAGTCTAACGTAGCACCGGTAAGCGCGTCTACTCTTGGCACTTTATGCATCTTTCACTCACACATTTTCCTCTGTTTGTGGTGAGCGCCCGTCTGATAATAGTACCTATTTAGGCCACGGCAAAAGCAACTTGTATTGTGCCACGAGTTTCCGGGGCCATATTGTCCCCAACGGAAAGATGGCGAACGTAAACGGGGCTTGGGAGGCGATGGGGAGAGCTTTCCGCGGCAACCAACCCAATAGAGATTGCGCCCTCGAGTTATTTGCGTGGCGGTGGTGACTTCGTTGTTTCAGTTGACCGTGTGGCAGGCGCATATAAGCCTGGGCTGCTATAGACTAGGACTGTTCTACCCACACATTGACGGATAGACACTGTACACGTACCCTTTACGCGGTATTTCTATTCGAACGTGCTTAACCACGGGAATTGGCCGGACAGCGGCCGGAGTACTACCAAATGCTCTGCACACATCCATAAAAGGGAAACCATTATGGGATGCGTATTAGGATTTTATTGGCAGGAACATTGGAGGAATTGTCAACGAGATCGCCAAGAACTCTACGAAGGAGCCACTCCCAGGCCCTGCAAAAAGGACGAAAAGCAGGACCCATAGCTTTATTGCTATGTTCCGACAAGCCGATGGTGATACCTTGACGTTGCAAAGGTAGGTTTGGGTTAAAGTAGCCGAAGACTGTTCGTGTATCTGCTTGTTGGTTTGTGGCGGTTGTTTTGGGTTCATCCGAGAAGGACAGATTGTAGGACAGAGAAGCAACGAAGAATGCCTGAAGGTGAGTCTTAAACAGGCCACAGTAAGAAACGATTCCCTCTTTCGTCCAACGCTTAGCTGCCTAGGAAACACCATTGAAGTCTGATTGAAACGAGCCTGACGTTGTGGAGTAAATGGCGGACAAAGAACGTCTGGATGCTTGGTATCGATTGTCCCTGTGCTTTCAAGAGGAGCTAAAAGAAGCCACTAGATAATTCTGAGGGAAGGATCTTTTCGGTAAGCTCGCATTGTTGCCGAAGTTGCTCATTCGCTTTGCCCTTTCGGCGAAGTGTTGGATCGAATGCGAAGAAGTCTACCGATGGGCTAACCTGAGTAAAGGGAATGTGGGGTTTCGACAAGGAATCGTGGAGCAGTTCACCAGGCCGAACCTTACGATGGCAGCGATGAGCACGCAGGTGAAGAACGAAGACTGTTCTTTGAAATGAAATAATAATGGCTTAACGTGTGTAAGATTTTCAGTTCCTCTCTTGCCCTTCTCTATTGATATCTTCTATCGGATAGGTAGTACTATAATGTTTCACGTTTTGTATCGTTAAATTGAACCGAAAGATCTCTTGAATGAAATTAGATGTATGCGTTTTTGATAATTTTGCTGAAAACCTTGTAACCTCATGGGACTAGCCTTCAATTAACGAATTATTACTATTCTAATCAAGTTTACCAAAAGCTTATGAAGCTCTCAAATTGCTCAATGAAAAGTTCTTTTTGATAGTCGGAATGGTTTCGGAATGGTTAAACTCTTATTTACATATCATATTTATCTACGTATCGGATATGAGATAACATAAGGGAAACTATATATATATACTATATATAAACTATATATATATATATATATATATATATATATATATATATATATTATCAATGTACTGTATAAATATATATTGCAGAAACAGCGCACTACTACCAGTACAAATGCGATTTGTTTGCTTATCGCTTTTATGTAGGGATGGCGACGAGAACGTCAATAATCTTTGGTGACCGCTATAATATAATATTCTTACAGTTACAGTTACATACTTTATCGCTATAGAGCTATTAAGATAATTAAAGTTAATCAAAACGAGCGGATTTTTATGGCTTGAAGCCGATACAGCACTTAGTTCCTCTCCGCTTTTTTCTATAACAGTTTTGACGCCTCCTAACAGAGCGCCCGTCCTTGTAGGCACCGGCACAACACATCAGTGGGCCTACACGACATTTACTCTACACAACGCTATTGTTTAACTATAGTTGCTATGTGGTTCTTGTATATAACGATAGCGCTGTCGATCCGACTGCTGGTGGTCACGGTGTACCGACGGTCGAACTCTCCGTTTATTCCGACCACAGCTCTCAACGATAACTTGAGACGATTACGTCACTGCAATTTCTTGCTACTGCGCTCGCTTACGAGAAGAAGTTCCGCTGGTAAGGAAGCTGTCTGCACTTCTCTAAGAAAGTCTGATTCAGTTTTAGTGCAACGGCACTAACGGCCGAAGTGGGACCGCTCCAGCCGCGAGGTAGAATTCAGTTGAATATTTTTCACATCTCTCTTTGCTTGGTTTTCTAGCTTTTCTCTACCATCTACTACCAAGATGTATATATATATATATGTATAATTGTCCTATTCTTTACAGGATCTTTTCTCTCTCAAATCCCATCCCCCAGCTTGTTCACTTCTAGCATAGACTCTTTCCTATTACGACCGATTTCTTTCGATGCACTTTGGTCACGCTTAGATATCACCTCGTTTTCTACGTAACGCTCAGCCACACATACGCACTCATGTAGTTCCTTATGGGACATGGAAAAGACCCACCCCTACCAGCACGTATGAGAAAAAAAAGCGTTCAGAGGTGCGAAATCATGAGACATAGCAACTCACTGCTGTCGCTGTCCTCTTGAGTGCGCCTCGTCTCGAGATATTCCTGATCCAACCTGGCCTCTTTTCGTCCTATCTTCTTATAACCTACCTTCTATACTTGCGCGCAGGTGTCCTTTGCCACGGTTAGGCTTTTTAGTTAGGTCGTACAGATACACTCTTGAGCAACACGACCGCTGGCGAAGCAAAGTTAAGCTACTGTATATTTAGAACATTACAGTGGCTTGCAGTATATCGCATTCAGTGCCCAGTGCTACCGGCACCCGGAAGGGGGCTAATGACTTTTGTGGCCTCTGTTTTAGCCTTAGGCAGTGGTGGCTGGTTTTTTTCGATGACTGGAGCACGACCAGAAAGTCTTCTCTCAGTGTCTAAGACTGGATGAAGGCATTCGACTCACGTCTCCCTCAGTGACTTGATGACTCGGTGCCTAAGGCCAGCACTCCACTCGTGCAATCCACCGGTGTGCGTCCCGCTCTTGATCGATCCCTCGTACACCCCTCCCCCCGGACCTTGTGGGTTTGGGTCATATCTACTGAACGGCTTTCTTAGTAAACCAAGAAGTAAAATAGGCCCAAATGGAAGATCCAAGAGAAGCGTCACTCAGGCCATCGATTAGCCTCGTGCTGCCAGTCGAATACTAAAAAAATTACGTTGCAAGCTCAAGAAATCAATGAACCAATAGGAATATGCTCTGATTTTTGTAGAAATTTAATATGCAGTGATAAGTTGCAGAATTCGATCTAACGGCTTTAGATACTTCGCGGGTTGGAAAAATCACAAAGAATTGAGCGTGCGTCGCGTACTTTCTAGGATTCAAACCATCGGACGAGTGAGAAAAAACAAATGAGCAGAATGCACGCATTCATTGCTATTTGAGTCAAGATAAAGACTTTGTTTAGTCTAGTCTCCCAGTGTCCCTTAGGTCTCAGTATCTTTCTACAGATAGCCAGCAGGTATCGTTGCATATATCTTACCACTTACGCCCGCACGCAGCCCGTGCCGACCATTGGACAGTTAGTGAGACATGCGTAGGGTTATGGAGCTGGCAAACGGGTACTTCTATGGGAGTAAAGATGGAAAAGGGATTGGATCTGATACGTTCCGACATACTTAGTTGTATGCTATAGGTATAGCTTGAACGGCACACGGCAAGACCATACCATGTATGCGCATGGGAGGCATGGGAGCAAAACCAGCATATCACAAGTCATGGGAGCAGATCAAATCCTCAGAATGAATACCGAACAAGAGTTGTCGCAAGAGGTTCATCTCGCTCACAACGTTATGCTACATTTTGCAGAAAAATACATCAATTCGTATTCACGCATCCTAAAGAAATGTGTCTTGGCCCTTCGATACCTGTCAAGTGTACCCTCTTCATCAGATGAACGCACTAGGTCAGCCGGCAAGATCTTAGTAAAACGGTACGATGTCCACTAGACTGATCAGCCCCTTCAAGACTGTTAGCTATCCCGCCCAATTAGAGAGCGGAGCCCTCAAGCACCAGCGAGCATCGCTGGGGGTCCGATCGGTTCGTTGCCTCGTTCGTTCGTTCGTTGGGATAAGGGATGATTATCTGCTCACTTGACGAACCAATGGGACACCGCTAGGACTTGCTACCACTATTCGCTTTTGGCTGAACTGTGTTAGTCTACCATGCCCCGCGCCGTGGCCCCTGTCGTTATGCTACACAAAACTGGCTCAGGCTCAGGATTGTCCTAGGAAGACGGCAAGCTGCTTTATCTTAAGGTGGGGGTGGTCAAACAGGCTGAATGTTCATTTGTGTCCTCTATACGCTGGTAAGTACCGACCACAAGCTTGAAGGAGGGCTGACCAACGACAGCTCGGTTTGGAATTACCTCCGTGTACCTCAGCTCTATGAGAGTACAACTCTATGATAGCCAGCTTTAACCAAACGATTCGATAAAGGTGTGTGGGCTGGGAAAGACATCAACTCTGTACCTATTTGAGGAACACATTGTCTGTTTTTCTGATTGCCAAAGATACTCTTAGCAGCAGCTGCAACTGAAACAGTAACTCGTCGGCATGTCAGCTTCACGCTTGTCTTCAGTTGAATATCACTGCAGATACGTCAATGCTCTATTAAGTACAGGTTTCGTAGCTTTAAGCTTCTAGCCATTGTATAGCATTCACTAATTCATAATTGTGTTATATGGATAAAAAAAATTATAACATAACCTTATTTGCCTTTTGTTCGTAGTATCCGAGTAAGCCTCGAAGTGATCAAAGCAGAAAGTTCATGTACTAGTTATAACTATACTCGTTATCTAATTAGTAGTACTCGTCATTAATGTCTATTAAAGTCTTTATCCAATCTATTCTATAATGAACGGCCATCGAAATGTGATGAAGTATCTTTTCAAATATAGGGACGAACGGCTAGAATTCCAAGGTTGATCTATTGAGAAGTAAGTTTATAACTTCTTATACTGTGTCAATGAAATGTGGAGATATTGCGTTTCTACCTAATCTAACTTCGATGAAAAACAGAATGCCATCTTACACGTATTCTATAATGGGCTTTCTCATTGTATTTCTATCTCTTGCCAACTCTTTTCTATCTTCTGCACGATAAAAACTAGCCCAACGGTTTTGATGTTCGTGATCACTACGCAGCTACAATGTATTAGTTAAAGCCAAAACGTTCGCAATATTCATGCTTCAAGGAATCGAGGATTTTTCTAGGGGAGTGTTATCGTTTGTCTATCCCCCCCACCTTACATGGGGTTGTTATTTTACTAAACGATACCGATATGTGACGAACCTTGGGTACGTTAGTGGATGCTACATATTTATAAAATTCTGACTTATTAGATGATACAATCGAAAGAGTATAAGAGTATGTGGATATGACATTACACTGTGCTTCGATGCGTTGGGAAGCAGTAGACTGGTGGTGCGGGAGTAGCGGAATCCTGTATATCTATCTCCCACCAAACAAATTTACTGTTTTGCCCCCGGCGTCAGCCCCAAAGAACAAAAGGTTTCGAAGGATGTAGCAAGCGCAACTGGCCCAAAGCGTCGTCGGAACTAACGACCCACCACAAACTCAGAATGTTGAAACAGCCATCCGCAGCCGAGGACCGAGCGCATTAAGCGACGATGTCGTAGAACCCATGCTTTTATTTTACTTTTTATGTATATTCTAGCTCGGAGCAACTAGTTTGTGTCATGTATTATAATATCATACTAGATTAGTGGACGTATTGTGAAGGCGTAAATCGGCTAGCAGAAATGATCCCATCTGTGAGTATCAGGCGAAGTTAGACCCTTTAAGCGGGTGACACAACATAATTTACATTAATCTCTACTCAGATAACCTGATTAGATAAACTTCAGCGCAGGTTCACTAAGGTTTGTTAGAGCCTACCATCGTATCGTGTAGGAAAACATACTCGAGCATGTATGATGAACATATTTCTGTATGTAGGTGCCTAGCCTACACGGTAACAACCTGAAAATCATCAAAAGGGCCCGCTTAGTTCGTAATAAAGGACATGATCTCATCATAATAAGTATCATGAGGTCTCATCACATGTGCCTTAGCTACATCATTAATTCAATCTTCAATCTTCAAAATGGATAATCCTTTGCTTGATCTAGCTTCGATAGAAATTTAATAAGTATCCGCATTCGAATCAATTGTCGCTACCACGTATGCGAAAGAGCAGATCATAAGGAATGTATCCGACGCGATTTCGGTGCTACTTGCCGGTTCCATCCCATTGAACGTGTATCAAGGGAAACGCTGCCATAACAGGAGACTATCTGTATGAAAACACTTTTATTCAGGATCCTATCGTTTTCTTTGACTGCACGGAATCTTACAGCGAATATATCGTACACATTAAAATGTTCGCCAATGACCCGCGTCCCGTTAAACACAATTCCGACCCTTGTTCAATTTCACCGGATAAAAACTGTAGATCAAACTTCTACAAGAGCGTTACATCACAGCCATGTAGATGACAACGGAACCATGGCTCGTTCCCGATTTGACGATACCTGTAGCAAAGTTTATCTGCTGACGAAACAAATCTCATGCAGATCGTTGGGTTATTGGCCTGCTCGTTTCATCTGGGCCTTTTTTTTTTGAACCACTAGTTGTACCGGCACTTCGAAAAGGTTAAATTGCTTTTTGCTCAGAAAATCGTTCGGAAGAAAACAGGCACCGACCGAATGAAAAAGTCCTTCCAAACAAAAAATTTCAATTCGCCTTATACCAAACTTGAACTTCTCTGTATGTGTTATATAACGAGGTAAAATGCAACCTTGCTCAGCTCATCAATTGGCTCCGAGTTGCGACCCGAAATCCCCTTTATCTAGCTCTTCATTTATACTTGTTTTTTTCAAAGAATACACATTTGTTAAGACCAGAACAGGTCTAGTGGGCGAAGAAGCAAAGTATTAATACTAATGTGGCCAATGTTCGGGCTTCTTCACTTGAGATGCTCCGGCGATGTAATGACTGAGCCCGTAACAGCAGCAGTAGCAGCTGGATAGCTCCAATAGGGCGATAGTGGTCGTTCTTTTTGGCGATAAACAACAAATTCCTCCGTGAAAGAAGAAATTATCTTCTATATTTTCTGATTCTTCGCCTCGCCTCATCTAGGATACACATTACAGCTATTATTACATCTGGACTGCTACTGATTGGTAGTAGTCTTCAATAAATTCACTGAATTCCACTACAGATTCTGTGCACTGAGTTGTCGATGATGCAACTAGACGCTGACCGACTTCAAGCTGACATCGAGGCAGACCAATGCGACTCGATCCCAACGACCGACTGGCTGATTTGGTCTGCCGAAACATTTTGTTCGTCCTTTGATATTTTTTTTTGGTGGAAACAGTGTTCGACTATATACGTAAGCGTGACACCAGCTGGATGACAATGAAATAAATCGCAAGAGCGCGCCGTATTTATGAAGCGGGAAAAAAGTTTCTACTGGCTACGCAGTGCACTGTGATATTCCTATGGAAGTTTGGTACGTTTCGATCTTATTTGACGCTCTTATCTTGGATAACATAGCATTCAGGCAATACTCTGTTCGCTGTCGGTAAGAACTGAATAAATTAATTAGCCACAAAGTAGATCGACAGATAACAACAAAAAAATAGAAAGATCATATGTAAGAACAATTCTATTTATGTATGTTTACCGTGACGAATAGGGCTTCGGCATTCAGACGGCCATCGGACCTGGTTGCCGTACAGACAAGATGCACACGTTGAAGGGTGCTTCGTTTCTGAGTTAGATCCCTATGTATCTTTTGTACGCGTGGCCCAAAAACATATGGACCTAGCACGTCCGATGCATGTGCGGATGTTATCATGTCAGCCGTTAAGAAAGTATCTCAAATAGGAAGAGAAGCTTTGTCCTCATTTGGTCCAGTGCAGTTATTCAGTTCTCGTGGTAGTATGACAAGTTTATATCGGAAAGGCTCAGTTAGGGCTCAATGATATCTCATACGATTTGATCTGCGCGACTTCATTTGCCAAGTATGGGCATCACTGCGGCCTTTGCCTCTGTAGGTAAAGTGACTGATCTCTTTGCCAATACACCTTTGTGGAGACATTTGTACTAAGAGATTTCGTTTATAATAGAACATATATTAGATAGACAGACACTGGATAAATATAAATACATGTTATGTGACATGAATAGGCAGAAGAAGCTAAGTCTGACTCATCACTAACGATGACTCATTGTATTCAACGGAACTTCATTCGAATTTCGCCGTGGAGATAAACGGGATAAAGAACAAGCAAGGTCTAAACAGCTTTCCGGAGACGAATTCGTCGAATCATAGGATCTTTAAAGGCTTCATCATCGGACCGTTTGCGAAACCCCGACGCCCGACCTGGTGCCACGGAAAGGCAATGTATATATCGATGCGTTGCTTGTCGCATCCTATCCCTTGTCACGTCATTTACACTGCAAAATATTAAAATCCAATTTGGTAATACGGAACCCGCTAATTTCGTGAGAAGTAAGCATGACGACGACTGGAAAGTGTAGACATACCCATCTGGCGTCGGACCGTCCTGCCCCATGTGACGCACGGACACTGATGTGTCACACAAGGATCATACGCAAGTTGACCGCCGATGTTTACCAGTGAGTTCGCGAATAATCCCGGCCCATCTGCGTACCTTGTTCGCCATTCGTGTTTCGTTTACGCTAAGTGAAATCAAGATCTTCGACAAAATGGCGAGCCGGAATCCGGAAAACGTTAAGTTACTATTCAGTTTACTAATAATGGCCTCTTGATATATTGACTGTTTATTTCTGCACAAAAAGCTGACCGAAAAACAATGTTGCCTTCTGTTAGTGGTGTTAGAGCGCCGATGGGTAAGGCCAAGCCCTGATTGATGCAAAGACAAGTGACACAAGCGAAACTACGACCTGTGCATTGTATTGCGTACGCTGCTTAAGTGTGTTATCTAGTTTAAGAGCATATGACTTTCAAAACGAAGATGCTTCTCGATTGATTTTAGATAATTTTCTAACTGGGCAAATTTTTACCAGAGAACGCAATTTACGTCGGCGAAAATGTTTCCTAGTATTTCCTCAAGCCGTAATACTTTTAAAATAGATGGAATGCTGACTCTCGCCGTTGGTAGTAGTCGAGCGGTGCCAATGCGGGTTCCAAATTACGTGTGATTCGTCGAAGAAACTACATGATTTCCATTAATGAAAAATTGAAATTTCCTACGCAATTAAATGGCGTCAGCCATTTTTTCATATTGACTGTTTCAAATATGCTTCCAGCCTGCCGAACGCTTACTAGACTATATTAAATCTTCAATTAAAGATGTCAGCTGATAATACTGAACATTTTCATTTGAAATTGGCGGGTCCGCGCAAAATATATACGCTCTCTGACAATTTGGTGTCCGTCCACAACTACATCTAATCATAACTTAATCAGCCTCAACGTATATACAATTTATTGTTGATTGGAGGAGAGATATTATCTAACTAGGGGGAGACACATATCTGACCTTTAAGCAACCAGCTTCAAGGAACACCAGTGAAAGAAGTGTCGTATTAGCATGTCCTCTACAGCCGGTACATCCACCGATATACACCTTCCATCGAACTAACGTTACCGCGTTCGATGGGCGCCCTATCAAGGCGAAAGGGGTCGGGAAATAGACTCAGTCGGATATTTGCTCTATTGGAAATTCACTTGTTCAGGGTTTACGGGTGCCTGTTTTTTTCTATTTCTATATATTTTCAACACGCTTCGTTATTCTTGGGCATTCATCTAGCTGTTTTCACTTGACCTCCCGTCTGCAGGGGCCCAAAATGGGAAAACGTGCGTTTCATTCTCTGCGGAAAGGACGCCCACTCGGTTCAACGGTGTTGTGCTCAATAAGCTTCAACTCTATGGCAATCGCTTGCGTATCCGACTGTCTGTTAAGCAGAAGCATGAACAGAAATCACTCGACTGCACCCAAGGCGATTCATCGACATTCTGCGGCTAGCGCTCCTCAAGGAGGCACATAGTCACGTCGCATGTATTTGCATTATGTATGGCTCTACCTGGGTGTAGCCTTTCCCGATTACGCTACGGTACTCAATCATTTTCTCTTTCTTTCTATTTTCGAATTCCGATCGCTCAAACTACAAAAACGAGCTGAGGTATGTAGTACTCGATCAATCTTGCATTGGTCTGCAGCAGTGTTAGTTCCTCGAAAAGGCTATCTATGTAGCTGCGCTATAATAACGAAGCGGCCATATAAGTTCCGTTGAAGCCAGCACTGGTTTTCAAAAATTTCAAGCTTCAAAAAAAAGCAAGCATTCGTACGACATCAAACATATCAATCTAATGCTCAATCGGTTGACACAGGAACAAGACGAATGGAAACACTAGAAATGTTGGAACCTAGTCTCTACTGCATTCCATATCGCCCCACCCCAAGCCCATGTCCAAAAAGAAGATACTTAAGTTGGGTCGTAGAAAAAGCAGTTACAGCGAGTCAAGTAAAGAGTCACGCAAAAGTTACGCGGAGGACAGTCTTACACCATATGTACTTGTGCTCTCTCGTCTCCTGCTCGTCTGCGTTCCTGGGCAGATACAAGCAGTAGCTCGTACAACACGAGTGTAAACCTAACCTTAACCTGACAACTCCGTACAGTCGATCGTAGCAATGCCTTGTCTAACTTCGAGCCTGCTCGAGAAGCACTGAAGACCCTTTATCCTCTCTCTCCTCTGATCTACCAGCACCGCTCCCGCTACACTCGAAACCGAAATTGATGGGGCATTTATCTCGACGGTTTACGACGCAAGAAGGCGACGTCGAAGGATCAGTAGCCTTTTCCTCATCTTCCCCCTTCTTCACCTCGGTTGAGTGCGTTGTGGCTCCATTGGCGCTCCTTGATGGCCCAGCCCACGTTTGTCGAAAGCGCAAGGAGTCCTCACTCCTATTGAGGAGCTTTCTCACTGTCGTTCCGTTTTCCTCAAGGTATCTCTCTTACTCGTTCTTTCCCAAGTATGTCAAGAGCTTGGTACACAATGAGGCCTGGATACAGGCTTCACTGGACAACGAAGAAGGTACGCGCATACACATACGCGCAGTGTGCCACTAAGCAACTACCCATATAGAAACGAAGCATAGACAGAAGGTAACAAGGGGTCAGGGGTAAAAGAAAGGCTCACTACCTCTTTCGCCGACCCGCCGGCGTCTCCTTGACGTCTTTAGGCCTCTGACCAGGTTGCAAGCAACCTATCGAAGGAAGGCTTTAAGTGAGCCTCAGTCAACGGCTATTGTACCACGAGCCGATCCGAGCCACCGCATCGGTGGAGTGGGATCCCTTTACTAGGAGATCCGACCGGATAAAAGCTAGTTGTAGAGCACATTTCGATATCGGTAGATCAGCTCGCTTGAGTTCGTCAAATAGCCATATACAGACAGGCAACTTGGCTGTTAGCCTGACACTCACCACCCTGCCAACGCGACCACTCTTACCCACTATCATAGCTCTTAAGGTAGAGCCCCCACCCCACCCCCGCCCCCGCTCGCAGATTTAACATAGGCAGACAGCGGAAAAGACAGAAAAAAGCGCCGAAACTAGGGGAAAGCAACAGCGATCGCTTCGTCTTGCGCCTTCTGCTGCTATTATTGCTGCAACCTTGAGCTCCCTTTCCTTGCCTTCGTTTGCCCTTAGGACAGCAAGGAGCAACTAACGATGAGCTTCCTAGCATCCTTATTTCACACAGGCCGCTTGAGAGACGAATAGGGAACGCGACCAACTCTTCGACTTTTCCAAGCAAGCGCGTACGTTTTCTTCCTTACAATATTGGCTATTCCGCATAGGTCGCATAAAAGAAAATGAGGAAAATGTAGGAGGCTTTAGAAAGCATTGAGGGATGAAAGCACACAGGATTATAAGTACACCATTGCTGTTAGCTCTGAAAATACGTTCGCTGCTATTGTGTGAGATATTGAAAGATGAGCTAAAAAAACTTCAAGAGCTTTTAGCTGTTCGGCTTCATAGCAACAACTACAGTAGGAACGAAGTGCGTGTATTCAATCTTAGATAGCCCGAGTAGGTGAAACAGGGGACTCCCCCTGCCTTTGTTCGACCACCTATCTGGTGCTCTATATCTGAGTAGATGGCCCAAAATGCCTGATCAGCCTATAAAGTTATCGAACTCTGCTGAGTGAATTTTGGTTTGAAATATGTGTGAGAGCAGCCTATGCTTTTTATCGTTCTTGCTTTGAAAAAAAGAAAATAAGAGCGAATTTTAGGCTGCCTTTCTGAACTGGTTTGCAGCCTATGCTTTTATCGTTCTTGCTTTGAAAAAAAGAAAATAAGAGCGAATTTTAGGCTGCCTTTCTGAACTGGTTTACCTTAACACATTGTCGTAGAACAAACAATATGAAAACCTCTGTTAATATTTCAGTATAAACAAAATATCACACCTGTCTTACGTTAATTGATTTAACTCATTTTATTTTTGTGATGTTTCATCCGACCTAATATAAACTATAGGCCGAGAGACATCCCGTTACCCATTAGCAGTATTTCATCACATTGTTCTAATATGAGTGGCTTTGACCCGCATTATACTTAGCTCTACACAACTAACATTCATTAAACGTTAGACGAAGGTGACTGAAAACGCATCTCTACCCTATCGTTACACGAGTAAACTGATAAAATTGATGGGGTGAATTTTTGCCATATACACTCTATTTTAGTTATAATGATAGGTAATGCATTGTATTCAGTTCGTTCGAGATAAGTCGATTGGGGGTTACGAGCCCCCATATAGAACCCTATGTTGAGTTATCGTTCTTCAAATGACATTTTCTACTCGAAAACTAAATTTTATATATATATGAACATGTACTACCTTTCCACTCAATTTACCGACACACAATGCTACGAAACCGACCCCTTTGAATTGAATAGAATTTTTACTTGGCTCCTATCGAGATCTTAGATTAAAATAAATTAAAATAAGAGAATTAAAGATTTGACGTCAACAAAGCAGTATCTTACATAGGAAAAAAAATATGTTTTCGCATATAGGTATTTCTCTCATATTTTAGAAAGCATTCGTATCACTTAGATATTCGCCATATGGGCCGCTTCAAAGCTCGGTTTACCAGGAACTCACTCGAAAAAACCGTTCAAAATATTCGCAGAGCAGGCATTTACCCTATTACAATATGAGGAAAACACAAGCCACATTGGATTTGTAGCCCTTTCTACGTTGTAGCATCGAAATATAGGAACATGTATTGCATTTTTATTCAGCCTGTTGAGTTCTATCAATTGATGGCGAGGAACCTTACCTTTCCTCCCACATAAAACCCCATGGTAAGCTTGCAGCCTTTTATGCTTAAAAACTGACATTTGGATGTAGAAACACGCATTTCGATTCAACTCGTCGGAGGCTCCCGACTAATGTTAAGAACGGTCCCCCATTTAATAGACATCTATGTAAACATAGGGGAAATAAGCTGCCTGCCTGCCTGCCTGCCTGCCTGCACCTTTCAAAAACGTTCATTCGATTAGTTCATCAGTTATTTCATAAGTTATAAACTGTGGGCAAAATTACCAAAATAAGCAAAAAAAAAAAGCGTAAAAAATAAGAAAATCTCGGATTAAATTTTGTACCATTTTGTAGAGTTTGAAAAACAAACAAACCTTCAATATAAACGCTTTACAAATTGTTAATGATTATTGAGCAAACTGCTAAACAGGGTCAATTTGCTCAGGTTAATATTACGCTCTACAGACAAAAGAAACTCTTCTTGGAAGAAAATTATGTAATCAGCTCAGACGTTCCCAAGAGCAAGCCTTTCAGTAGTCTTGAAGAAATCAGCCCGATCTGAGCTATCGTTTTAGGTCGGACAAAAAAGCCGACAAACGGACGGATACAGAATTTAGGTATTACAGTATAAAGTAGGAGAGCCTGCGGGCTTCAGTTCACGTCAAGTTTCGCTTGGATTTCTAGAGAATTGATTGTATGATAATTGCCCGACTGGAAAAGAACCGTGTACTTTAGTAACTGCTCTTCCGTTTTGGCTCATTTATCCTTGTAGTATTTTGCGCTCATTTACCTGCCTATTTCAATAGGAACGCGTTTGATCCACGTCAGACCTGCTCTAACAATGACTATAGTTCGATTGCAGGCTACCTTGTCCTACGGCGCTTCGCTTCGAGTCTTGCAAATATCCCTATGGAATAGTTCTATTTTTTCAGTTAATTAATTACTGGTAGACGGCGTTCAATGCCGCGTTATCCATTCACAAATTAGAGGACGAAGAACGACAAGGATAGTGTGTGTCGTTTTGCGACAAAGGGCTCCGATTCTAAAATAAAAAGTACCTTGTATAATTAATGAAAGTACGTTCGCTCAGAAGGATGGCATCCCCCAGTGATACTGGATGGACACATCTTAAAGATTACGTATTACACTATGTGTTAATTCTCTGGAAAGGCTTTTTTGCTCGATGTGTTATTTGTATACAAATCGACCAGGTCGGCAGACAGCTCTATGCCACGTAACTAACTTTAGCTTAGTACATAGAAGAAGTTTGCCATCTTGTTTTTGAGAGATGCACCCTACAGTGACAATAAACATTGTACATTGCGCCTGCATGTTATTGCGCTCGTCGGCCCGCTATCGTTATTGGCGAGACGTGTATCGTTTACGTCCATTACGGCATTAGAATGCCGGAAAGCTTCATAGTCTGCTTCGTGCATGCTAAATATCTGTCTCGCGTTCGGGAGTTCGTCACACAAATCTATTAGAGTCACACAAATTGAGCACAGCTGTGCTCACAAGCCAGTTCTCACTTTATACAATTCGGAACCACGAGCAAAGATATTATACAATCGTTCTTAGTGGAAATAGAAAATAGTGAGGCTTCTACGTTGCTCAACGGTACGCCTAATAGCTTGGTCTGTAGTATACATTGAGAACAATTGGTCGCCCAGCATAATTTTAGATGGAGCACAGGTTCGTTAAGACAGTCCACGGAGTTACCCATGGGCGGAAAGGTATAGCTGTGCCGTATAAGTCGCTCTCAATTGAAAGCCTTCCACGTTTGACAGCATCCTCGCAGCAGTCGATTTGACGCCGTACGCAGGAATTGGGGTGGATTAACATTACGCTCTATACAAAAAAAGCTTTGCCTATATGAAGAAAAATAGTTATACATTTGGCTCTCATCCATCGTTCGCACTGCTCTTCTCAGACCGGAACTAGACCGACCGCAAAAAAAGAGTCTAATCCGTCTACGCGCGGGGATCTATTTGAGTTTGGGAAACCTGCTACCCAACACTTGTATTGCTTTGTGGATAGTTTAGATAGATAAATAGATAAACGCATTAAAAACAAGTTAAGGTTTTTGGAAATAAGTTTTCTTCAATCCGTAACGAGAGCGACGATAGAGTACTATTTAAAGATGGATTTATCGGGTTTTTATGCGCTCGTAATTAATACAAGGATATCCCAGAATGACAAATAGAGGAGAACATGCGAGCGATGATATCCTATTTATTTTACGTATAATATTATAAAATGAATCTCGTCTGAAACGTACAAATGAACTATACATTTATGATAAGCCTATATTTTGCAAAACTAGAGGTTGCAAATTGATCAGCCACGATTTAGTCATTGGAAATCTTTGTTTATCTTCTACTTTTCGAATATGTTAAGCAGAAACTACTATAATATTCACTACTTGTTGTATTTAGGAACAATTACAAGCTTTGCTTTAACTCGAGAATCATTAGTATAAGGTTCGAACATATTTTTGTCCTACCGTTGATATTGCCGCAGAAGCGGCTGTTCTATGCTAGACACGTATGTCAACCTGAGCAAAGTCAAGTGAGGTCCATTTGAATATAGAAGGTAAGCCATTGCGATTTCGTGATATGAAATCCCCTATTTTCCTATGTTTTCATATATATCTGGCCCACTCGATGTTCACTTGTCTACAAGTTGTGCTTTAGCTAGGGCAGGTCAAATTCTGCTTGTGCTGTCGATGTTGTTATCTAACTTCGAATAAGAATCTATTGGTCTCCGACATCCATACGTACCCAGCGAGGCATCATAGATTAATCCTTGAAAGAAGGCTAATCTCAAACACAGCAGTGGAGCTAAAACAGCAGTATAGCACGCACCCGTCATTCAGTCAGCTGTAAAGAATTAGACCTGCAACAGGACGAGTTTTGACGCAGTCATAGGCTACTATTATCATTATTAGAGCCCTGGTCGTCGGCGGCAGGACCCGCATCAGCCCAGCATCATTCACAGCAACGACAACGGCAACAGTCGCCGCCGAGGACTGTCTCTCTGCGGCTGAGACCAAATCCCTAATCGCTACCCAAGCAGATGGAGGGGTGGAGGGCAGGTACGAACACAACAGCTGCGAAACAACAACAGCCGACTTCAGTAGCAGGCATAGCGTCCTCAAGAGCACGCCGACATGGCAGCACCCCCCACCAATAACATCGTCGTCAGTCAGCACAGCCATCTACGCTTCAGTTCTCCGCAGCGCGAATCCCCGATAGAGGATAGCGGTTTCACACTTATATATATAGCACGTGTAGATGAACGTTCTGTATATCGACATTGCAGATGTATGTTAAACAATGTATTACGAATATGGCTATCTGTTGAACCACTGACATAATTATGCTTAAGACCGTCGCATGTTGTCAACAGCTGCAAATCAAAAGTGCCATCAGATGGCACTTACACGGAAATACCACAGCCGAATATATAATACCTAATAGATACCGGGCACCACTGCAATACTGTCTTCAACATTGTCTGGATTACCGCTTGCATACGATGCAAACTCTCTATCCCGCTGTACAGTCGAAGTTTGTGCTTTGATAAAGGCTGTCCAAGGCCCACAATTGCGTGCTGCCCGACATCGAATCGGTCTGAAGCTACTATCAAGAAGCCGACTGTTGTTTGATCGGATCCTGCCATCAAGCCACCCTTGTGCTCCTTCTGCCTGCGCCCGTCGCTCCTCATCTGTCTTTAGATTGAACGCGATCCGATTTCGGATTTGGAGGATGCACAGGACCGGTCCCAATCGACCGGCGGCAGGTAGATTTCTTCGATTCGGTTGGTTTTGACAGATTAAAGAGGGGGAAAGATGCGGGACAGGCGAAGACTGACTGTTAGGAACGGAAGAAAAGCGACAAGGGAGAATTATCATATGACAATTTTCATATATAATCTTCCCTCAGCTATTCACTGGTGGCCGCAAACGATCCGGCAACTCACGACGAGTGAAACCCGTTGCAGCAGGATTAGTCTGCTCCACTGAAAACGAGCGCAGACGGTTGAGGATCGCCTGATATTTGTCTTTAGTTGAATCTCGGAGCACTGGGGAATCTTAGAGAGATCGGGAGAAGCAACTGGGGTGGAACGAGATCAGGCAGGTGCCGATTTCTCGTTAACTATAGCCGATTGGCAGATCTAGCTTGGCCTAGTCTGCATGGCTGGTTGCCTACTTTCGTTTTACGGAAATTTAGGCTAGGCGCCATAACACTCGAGGGCGTTTGCCGGAATGTCACAGTATTTATATTGCCAGCCTGATAATAACAGTGCTTCCAGAAGGCCATTTCCGCCGGCGTTTGGATAAATCAGATTTGGGTAAGTCAGTGTAGACGTTT
The DNA here is from genome assembly GCF_002443255.2 of Varroa destructor. Lineage (NCBI taxonomy): Eukaryota > Metazoa > Arthropoda > Arachnida > Mesostigmata > Varroidae > Varroa > Varroa destructor. Next base: position 9,181,303 of record NW_019211457.1, on the reverse strand, counting down.
TTTTATTTTTTTTGGAGGCGGGGGTGGGGGGATAGAAGAACGGTGCAGTTATATGGAAAGCACTCGAACTATTATAGCCAACACGGGAATTGAAAAAAAAACTTGGCTTTCTTTAAAATAGAAAAGCTTCTGTTGCAGATGCAACGAGGTATACGTGATTGAAGACCTGCTCTAATGCGGTAAAACAGACCATTGCATCCCTGTGAGTAATCAGAGGGGTTATAGATGTGAACCTATAAATCTTATCGGTCATAAAGCCAATACTCTCGGTTGTTTTAATTAAAACAGATATCACACAGACTTCAGAATGTATCTCAGTTATCTACATTACGTTGTAGTTGCGTGCACCGACCGGAAACGCCTCGCTGATACCATAATTCTGACAAATAAGTTGATACATATATTTGAGCTGGATTCGACCACCTAAGTGACATAGGGCACCAAAAAGACATATACAGGTATGTTGTTATATTAGCTTGTCCAATAGATTCACATCGGAGTTTTACTTAGACTTATATGACAATAATTTTCCAACACTTACGTTATAACTTAAGTTAAGGATATATAGGCTGTTATTAACAATGACCCTTGCCCATGGTTTAGGCAGCTTTCCAATCCTATTTTTCAGAAATGAATACCCTTCCTGCGATAGACTAGTCAGTATGGTTCTTACACATTTGAAACATACACAAATCTTTCCCTCAAGTTTTACAAGTGTCAGAGATAACCATGCGGGAAAAGATCGAGACTATGAGAAAGAGAGAGATTTGGTGTGGTAAAATCTCCTTATTGAATTCCGGAAATTTCTGGTAAATAGCTCAAAATGTGTGACGCTGGGCGTTAATATGATGAAACATAAATTTTCTCCTGTAGGCCATTACAAAGCGCTGTTTCTGCGTCCAGTATCGGTCCAGTTATTCATAGTACCTAATTGAGGTAAGGCTTCGATCGCTTGAGAGGAGCTCATAAATAGGCATTCCCCTGCAATCCCAGTAAATGCACAGCATTATCTTAACTACCGCGATTTGACTATGGTCATCCCTAAGTAAGGTTAGTGTAGAGTATTTACCCCTTTATGACCTTTTAGAGAAAAAGTTGCTTTCGTTCAACTTAAGAAGACGTTCGACCGCACACAGAGGATTCACAAGTTAATGGTCGGCCAAATCATGAGAAACCTAAACATCTGCTCGATGGCTAGATACTTTCAAACGGGTAGCCTGGATACACTTATATTTTCTAAAATCTGTTAAGAGCTCATGCATCAGTCCTGATCGAGCGCAGTGAGAATCTTAGCATAGTCATTGTCAACAGCTTGACTTGCATATGCCTTGTTGTCGATGTCGGAGTGTCAACAGTTCGAGATCAAGCAATACATTTGCTGGCCGCGTAATCTGTTCTAGCATTGAGTCGATGTACGCTACAGATTCCCTCTCGATTTTAGGTTGTACTTAGCCCTTTTAAAAAGTAAAATTTTAAAACCAGCCTTGGATCCATTTTTGAGATCTTGATCTTTGAAGGCCTATGAAACTTCACGGAAATGTACAACCGAAATGAGTGCTGCTCCAAAATAAAAGCCGAATGACAACCCCATCGAAGCAGAAAATTTCTCTCATCTAACTCTGTTTGTCGGCAATATGAAACAACACAATTACGGTGGCCAATGACTGAGTAACGCAAAACATGAAAAGCTTAATAGTGATCTATAAGGAGTTAAAAATGAATCATTCAATAAGAGCAAACTGGGACGTCAAACACACTATTCTTAAAGTTTGCTTATTAAAAACGATAACGATTAGCGAAAACGCTTTTTTTTTTCTAAACTCAGGTTTGTCCTGCAGGATTACGCGATCTTTAAGCACGCTTTATATTATATAGGCGAAAAAAATTACCTGTAATGTAGTAAAAGAGACAAATTTTTAGGTTTTTTTAGCTTAATAGGAAGTTTTTGAAAGCCTTCATGCTACCATCTCAACTGTTCTCTTTTCTCCTTTTAGATTGTATCCAAGGCGCAGGAAACACTTGAATATATCGCCTGGACGCCTCTAACCGCGTTTCCTATGTTTAAAATCGGCCCCCATGTATCAGCTTTATTTAGTCCACTCAAGTCCTCATCAATCTGCGGGGAGCTAACAACTTCCTTTTTAACAAATATATTTGTGAAAGGCAGCGCTCAAAACGCAAAGGATATAATAGCAACCGTATGACTCACAGTGGTTCGATGCAGACCAGCAGAAACTTTCCCTACGTTTAACTGATGAAAACTTACCATCTGTTTTCCTCTTTGGGCGTGCCCCCACATCTTATCGTTTCGTTCAACATCGTTGTCCCCTGTTATTATTAACGCTTAGGGATGGTAGGCAGGACTGTGGCATCAATTTCGCCCGTTGACTCATAATGTGCAAGGTTTCGAAATTTTTTCTCTACCTCCGCCAATTGTGCTCTGTTCCCTTCTTTCTGTCCCCTAAATTTAAGTAGATCGTCAATACGTCCACTTGAAAACACCTACCAGGTTTCCTAGTGTATCCCGGTAATCCTAGGTCTGTTCGTTGCGATGTCAAGCTGAGAGCAAACAATTGCCAAGCGGTCGGTTGACAAAACTGCATTGATTTCCCACGTTACCCCTCCGCCCCCGCTCTCCTGTAACCTAAAATATCCCCCTTCTACAACTCCCTGGAACTGCCACTTAACGCACATTTGTCAGGCTTGTTAGTTTGGCTATGATTAGAGCTAGGCAGCTCGTCCAACGCCTTTCAGACATCAAGAGAATTTTTTAGTTGATCACTTTCAGGATTAGCTATTGCAGTAGAAGTAGCGACAAAGTGGCCCTAAACAATAGTAACAGCCAGAAGCACGTCTGTCCAAGAAAATAACTGGAGTAACGCGAGAGCCTCTTTGTCTGTCTGAGGTCTGCCGGAAGTGATTGTGGGTTTTGGAGCTGGGCAATTCTGGCCGTCACTCCTCGTTTCAAGGCTTAAACCCTGTTTGTTTTTAGGATAGTTGGACCACATGACAACGATGATGAGAAATTGCATTTTCGATCGAGAATGATTTTTAAGAAACCGCGAACTATTAGGTTATGTTTAGCGTATTTAAGCGTATTCACATATAACGCAATATGAATAGGACTGGTATTAAACGTCAGATCAATGGGAAAAAGTTGCATTTTTCATCTCTTTAGTTTTCCAAGTTCCAGAATGAGCTAAGTTCCCCTAGCAAAATATCTCTCTTGCCTACCATTGACATTTTCTGCCTACATATAAAGAAGGATCTTACCGGCAAATGGATAAGACATCCATTCACAAATTTATCCCCAAAGTTGTGTTCATTGCATCGCTAGATATTCAGAGAGAACGGCATCGATCTGACTAGGTGTTACGCTACGAGCCGGCCCCAAACCGCTTCTTACCCATAGTCTTCTAGAGCTTCCCAGTGTCGATGTAACGTGACGTAGTAACATCATTTCACATACTGTCTATTTAGAACTTCGCTTGTGGTTCTCACCGAATTTCTTCATTGTGATGCTACTTTCTGATGATGCCATCACTATTGTACAACTTGCTAGATACATTTTTTGCAGCACAACTAATAAACGTGCGTAAATTGTGTATGTGGATTATGGGAACGTGTTTTTGTCACAACATTCTACCTATTGTTTGTTTCACAAACGTTTTGAAATGTATACAAAGTCGACGAATGAATCAAAAACGACGATATCAGCTGTAGAAGAAACCAAATTGTACGTATCTGCGGTGAATAGAATGCGAACATAAGGATCATACCTTTGACTAGCTAGCAATATAGACCTTCCGCTCTGGCGCTAGGTATTAGTATTGTAACTGTGTTAAATCGTATTCAGCGTTTCCGACTATCTTTATCTCTATCTGGCTCATGGTTCGCTAAAAATTTAAGTTATGCCAAAAATAATAAAACACATACTTTTTTTAGCTTATACTATATTTATTAAAAAATATAACCTATATTTCTAAACAAGCTGAGTCGCTCAAGAGCTTGATTGTAACTGGACTGATGCATGCATGGTGATCTTTAAGTCCGATGTCGATGTTCTAGTTTCTTTCTGAGCGAGCGTAGAATTAATACGAGATCTCCATTATTCTCCGAAATCCTGATTTTTTGCATGTTAATCGAACAGACTTCGCTAGAACTCCTTAGATCCGCCTGTCAGCATTTCAGCCCATCCAAGTAGGAGTGTTCTCGTTTGTGCTGAAGCCTTACCCCGAGGGCATGCAATACACAAGCTGTCCCTGACCTCGATAGAGCCCTCCACTTTTTTCAGGTAAGCAGTTCAGTATGAAGAGGTTTAATAGATTCAAATCAACGAAAAGCGCGTCGACAGAAACTTCTCAAGTAGTTGAAGCCCCACTATTCTACATTGTCTCGACGAAAATCTGTTCAAAAAACCACTACCTATCTATTGGTCAGGTCTAGGGTTTAGCAAGCCGGCCAACTCCGAACGTTCCCGGCGTGTGACTGCGATCAATCTCTTCTCAACTCTATCGCGAGGGCATCCGCTGAAAGTCTGCCAATTCGCGGATGACAGCATTGCGCCAATTATACGCGCTCACATCTGCAGACAATTACAGACACCGAGCGACTGAGAGAGGAGCGAGAGAAACGCAGGAGGACGGAAACACTGTGGCTGACGCAGTCTACAACCCCACACCTTTAAGGCACGTGCAGAGGTACACTTCAGCCCACGCTGGGTTCAGCTTGGCCTGTTGGTCGGTCGTGAATCTGTATCGTTGCATTTGGGGCGATATGAGACGGAACCAAAAAGGTTCGTCGACTAACATGAAATATCAACTGGTAAATGTCATACCACGAGACTGAACGAAGCTCTAGAAAGTTGGGGTTAAAGGAGGCACACATAGGCGTTGTTTTTTACCATTTCATGCTCGTACGAGACGTCTAAGCTTCGGCAAACTACTCTAAACTAAATAACTACACCCAAGCCAATCCGGTGAGCCGTTCGCATGACCCTGCACGTTCGGGACATTGTTGTAATTTAGGCTTGTGTAGCTCAAAAAAGATAGCTCAGGCCTTGTAGAGTCTGTTCTAACAGAAGAGCTGCCTCATGCTGCGATTTTTCTAGGCGTTTTCGTGTATATTTACCCACAATATACAAGCAGGGGCGTGCACATCTTTAGTAGTGCAACACGGAAGTAAAAAAATATTCTGTGTTATGCCCCTGACTAACTGCATACTGCTTTATAATCGAATTGCTGGTTGTCACCATACGCAAGAGGGAGGTATTGTATATATACGGGCTGACGTTGGTGTCGTGTCAGTGCTGAAACCACTTGAGCATTTTGGGATTTCGATGCCCCGTGAGCTCTCATGAGAGGACGGGACCGTATACTGCTAGTTAAGCAATTGCTCCAAAACATATTTCGTTTGAATACGGTTAAATACCCTCTCCTTCGAGAAGGGACGATATCCCTTCTCTAATAATCCGTTAAAATGTGTTAACTAGCTTCATACATTAGATGCATATGGTTTCTGACAACCCATATCTTTAGACTGACGAGGACGTCATGTTGGGCTCCCATCAGCATCCCTACTGAAAAGCACTTACCCCCTATATGTTATCAGCGGTTCCATCGACTCGTCTCATTATACGGAAACTGTAGAGACGCCCACAACAAAGTAGCTTCGTTCCTGGGAGCGTGGAACCAATACTTGTTATAGATCTTTGAGTCCTATGCGGGCACCTACTTAAACACAGCGGGTTGGTGGTCGACAAGAACTTCTATTTCACATCCATTTTAAGTGCCGGCACCAATGATGGGTTGATGGAAAAGGTAGTCTTTGCAGTATCGTATCTAAAGCGGTTTTGAAGTCCTCGTCAAATTCTTGCTTTGAATTCGGAGTCTAATAAACTAGTAGTAGGTTGAGGTTAGATGGACCCGTTCCGGTGTTTACTTCTCTTCTCGACATCCTCTTCGTCCCTGAACTCAACTACAATGACAGCAATCAACTGGAGAGCATTACGGCTTGTCAATACCCAACCAAGCTTGCCCGATCCCGCTCGTTCGGTACAGCCATTTCTTCAAAATGAAAGCCAGCCTGCCATTTGACGAAGCTCCCAGGGGGGGGGGGGGGGGTGGGACAAGCGATGGGGAGGTCACGCATTTCTTAAAGGGAGGAAGGTTTGCTCGCCGGGTTAGTTGTTGCTGTTTCTGATTATAGTATACAAGAAGAAAAACTCCTATTACCCTGTTTAGCATAGTTTTTCATCTCCTTAGGACTACTTGACCTTTGCAAACTCTTACCTATTTCTCATTCCACCAGCCAAATATCCTTGTTACATTCTGGGTCCATGTCTCTAATATAACTCGAATGGTCCCATTTAGCTTTATCCTAGCTGCCTAAAGCCTTACCGGTCAATACTAGATACAGACTCCTAACTTAAACGTTGCTTTCATATTGTAGTCAAATGTACTAAAAAGGTCATTTCAACAATTATCATGCTCTAGCATGACACCTGAAAAGAACTACCTTTTTACGGGTGTCATACATTAGTATCAAATATATTAAATGCCAGCATGTCTTAGCTGTCGTTTCAATTAAGGAATAAATAAGATCTTCTAACCATTCAGCGTATCGCTAATAATAGCTGGAAATAATTTCACAAATTTTCCTTAAAGCTTTCAGACCATTATTGCTGAGAGATTATTCTTTGTATTTGTCAACAGAAAAACTTTAAGCCCACTTCCTATCGCTTGCCGCCCTGCCAACTATTGCAAGTCCAACAGGTGAATCTAGCAAGTTTTTATGGCCACCGTCCTTTTAGTGGTTCGAGTAGGACGTCATTCCCCTCCCATGCGTTCTCCGATATATAAAATTATCTCAAGGCCATAAACACGCCTCCACAGGACTTCTGGTGTCCAATAAAACAGGAGACGCTGTTTGTTAGCTGCATAAAGAAACGATCTTTTTCACTCGCCTCATAAACTACGTGTGCTTTTGTGTGTCGTTTTTATCAATGGAAGGGCCGCTAGTCTATAAGGATAGTCTATTCGTGATGAAATGGTAACGTAGCTAGCGTAGACAACATGGACTACCAGCTCTGTTTATATTATTAAGTCGAAGATTATTTCAATTCTTAGTCATTTACGATTCGACGGCCCTATAGGCGGAAGCGGCAAGGACTTGTGGGTGCAATTAGACAACGTTTAAGTACATCCATCCGGCTACTTGCGGTACTCAAGGTCAGTCGGTCGCTTCTTCTCCCTGAGACAAATCTATTGCGATAGTGACCAGCCAACATGTTCGCATACGACCGATGCCCGACTGACTACACTAACCAACTAGGCTAGTGCTGATGTCTATATCCGCGGAGACCTATTCTCTTATCAGCAGGGTATGGTATTTGACAGCACGGACGCACATGCATAACGTGAAACAAGTACCTCGTATTCGGACGACGAACCAAATGGAAGGCATAGCAGAGGCTCCAGAGCCCAAAGAACCTGCTTACTACAGCGTACTACGATATTATCGTCCTGTAGGGCGCATTGTTCCGAAACTAGTGGTCGGCCCCCCACTGACAAGATGACGAAGAAGAGGCAAAAGCATTCTTCACGGAGATCGCACGGACGTTCCTCTAAAGAACATGTCGAATCCTCATTCGCCATTTGAAAGCCGATGGAGGAGGTCATGACAATGATCTTCGTTCCCAGTCGCTCGCACTTTTCGTTTTTCCGTTCTCTAGCCTCAGAACTAGTCGGACTTCGCTGACAGATTAATGCGTCCCACTCAGCCACCATTCAGTTCTCCATGTGTCTGCCCAGGGAGAAGCTAACAACGTAAGACGAACAACCGAAAAAGTGGGAATAGGATGCCTGACCAGCCACAACGACCGCTGCCACTGCTGCTGAGCGTATCAGGTCATCTAGTCAGTCGTTCTTCCTGCTTTTAGCCTGCTGCAACAACATCGTCCGAAGTTCAACTTGAGGCCCACCGGACTCTCGACTTTCAGCTTCGTTCCTGTTCAGCTCATTCAACCCTGGCTTCGTCTCAAGCCCATCGCCAATGCAAGTGAGGACGGCCAATAGTTTCTTATGCCAATCGCTATGTCCTTAGCCGATCTCTCCATCGAGAGGAATCCTTGACAGTCGTTTTTCCTTCTTGCACAAAGCAGGAACACGATGAATCAACCGGTCGCGTGCCGCCCAAAAGCCGCCTCTAGCTGCCCCATCCTGTAACATCGTGCGAGAAAAGTAAGCATCCCGCGATCACGACCGCGGCCCACAGCATGATTATAATATGAAAAATGCGCAGTCATCTATGGTCAGACTTGTACTCTTAAACTGACCGCGAATCGCACTAGTTTAGGGATTGTGTATCGATGGTTCGCAAATACTGATATCATCGACAGTCTTTTAGTTACATGATCGTCAATTCTAGGTTACGCTATGACCGTCCGTATATACGCAATTCATAGAGTTGGTCTATCCTTTTTCTGTTTCTGTACTAGAAAGTGGCATCAGGAAGCCCCGTGGTCGTGCATATCCATCGTGCTTTTCGGACAGCGCCCTACAGCGAACCTCGTATTCCTTCGGCTGAGACGAGGAAGTCCCTCATTACATCAGCGCATTATGTTATATTCGAGCGAATAGCCGATGGCTTTATTTTCGTTGCGGCGCTTTTCTACTTACTTCTTCCGGATATCCTCTCCTCCTTCGACAAGCAGCTCACCCTTACGACGACTACTGCAATGGTTGAAGTACGTGCCAGTGAGGTCTAGATCGGATATATGGGAGGTAAGTGATGCGATTGGATATGCACGTGCAAGCTGATTGAGCACTACTGCACTAACAGATTCCTGTAAGAACCAGTTTAATGTATTTTTTAATCAATTTAATCGCTTAAACCTATTGGACCAATGTATAACTAAGTATATGTGCATCGACTGCAAAGGGAAAGTTTATCGCATATATATATATATATATATATATATACGTTGAACGTTGGCGGCAAAATCTGGAAGGTATGCTGATTTTTCCGAGATTTGAAACAAACGTTTTTCAATAACTTCTGCTACGTAGATGATCGTCCTCCTTCGCGGCCATATTGCTTAAATTCGCTGCAAAAGCATCGGTTCGTAGGTATTGCCTAACATTTAGCCCTCTGTGTTATATATGTCTTATTAAATAATTTTTTCTTTCTAGTTTTGATATCGATTAATTTTCACCCAAAGTATGGTCCAAAATCAAAGGACGTGTTTCAAAGATGAGATAACTGGCAAGTGTTTACACGTTCACAGACCTTCAAATCGTGTCTCTCCATCGCCCTGATCGATGAAGCGATCTGCGCGCCATTGCTTTAACACACGCGCACATAAAAAAAATCTGAAATTTACTCATCTTCCCGTCATTGCCAATTGTCCCGTTGGCTTCATTGCGCGTTGGTCGTTTTCCTACTGTGTCAAGACAAGATTTTTGCTATATATCGGCTGTCAGTTTTGCTCTTAGTACGGACCGTTTTGAATAGTCCTAATCAGCGCTGCCACTGTTTCCATAGAAAAAAAAACCAATGATTTCCAGTTCAGTAACGAAACACTTTGTCCCATAGCCTTACTCTATCCCATAGCTAATGTCATCGTAGTCGAGCGTTGCCAAATTTACCAACGACATTGGCGTTCTTTGACAGAAAACCGCTTCGTTCCTGCTCAGCCGAAAACGTCGTCATCCATACCATGCTTGTATATAGGTATGTATATATATGTAGAAGGTATTGAACGCGTAAGACGCGGCAGTCCACACTTCATCCACGAGCTGAAAGTAACTCGGGATAATGAAGCACGAGCTCGTGCGCTGTGGCGTCCTCTAAGCCCAGTATTGTGGGGTTGCCTGTTCCGTTAGATCCGCCATAGCAACACAGGTTGAACAAGATCCGGCTGCATTGAACTGTCACTTTAAGTGGCCTGTGCGCGTTAGGTGAAGCTTAAACACCAGACACCATGATTCTTCCATTAAAAATAACAAATGCATAGAAAGATAACACAGTCGCTTGTCTTCTAGAGGAATAGGAAACAAGATACAGTGGTTTCGACGACGCATAGAAATTATAGGCTAAAAAAATAATGCGTTTAAGCTCTTAAATGCATATAACTATCACACCACAGATAGATCGTATTATTAATCCATGTATTATTACTCGGAATATATATGTAAGACTTACATTTAGTTTATATACGTATTTTGAAACACCGTTCAAATATGTCGCACATCGCCTTTTTTTTTTTTTGGGGGATCTGTAAAATCATTCACACGTCAGATTACAAGCTCTATTAAAGTCTAGTAAGGATATATTGATGTCAGACCATATTCTTACATCTTATAATCAGTCTTCTCCAACCAAATGTAACAAACGATATTCCATTTCAATTCGGTGTCGTCTTCATTACAGTGAGGATACGCAACCGCTGTGGAACCCCGCGCGTATCGTTGACAATTGTTATTTTTTGAACAGGGACATCCTGACAAAAATATTGTTTCCTCATTTGTTACGTAGAGCCATTTCGGTCTGAAATTGATTTATATCGCCGTACCAGCCGTAACTTTCCGGTTTTATTTGTAGGAAGACTGCAATAGCAGTTGGCCATTGTCTTTGTATCGTCGAAGTTGCTAACCGATTCTTGTTAGATTTATCTTGTACTTTGAACTCTACATACTGCGCTAACAAAAATCTGTTGGGTATCTACCCACATTTCAACAACGCTACACTATATTACTCAACGCGTAGCATTACGCCCGGGTAATTTCTGTGAACAGCCAGCTTCTAGCCTGGCTTATTATCAGGAGCCTTTAGCAAACACCGTTGTTTCTCTACCACCACCATAGAAGATGTTATGCAGAACGAATAACACATAATCCTGTACGCGTCCATTTTCTTTGTCAAGCACTCTAATGCTGGTACTGCATTATTATCATCATTATTATTTGTGATGCGACGCTTCGGAGCGTCGCAGACTCGAGTAGGCCAAACGAACGACCTGGTAAGATTAGTATGACAAAGGCAAATATAGATGGCATCTAATCGCATGCAGAGACGCTTTACCGATCTTTTTGCGAAAAACATAGGAATCCCTTGTCGTCGTCGTTGGAACTTCGTAGAATGACGGCGAACTACTGTGCGCAGTCGTTTTTCTAACAGTAGAAGGAAGGGCAAACAGGCAAATCCATCTATTCGAGCAGAGGATTCTAGCAGTGTTGCTTAATACAGCAACAGGAACGCAAGACACCAAATGGGCTTGTTCGAACAAACATCAAGCTTGAAGACTTACTGTGTCTAAGGCACCTCGCGTCAACAGTGACGTCAGCATCCGACGTTTTATTGTTCGTTTAAGAAGCACGCATAGTAGACAATGTGCATGCGTAATTGAAAAAACCAAGTAGCAGCTTCAAAAGGGGCCGAATTCATAAGAACTGTGAGGAAAATAGGGCAGTGAAAACAAAAATATCCAAACGCCAAAACGATCCCTTTTGCCCCCCTTCATTTGTATGAATTATTGATGCAGACACTGCAAAGGAACTGAAAATATTATAAAATTAGAAGAAGTTTGCGCGCGTTGGATCTGCTTCTGCTTAATTATTTTTTCTATAGATAATATAGCATCCAGAGAAGGACGAAGGTTTTCAAAGACTATTCCATCTCGACGCATAGTCAACTGCATGGCGCAATACACCGACAGCCGTAGCCGACCACTGTAGAAGCCCTTGATGAAGATAATTCTAGATTTATTTAATGATAACTTATTCAGATAGTTTTTTCCTAGCTGACATTTGAACAAACATGTGTGCACGTACAATATATATACATTATCCTATGGGAGGCATTTTGGTAGAGCAACTATACAACGTCGGTTAATTAAGAACCGTACATAAGTGGGTTCTTTTTTTAACAGACATTCTGCTCCTAGCTTATTAATGGCCGCTTAGTGGTTTACGAGTCTTCCAGTTAGTAAACAGAGCGCAAGCTAGGATGAGTAGGTGAAAAGCTAAGATAAGGCGAGCTAAATCTATAGAACGGTCATCCATCGTTCGACGATTTAGCTATTCTACTGTATTGTCTAGAAATAGGATAAGTGAACAAGTCAAATATTGCATAGCCTAGAATCTTTGTTGTTACTGCTGCCTATCACTGAAAGCGCAGCTTGTCGTTCAACAATGTTTAACTTAAGTAAGTTGGCAGCGGTAGTAGATAAGCGAGCTAGCTACTATACAGTTTAGATAACGCGTCTACTATTCATGTTCATCTCATCTAGTTGCTGCTGCTGCTGCTGCTGCTGCTGCTCAGTGAGTCAAAAGTGAGCTGAAATGATTGAGCCAGCGAGTGAAGTGGGTGAAGCTTCAGTTTTTTGGTCTTCTCCATTTTTTCGTACCTCTCAAGCTATCTCTAATCGTGTCCCAACTTTCGTAGTATTCATACTATGAGCTAATTCTATGTGCCACTCTGGTAGCACTGCCAAATCTAACAGTCGGGATAGCGGCAGTACTGCCGGCTTCTGGTTTATAAAGATCTGTCGTCAACAGTTACTTACGCTTGTGGCCACTACGAGGCCTACTATGAAGATGAGCCCAAGTACAGAATACAAAAGGCGAAACGTTGAACGAAGGAAGGATGAATAAGCTGAAAACGAACGGCGAAGCTTTCTCTCTCAGCTGTAGGTAGGATTTTTCAACCGAGTTGCCCGGGCTGGTTGTACGGTTAACGCCAACTCCGAATCATAACCCTCATGGACGCATGCGTATGTACGACACATAAACAATAGATGTGTTGTATTTTACCGACGTGCAAGATACAGCGGAGCCATCGCGGACTTCCCCAAATAACAAAGCTTATTCCTGTCTCAAAAGGGAACTTCCTTCCTGAGCGACGAGTGGAGGAGTCCTAACCGCGAAAGGACTACGGAGAAGCGAGCAGATGAGGACCAAGAACCGAGCTGAGGAGGCGCTTGTTCGGCCCTAGGTCCAACAACGCGGCCTAGATCGAGAACGCCAAGATGTTTCAGGCCAGTGACGGCGAAGAATGGATCAACAATTTTCGCGAAAGGCGGCGGCCGCCGCGACGACCGAATAAGAGAGAAAGGGAATGAGTACATGGTGTCTTCGTTGGCCGATAGCTTGGTTCAGGTTACCCGTCGGTAATGCTGAAAGGTGGACAGACGATGAGAAGAAGAGGACTTTGCTCTGTAGAGCAATGCTCTTGCTTTTGTTCGCTAGCTCTTTTATTCTTAGCAGATCAACAACTGCGAGAAAGAAAAGAATCCACCCTTAGTCGTTTAATGGCTTAAAGGGCCGCATCGACAGGCAGGCAGGCAGGCAACCGGGCGGCGTCGACTTTCGTCCGCTTGGCCAACTCGTCGAGATGGTGCTTACTAACGATGTTGAAAACAACCCCTTATCCATGTTGTGCAGACTTGTTCAACTAGCCTAACTCGCCCCGCAAGTTAGCCCAGCTCCGACAGTGTATCTGTACGAGTAGCGACAGGCATTTGGTCCAGTCGCCAAGCGCTGCTCGAAACGCAAACCGTCTGAAAGTGGGGGACGTCGTTGGAAGAAGAGGTCCGATCTGGGTGAAAGTTTAAAGGGTCGAAATTAAAAATGTCGACAAATTAGGATGTCAGTGGGCATCGAATCAATTATAAACTACGATGACGTGAATAGTAAAAGTATTTTAAAATTTGCTATAGGTTTTATCTAGCAAGATGTCTTCGGATCATGACTTAAAATTTTTCTACTTATTTTTATAATTTACGGTTCTGATGATGATGATAATCTTCACACTATAAATTCTAGTTATAGCGTAAGCTGTGCCTTTGTTTCAAGTAAGGTTTGGTCCTTTTAATAAAACATCTTACTAATACGACTTCCCTCCTGGTTTGGCTTCAATCGGAAGATGTTCCTGAACAACATAATACTTTAGAGTAAAAATAAAAAAGACGCCTTTTTTATTGGCTATAATGCGGATTAAGCAAGGAATTAAAGAGGCACAGGTGACATTTAGTCGCCTAAGGCGAACCTTTACTCCATAGTTTATAATGAAAAACATGTTAAAATAATGCTGTTTATGTTTATTTCGTCTATTGACAAATTCGAGCTAGCGAATTGAGCCCTGTCAGGGTACGTAGTGGATCATATGATCTATTTTAGAAAGAAACCCACTATACATGAATGTCAAAGTTTATTGGCGTTCATGTTCTAAAATAACCACACTCCCACCCGCTAGGATTAATCTATTGTATAGGTAATCGATGAGTATGCCTACAGTTACGCACGGTGAAGTCATATATATTACCGATAAATTTACTATGATGAAGACAAATTCCCGAACTTACACTTCGATTTTGCCTTGACACTAAATAATATGTCTAAACAGTCTTGAAAATGATTTATTGGGCCTCACCAATCGAAACTAGCATAAATCGAGGCTGTAGGGGAGATTACTTGCTCTAGTTATCAATATAGTGAAGTATTAGCCCCAATATCGGTGAAGTATTAGTATGCTGATGCTTGCATAAAACTTGAGAAAGAACACCTTACAGAACTTAAAAATCGCATGCTTGAAAGCCATAAGATCAGATAATTTAATTTAAAGTAACATAACCTATTCCATTAAATTTATTATTTGCGAAGGCTTTAACTGGCAATCTGTTCGAATCTTCGAACTCTTTGAAAAGGGTCCCCAAACACCTCAAACCCAGTTTCACGCCGCCTCAATTCTGCATCATCACGCTCAAAGCAACATCCATCGTTTTCAATGCAGCATATATCACCGGGTGCTACACTTCGGTCTTTCTTCTTTTTCCCCTATCTCTGCTTCATTAAATCAGAAACGCGGCTTCAGGAATGCACGATATCGTAAGTTAACATTGCAGTCAAAAAAATACCTAACAAGTAAGTTAGGAGAATAGACCGACAGTGATTTTTCAAACGTGCGTTAAAAAGAATTCTCATGTCGACTTACTTCAACAAAGCAGCCGGATCTAACTCATCTGAGGTACCAAACAGTGAGTTCTATCTCGCTGCGGGCTTGCGACTTGCTACTACAATTCTAATACTCAGAAGCCACAATACCCTCACTTTTGCTGTACCTTAGACGCACAAGGATGCCATGTCGCCTGCCTATATGGCATCTGCTGTGTGAGAAAGTGCGTCACCCCAACAAAGTCGACTGGACCGGAGGGATCGCATTCGATGCGTATTATTCAGTTAAAAACAGAGTTAGAACATGTTTCTTCCTAATGTTAACCTAGAACAACTTCCTAAGATAGATAGATTTCAAGCGAGCTGAAGACTCCAATGCTAAAAATGGCCGCCTATATACACGAGTACAAGACGCCGCATCAAGCGGTAGTTCCGAAGAAGTCTTCGAAGTGCCCAAAATCAGGAAATGTACTGACTTTCTAACATAGAGAACGTAGCTTCACTTTGCGTTGTTCTATTTTGTTCGATACAATTGGAAATACGATCGATTAAAGAGACAGATGTCAAAAAATGTCTTCGGCAAGATACATAATCATTAAATTTATATTAATGTACCATGGAGTTTATGATATGCGATAGGTTTGTACAAGGACAGCTCTGATGCCGATCTCTTAATGTTGCTTAAAAGACATTATTGCTGCAAAAATGGGTCATATAACATTGAAGCCTTAACATAGACATAATATACAATCAGTAATGTATGGCACACAATATGAGAATAATAATAATAATAGAAGGCGAAGATTAACATCTTTAAGATTAAGCCACGTCCGCAGTACAAAGAAGATTTGAACAAATCTTCTTGATACTAGACGCAATAAAGTTCGGCGTTATACAATTGTTCTTTCGATTTCTATTGCGATACCTGTGATACAGTAACGGCGAATTGACACTACCGATTCTCTGCGATCCCTGGTTCACATGAAGGCAGGCAAAACGTGGCCCCCGTCGTATACAGCCTATATTCAACCGAGTCCTAATTATGGAAACGACGTTAATTATTTCCCTTGCTCATTATCTCTTTCAGTCTCCATGTTGTGCACAATCTAGCCATAGAAAATAACTTTCGATAGCCAGGCTATTTGTTTTTGATCTTTGAGATATCTTAACAAATATTTGCTTCCCGCATTTGTCTCTATAATGCACAGGTTTTAATTTAAGTATGATTCACAATAGGCTAGCTGCTGCCTACCAGCATCTACGCACACGCCGATAACGTTAATTATCTTCATATTGGCATACAGTTGGATGTCTTCTACATACACTGATTTATTGTTGTACTCTACTAATATTCTGGGAAGAGGTCTATGTACTACACATGTTCCCACCAATCTCCTACAGGAAGAACTGTTGCCTATAGATACCGAAGGCAGCCGGCCGCCTTAACCATAAAATTATAGTCTTACTAGCCTTCGTCACCCAAGGATGACTATCACAGGAGACTCGTGTCTCCCCCTGTCTGGGGCCTTATCGCCTCTTTGAGTTTTGCTCCGCTCAACTCAACCTGCAGACTGCATCGGGCTAATGGCGCTGATGATGGAGGTAAGATGGTTGAGGTAACGAAAACAATTTAGTCATCGCTCAGAGTTGTTTGAAAATATATAACAAACGACCACTGCAGTGTAGTTTCTGCCATTTCTATGGCTTCATACCTCTTCGTCTTCTTGATTGGTTAAGCAAACTATATCTGATTCACCCACTCAGCAATGTCGCCAAATGTACGTTCACCGGAACTCATTCCTTTTCGCTTCTTTTTTTCGTCTCTCTTCTACGACTGTGAGCCCTATTGGTTTCGCTCAATAGTCTTTCGTTGGTTTGAGCGAAGGATCATATCGTGCCAACATCCATGCATTTGTGCACGTACATAATATCTGTTTGCTTGCCGTCTGTGTAGCTCACTTGTTTACTAGATACTTTGAAAGCACGAACCCTCGAAGCTGAAAGGGATGGTGCAGCATGAAGCAAGCATCATCAATGCTGCTGGCCGTGGAACATTGAACACCGCTGAGCACTGTTCACCATGTTTATTCGTTGATTTTTCCGCGCTCCCCGAACCCACCCGTAATCCTCTGCCCCCTTTTACGCTAGCGTTTGTCGACATTGCGGCATCATCCAGGCACAGAGGCAAGGAGCTTCCTCACTCATAAAGAAGCCTATCTGTCGGTGCTGTTCTGCAGTTCTTTCGCGCTGTGCAGTTATAGCGGCGAATACAGCTGCCGCGGACTCGTAGCCAGCATCATCTCCCACGCTAAGGACAGCAGCAGCGCGCGGGGCGATGAGGAGCAGCAACCGAAGAGGCTGAAGCAACAAGCATATTATAGCTACAGCGTCAGCGTTTTCTGATGCGACGGCCGCAACTGTAGCATCCTTCAGTCGCTCAGCCGAGCTATCCAGGACAAATCCCTTCTCACCCAGAAAAGCACAAGCAGACGCAGAAGGATAGAAGAAGCTGGGGAATCATCAACGGTGGGGAAAGGAAGGGCCAGTTATGAGATGGGGCTGAACACTCCGATGAATGATTGCAAAAAGAACACTACAGGAATAGCGACCTAGTTGCATTTAGAGAATACTCCTGAGGCATCGTTTGCCTGGATGAAAGGATAGAACATACGTTGGTGTCCTGATGTGTGTCTAGGTTCTTGAGGGATTTAACACGTGTTTAGCAACTCGGCTTGGCAATGCCGTCAAAGCACGGAATGGAATAGAGAGAGCTCAGGCCAAGATAAATGATAACTCGTAGCCCCAACAATCAACAAATTCTATACTATACAGTCATAGCTTCTCTAAAATACTATCTTCTTAGTGCAGCTGGTTGAGAGATAACGGGGTTTGGCGTCACGGAACGGAATGGGGGAAGTTTGGCTACAAAGGCAAAAGTTTGCTTCGATCCTTGGCGCAAATGCCAGTATATTCCTTCACGACAACTGTTTTTCCCCTATAGGGGTAAACGCGTGGATATGATGTGAGCGTACTTAAGTTTTGGGGAACAGGCAACTGCAGGTAACGATATCTGTTGCTACGCTGTACTATATTTCCTTAATGCGTGTTCACCCATCTTCATGCACCTATTCATATATACACATATATATAGTGCATATGGTGCTTATACATACACAGTGCACATGTGGAGCTCAACTCCACCGAAATGCAGACACGAAGGTAAGTGAGAACCCACAAAAGCGTTCGAATCCGTCCTAATCTTGGGAATCAGCATACTTGTTGTTGAGAGCCTAAAAGAGATGCTGTTAAAGTGGAGGACCGCCAAAGCCGCAATTTTCGCAGATGCATCAAAGGAATTATACCGGCTAAGTGCATAGCTCTTGACAGAATCATGGTAATAATAGCAATATTAAAGTTCTTATTAAGCTTCAGACAGTGATTATCGAGTCGATGAAGTAGTGATTCACTCAACATTTTAAAAAGACGCTATTTCCCAAACAAAATACATGTTGTACCTCTTTGTAGGGGCCAAAAAAAAGCTAGACTCTAATAACAGTTAGGTTTATGTCTATTGAACACAGTTTCAGTTTAATGGCATGAAAATGAATCAACTATAGTTGGGTTTATCGAAGTCGCTTACTGACGCAAACAAAATGAACGACTGAACGCGAAGCTGTCCGTTATCCTGAAATCTTTAAAGTTCGAAGGCGGTTCAGCGAGATAGGGGGAATGGTATAGTGGTGGTATGTCATGTCGTCGTGTATCGGGAAAGAGGCTTCGTGTCCGCGTTTTATCTCGTACTCTCATCGATCTTGCGTGAGAAGCCCACGTCAGCTGTAATTCGCTTGTGAGGAGACGATTTCCTGCAGATCGAGCTTCACGGGAATTGTTCGGATGCTACAAGTTTTCGTAGCACGAAAGGCGACAAGAGGCGGAGATCAGGATGGGCCGAAACGAAACATCTGGAGGATCGCACAAGGGAGAATTACAGCAAACGAATCATTCGTCGATGACCATCTACCCAGCTCATTGTTGAACAAGCAAGTGTTGCCTCACGGTAGCAACAAGAAAGCGGCAACTAGCGTACCTTCAACGACAATCGCAACAACTACACGCACTGCGGAAAGCACGGGAGCACTGACTCATTGAGGCTGATTGGCAGTTTCGGCGCTTCTTCCAGCCCTATCTGGTGTTTCTCGACCGTTTTCGATTAACGGTGAAAACGATAGTATACCGTTGTTAGCGTGAGCTGTGCTCGTCGCCATCAGGAGTGAGTGGATGAAATTGATAAGACTTTGCCTAGCGTTTTCTCTATTTACTTACTGATTTCCGTATATATATATATATATATATATATATATATATATATATGTTAAATGAACAATGGCAGTTTTTCATCCAAGGAGCACACAATATTTCTATCGGATTTCAACAACAAATACATCTGTTATGTATTCTATGGTCTTCTCCCATTTCTCGACTGGTTTACCTACTTTGTCCCGTCAGAAAATTTCAAGTCTCGTGTCAAAGAATAGGTTCGACATATTTTTAAGAACTTTGCATTGTCAAACGAACCTTAGCGAATTAGATTTCTCAGTGATTAGAAAAAATACCGATCCTGTTTGAAAAATATGTAGAGTGTAAGGATCTTTTCATTCGACTTCACAGGCATCCTTACGAATTTTTGCATTATGGCCGATCTTTGTTGCGCAGGGAGATGTCTACCGCGTCTTTTCTGTTATACAGTTTCGCTTAATCGGTGCAGAAGGGAAACTTATTTTTTTTTGTCGACCGCTTTGTTGTTTACGAGTACTTTCCAGTGAGTCAGACCTTTTACTCTTACCGAACACAAACGAGAACATTTTTGCGCATACGGATCTGGGTTTAGGTGCGTACTTCAAAGCCACCTATTCAAAACGTCGACCTAGGGACGCCATTTTTCTACCGACCCATTCGTTAATTGTGGCATCATCCTCTCTTTTTTAACGAATTGTACTGACTTTCATTCTCATATAGTACTTAGTTAAATTGAAAAGGTTATGATTAGACCAAAGACCACATTGTGTTTCTGACTACATTACGTCACTTGCAGTTTTTAAATAGCGATTTCATCGTATACCAACAAGTTAAATAAGCTCAGTGTAAGAGGCCTATTTTCAGATTCAGAACGTGACTAAATAACAGATGTAAAACTTGGTCAGTATCTTGAGCTACCCGAACTCAGTATGGTTTAGAAAACATACAGCCTTCTAGATCTAGAAGCATTCTAAAGGACGAACATGTCAGTAGACTGCTCGTGACTGTCGCACATTTCTAACAGTTTACTGCCCATCTATAGGCGGCAACATAAATTCGATCTATAGATATATAGCAGCTCTGTCTTCCAGCTACCGAGTTTAGCTTGTTTATCGCCTCTTCTTGCTAACACTAATTATTTCACGCATATTTTATATACTCATTTTCTGCGTTTAAGGCGTAGCACAATACAGTGCGTCGTACGGTACGGTTCTTAAGAACGGCATCAAGGTCCACCTGACTTAGATAGGTACTTGGCACCGGCACACGAATCCGGTAAATGATGCTTCTGCTTATTATTATTATTATTATTGGCTTGTATAATATATAAAATGTTGCGCAGCTAATCACTTTATAGCCTTGTCTCAGCCGAAAAGCCCAACCAGACGGAGCCCGAATGTACATCAGACAAATAAAAGTTTTGCCACATAACTTCATTGTTTACAGCTTTGCTTAACCCTGCAACAACTATAGCTGACAGAGAGACGAGAAATGTTTCGGGTTTTATATGCCATACCTAACCCGTTAGGCACTCCACTGCACGGCCGGTTCCCGGCGCAAAACGACCTGTGTCTATGCCCGGATTCGAACCCACATTAGTACGTGTTCATCAGGTTTCATAATCAAACGCGCTACTCACTGTAGTGTCATCGACATAGAACAATTCGGGAACTGCAACAGTGATTTGCGGCGGCCTGTAAGTGCCTCATTGAAAGCCCTGCTTGCAGACGCCGTTCGGTGGAACTGTAGAAGGAAATAGTCAAATAGAATAAAATAGAGAACAGAGTGCACCATTAGGCCATCGGCAGTTAACGACATCGATAAGGATGTTTTTACTCCTTTTAAATTAGAAAGAAGCTTATTTGTATTATATATAAGCAAAGTTTCGTCACAGGCAAATAATTTTCATCAAATCGTTGTTGTTCTGCTGCTGATGATGCGCCACCGTGGCTTAATTGCTTATTGGCTCAGTAAAGGGAACAGAGCGAAGGCAAATATCGATTAATGATACCTTCACCAGAAGGTCTTAATGGTTTTTGCGCAGGTTCTACCAGCTTTTGAGCCTATTGGTACAAGCTGTTTCTGAAGCAAACAGAAGTTAAAACCGGCATCTTTGCTAATCTCCCATAACACGTTAGATTGCACAGTACTAATTCGGGCCAGGAAAAAAATATCTCTAGCTTTTGTCTTCGCTGATGCTATGAAAACTCATGTAAACTAAAGCTCCAGTGTCTTTAGTATATTTGTGTTGAGGGTTAAATATGATTGCGTTGCTAAGCCAGCGCTTGTACGGTGGCAATCTATCAATCTCTGTCACCCACACTGCGGAAAAAAAACAACAACTGTGAATGCGGTAAAATGCGATTTTTATTTAAATTTGATTAGGCAATACCCCACCGGCGAGTGCGAAGCTCAGCAGGCGAGAAATTTTTACCTCGGCGAAGACTAAAGAGGCCCCCAGTTTGTTATCAGTACCCCAAAGCGACTAAAATAATCTCTGACAGCCAGGCTGTG
Source organism: Varroa destructor (assembly GCF_002443255.2). Lineage (NCBI taxonomy): Eukaryota > Metazoa > Arthropoda > Arachnida > Mesostigmata > Varroidae > Varroa > Varroa destructor. Next base: position 9,159,542 of record NW_019211457.1, on the reverse strand, counting down.
CAGAACGGCGAAACTATCGCTAGGTAAGTAAGTACGTATCGATATAGCTATCGTCATATGTTGTATCTCTGATTTCCGATCACGATCAGTGGATAATGATCTTGATTAATACAATCGTGTAATAATACGATAAAATTTTATACTGGTACGTATTAAGAGATCGTTGTATTGGGCGTACTAGGTGCCGTTTAATTATATTGAACAATTCTATAATGAAGAAAAATTGTCCAGTCAATATCTGTTTGACACGCAGATCTATGAAACGGATGTATGCTTATTTACAGCTACTTGAAGCTCAAAAAAATCAAACTTTCGGTGAATAAATATCAAAATATAATATCTCTAAGAGACCTACTATGTGGTCTTCGGCCTACGAGAAGGGTCAAGCTTTCGCTATCTATCTACCTAGAATCTAACAGAATCCCATTAGATGCGTGCTACGGTATGGACAGCAAAGTCGAAACGACCACTGTTACTAAAGCCTTAATTAAGTCAATTTTTAGGCTCAACCTATCTATTAAACCTGCAGAGCATTTAGCTTAAGCTAAATTCGAACAGCAGTATTCATTTACATGATAGCTAGACGAACACAATTTCTCTGTGGTCTCAAAAAGCCTAGAGGAAAAAAAAAAAAAAAACTAAGTATTTTTGTTTGTTGCCTTTCAACACAAATTTGTCATTGACGTTTACAAGCAGCCGACACAAGCTATACATAGTTGAAGTGTAGTATTAATACACAGATACTATCAATAGCAAATAAGTCGGATGACTGAACAAGCACTCGATAACTCCAACACTTCAAAATTACATCTAAGTTGCTCATGTCAATGTCTACCGCGAGTTTGGTATGCCCAATTCTGCTTAACCCCTGAGAGAGTAAAAATGATGGTAGCTCTTACAAAAATTCCCATTTCATAATCACTGACACAAGGTGAGAGGATAAGGCTTAAACCACCCCCAGCGGAAATAAGGTAGGTTCCGTTTATGAGTTCACACACTCGACGCGTGAAGAGCTGTATACAATAATCAGCATTTCTCTTTGGCAGGGTGATTCAGAAACTTCGAAGCCCTTTCCTTCATTGACGTTGTTAGTTCATTCATTTCATCGTGTTCGGATAAGCGTGTATATATATATAAGCGTATACAATGCGCGACAGGCATACGGACTGTACCTTGCTCATTGCCGGCAATTTGTTATCGGTTCGTTTCCAACAGATACCGGCCGGTGGAGAGGTGTTAATGCTAAGCAAACTTTAGGTTCATTTCACCTAGGATGCAAGATGGTCCTTCCTTTTAGCAAGCAATGCAGAAGCCTAGTGCAAGGACAAGCTAAATCACCGTCGAAATTACTCGTCCTTAGCCTATTCGTGACAAATAGATTGCTCAATAATAACGATGATGTCCGCGCGTCTTTGTATGAATTCCCATAAAATTTTGTCTAGCGTTCAGTTGCTACTGTCAATAGTATGCGTCTATGTAGAATCGTTTATTTAACGATTTCAATGTCAGACATTGGTTGAACCAGGCAAAACCAATAAATTTACTGGAATATTCTCAGCGTTATAAGTTAGATGTCGAACGTATTAAAATAGCGTGTGGAAGTAATATATAGAAATGTCGATGTGCAAATATGGCCGAAGTAGGAATTTCACTGAAAGGGTAAAAATGTATTTGTATGTATCGGGTATAGAAAGGGCAGTCAGTAAACGGGATTTTCTTTCCGCTTAATCTAAAGTGTATCAGTACGCGATGCCGCCCCCGCAGCCTAGGCTGAAAACTACGCCAAAGATCTAGTGTACTATTTTTATCAGCCATTGCCTCAAAATGTAACTATTGGTCCAGAATCACTGTTGCCAATGATTGCTTTCTAAAAATGAAAATACGTCACTCCTAGAATGGTCAATGACGTGCATCGTGCTTAGCGAAAAATAGCAGCATATTGACAAATTGAGCCCCGCTGTAATGACCGTTATATCAACACTACACGGAAGTGCCAGCCGTTAGCAGAGTGTCCTGCTGACGCGTAAAGCTCTATTTTTTTTTGTCGCAGTAATCTATTTCTGTTGTGTTCTAGATCTGTCGACTGTGCAATTCTATTTCTAGCTTTTGCCTCGTTTTTTTTTTTTCAGGAAGTCAAGCGGTTGACGACTTCGACTTGTTTCCTCATCGAAGGACGTTTTCCTTACAGCCAAACTCTGCCATACTTTGCCTGCGCTATCGTCACAACTGCTGCAGTCGGTACTATTCGTTGTGGCTGATTCTAACTAACGGCTGCCGCAGAATGATCCTTATGGTAACAGACCCAACACAGACATTATCCTTAAGAAATGCCAATTTTTTTTTGCACCTTTTTCCTATGCTCGATTCCATTCTGTGTACACACGTACTATTTCATTTTTTTACTGAATCTCTACGGCCGTGTTTAACGCTACCTTCAACCTCTGGGTGGAGCTGCTTACGGTTCGACTATATTGTTCGTGGCGTAGAGAGACGACAATCGCTAGCTGACGCTCAGCTTATCCTAGTGATGGCAATACGGTCACATTCGTTGAACGTGTACTTTTACTACGGTACATGGGCTGCGTAACTTTGAAACCAGTCGCGCAGACTAACCCGACGAAGGACAGAGCACAAACTCGTGAAGATTCCTGATTTTCGCTTCACCGATGACCGGGTTTCGGCATAATGGCGATCTATTCTTGGCACCGGTGGAAGGGTGACAGATGAGGGTCGGCAAAAGCGAGTACGAGGTATGCCCAAAAAAGAGTAAGAAGTAGAAAGACATCGTGATATATATTGTACTACTATTGCACACGATGAAACTCGGTACGGCTGTTCTGGTTCAGTTAGAGGACCGGTTTTCAGGGCAGTACGGATCTGCTGCACCTCGTTAAAGATCACTTCAGTTGCTGTGGAGATTTGCGCACTTCTCGAGCATACATTATTAAGGAATAGTTTTTTTTTCCTTTCTATGTACAATTATGCAACTCTGCCTTAAGATAACGATTTGGCCTACTGTTTCAAGCTCAAGGGTTGTATGCGCGTATGAAATAGTCGGCGCAGTAGCAGTTAGCATTACAAAAAAGCGACTAAACAAAAAAATTAACACTGGAATCTTGTTTCTGAGTGGATGGACTGAATATTTTCCCAATGGAAACGAACAAAATCTCGCTTATATAGAGATTGTTCGAAAGGGGATGAAAAGTCACGGATCGCTGACACCAATTCCACTATATATCTGATGTTGAAATTTTGCTAACTGGGTGTTCGATCAATTCTAAACACGAGTTCGTGCTTATTAAAACTGGGTAGACTAATTGTTGCGCTAAGTCGAAACGTATAACATTTGCTAGATGCAGTTCCTGTGTCCCAATAAGTGAGTGAATGACGTTCGCTGGAAACCTTTCAGGTGATGCTGTGTGTGGTGAGCCTGAACGGACGCTGCTTTACATGGATGTCGAATCCCTTAATGAGTAGCTTGTGTGTCCATGTATGGAAGGCCAATGGTTTTCCGTCAAGGACCAACTTCGGATGGGAGAGCTTTTATTCTAGGCGTTTCCGGTCTGGTCGAGTGTTGATTGATGTATCAGCGTTCATTAAGTTCTCCATTCACTTGATCGCCCAATAGCCATACGTTGAGAATTATATCAACTAACTAAAGTTTTACAGTTAGACATTTTAACTTCACAAAAACAACCGATACCATTGTGCAATAGACAATAAACACTATAGGGTTTGCTAAACTATCCTGGATAGTTCCGACACACTACCTTTGCTAAATTCTTTTTTTAAAAAAATATAAAAAGAAATAAATAAATTTATGTCCAAAACGTCACTGATCTACTAAGATCACCCCGAGTCATTAGAAGTGACCATCAGACAGGATTCTATCTGTGAATGATAAAATGTCCGGCAACAGTTGACCTGGCGAAGATCGCCAGAAGGCGAGCTTCACAAGTGGAAACTCTAGCCAGTCCTTACCTTTTAGGTGCTCAGAACCAATTATTAGACTCGGTAGGAATGTTACATAACGACGTTGAAACACAGATTTATACAGATGATCAAGTCCAATTTTAGTTTGCTTGATAAAGGCAGAAACAGTAATGAGTTAATAACAGTGAACAGCATGCTTTATTCGCTAAGGGACTGGCGGACGAATTTCCAAACCGGTGACGAAAAGCTTCACTCGAAGTAAACACTGATTCTTTCTGGTTGAATAATGAAGCTGGAAAATGGAAGACTCTTTCACGTAAAGTTCCGCTCTATCGTAACTACTCATCAAAACTATGCGTTACCCGACTTTCAGTCGACGATTAGTCAGCAAAAAACAACGATATAAATCAGCCGATTCCAACTAAAATAATTTCATACTTTATTCGCTCATAAATATCTATTCACGTTCTGGGTTAACGAATAGAATGGAAAAATTCTACCTATACCTAAAACCGTCTACTGGCCATTGAGCAATTAAACGGTCGAACGATCAACCACAACTATATATGGGAGACATAATAATAACAACGTTTTTGCAATTAAACTCAGTTATAGAGTTTTAACTCACTGCGAAATTCTTTTGTTACCTCCATATATATATATATATATATATATATATATATATATATGGAGAGTAACAGCAAAGTAAACCGCAAGGGACAGGGCAAACAAAAAGCCGTCCGGTAACTGGACAAGCTCGTTGACCCGCTGGCTGTATTGTATCGTCCAGCGGCTAAAGTCCCGAGAAAAAAGCCTCAACGTTGTAACGTTGCCAGGGCGAACGTGGTGCATGGTGAAGGAGACGATGACGACGATGTGAATGATGATGATGACGACAACAATGACGACGGTGGCGTGGCTGTCGGTCGACGTCATCGGCCTTACCAGTAACGTCGGCAACATAATTTTATATGTAAAGATCCAGCGAAGGAATCCCCGGACGAATAGGGCAATAAAGTTCGACTGCTGCACTCAGCAACAAGCCCTTAGCCCTCGTCGTAGTAACAGTAGTGCTAGTATATATTACGAGCAAATGGCGTAGAATCTTTTTTTGAAAAAGAAAAAGAAAGGCAAACAGCCAAAGCGCTTCGTCCGCGCGGCAGCCTGCCTAACTTAAGGTGTTCAAAAGCTCGTAAAAATTAAAACACGATAATAAAATCGAGAATTTTGGTGTCGTCTCTTCTCTTTGAACTGAAGTAATCACCGCCTCAGCCGTTTTTGGTACTCCGACGCTCAAGCGACAAGATGATGTATTGCAGCGCCCTGTCCCCCTCACTTGCTGTCCTGGACGCGACCCCTTATAGCAACTCTGCTAGTATTAACAGTGATAAGATCGTAGTCATTTTTGGAGGTGCGCCGGCGCGCCTTTTAACCGCAGACATTCGCGTTCGCGTTAAAAACATTCAAATTTTTCACATATTGCATGTAATCTATAAATATTGTATCGTTGCTCGTTGCACTGGCTACTCGATACGACGATGTGCAGATAGCAAAACGTGGGTAAATGTTTGGTGCAACTTTTTCTATTTGGTCTGTATTCGTTCGAGTCAATGTTTACTAGAATAAACAAGTGTTATTAGTTTTAATTACAACATATGCATTCAGTAAAAATCGATTTATTGTTGGCTGGAAAACGGGTGTATAAGTTTGTTTTTCAAGACCTTCGACTATTCGTTTCATGTGAACAGGATACTGAAAGTACCTGTTCGATGTAACGTTAAAATACTTTAACCTAGGTAGATGCTTTTCCCTAGTGCATCGGAGCTTGAATAAGCATTAGGGAGAATCAAAACACATTCGGTTTACGCTATGCAGGATCCCGTAAAAACAAAGTCATAACACCGTCACTTAGACAGATGTACTCTTGGCCACAGAAAAGCAGGCAAACACAGAATCGTGTGTCACCGGTAAGTTTCAACTGACACAAGATACTGTTGTTGTTAGTGCTACGTAACTGCACTTATCGCATTACGCGAGCTCCAGTTTGTTACTGAAATCATGGATTTAACGGCTAGTCACATCATCTTTAACACAGTTCTACATGTAGAATGTTCATCAATTTCGCTATCTACGACGATAGCTTGCTCATATTTTGCTCGAAGAATTAGCTTTACTTGCAAACCATTTCCTCATTCAGAACGGACGGCCTATCATGTTTCTTCTACTTGTTCCGCAAGCAACCCGCAGCTCCCGGCAAGTGGCGCCACGTTACGGCACAAGGCTGAGTTTCGTTTAATGCGGCCCGGGCGAATTCGACGCGCAAAGGATAGCCCGGTGGTGGTAGTGCCAGGATGCAAGCTCAACAAGTAAGCTTGCCCCGAATTCCAAGAAGTTAGTTCCTGTGAGACATGCTCACCTGAAAAATGTCTATGTCACTTCACTGCGGTTACGTTCGGAGAACTATGATTTGCTGCTAGGTAGAGAAGTGAAGTCGGAAATAAACCGGCTGCGGTATGAGGGTGAGGAAAGGTTCAGTGGTACTTCGGAGGCGTTAATTATTGTACTTTCACGATCTTCACGCTTGTTGTACGATAATTAATGGGTTGGGTACGATAAGTGCTCGTAAAACGATATATAACTAAAAAGCTGGCGAATCCATAAGGCACATTTCTACTACTAAGAGATGTGTACCACCAAACGGCGTCCTATTCAACTGCTTTATATCCAGTTGCAATCTGCACCTGCTTAATGATACTGCTGGGAAGATGTTGGAACCTATCGGCAGTGTGAGTCGCATGTTTTGTATAAGCATAATATCGAAACCCGTCTGCAAAAGGTCTTGACCGGTAAGAGACGCGACTGACCCGAGCATCTAGTAGTATTATATCTATGATGACTTTTAAATCAGTTGCAACGGATGACTTGTTTACACGACCTGACCCGAGGCAAAACTGCAGGTTGCCTCTCAAAGCTATCTCTGCTCTGTTTGTATATAATGAAATGTTTCTAATTTATTCCGATGTTCACACGAGTGTATCTGGAGGAATGCCCACTACGGTCTGACGACGATGATGCTTGGTTCAAAAAAAACTGACAACCCCATTCAGGTTGTGTCTCTATGCCGCTGGGTAAATCTTCGGTGGAACGCGACGCTTTTTTTTTGGAAACTTAGCGCCAGGAACATATTGCCTTAGGCTCCCTTTCTCTTTCGTTTCCTACCACTATCCTGTCCCTACGGAGCCATAGAGGCCGGTCATGGCCAAACGCTAGCAGAAAGTCGCCCGTCTCTTCTGCGCAAGAGGTTGGTTCACGCCTAGCCGTTCAGATCCAACCTAAGGCAAATACCACTTGTAGTGTTGTTAATGAAATGTAACGATCCACTGTTGCATCGTCTACTGCAGTAAAAGCTAAGTGCTTGGCCAAATAACTATACGCAATCAAAACGTGGAGGTAAACCAGCTTGTATTTTGCTCAATCATAGAGCAGTTATGTACGGCTTTTGTACAGAGTACACATACCTATAGAACTCGGTGTAGCTGCTAGTGTCACCGAGGTTATCTGTGCCACTCCACAAAAAGGGAGTGCTAAATTGGAATCAGGTCACCCAATAAGGTAAGAACAATTTTCTCAAGAGAAATAAACATCTGAGGCCAAGAGTATGAAAGGCTCACACGTCGTCCGTCTCCATTGCAGAGTGGAGCGAGACCAACTGTCGACCGCTGCTATTATTTCCGCTTCAGCCGGCTTCCCGCCTGCAGGCCCAACTTAACTGGTTGTGTCGACAAACCAGTCAGACTATGGACGTCCTTTGCAGTCTGTCAAACGTCGTCGCATACGCCTTACCGAAGTCAACAAGCAGCGTTTCCGTCGACGACCATCACTACGCTACCTCTGCCAGTTCCCAGGTTGTTCCATTCGACAGCAGTTCGAGGACTCTGGGGACGGCTTTCACACGTTCTTTCTGAACGGCGCAGGCTAAGGCAAAGACGAGGTTGTCGAGCCCTAAAGCTCCTGTATGGAAGAAGTCATAATCTTTCATAATTAGGATGGATTTCGCCAGAGGGACCAGCGAAAACGAGCGAGTCGAAGACGCCATAACCGACAGGTGGCAAGGGTATAGGGAATTGGAAAGCAGGCAAACAGAAACAGAGAAGTAGGATGAGGCCTACGACTAGTGACCATGTTAATGGATGAGCACACTTTTCCTGCGGAAAAAGAAACGAGCACAAACTGTGACAAATTTAGACTGATTTGTTAAATTTGCCACCAGCGATAACTACTCGAGTGGAAGTTTTTGACGAGTTTGGACCTGTTGAGTTAATAGTGATAGATACTTTTCTTTGAAAGCATGTCAGCTAGTTCAGTATCGCACGCATTGTTCAACAATGCTATGTTAGAAAAAAATAAAAATGTACCGTAGCTAGCGAGATACGTCCAGTGTTAAACCTCATTGTTTGATACTTAATTGTATGTAAGTTGTATGATGAGACATGTTTGTCGCATCCCAGATAGCGCCCAGATAGCGCCGTCGTTATTAATCAATGCCATATCAACGTAGAATTCGGCTATAGTTCAGACTAACAATAATAAACAGCAACTTCATATTGGAGAATCCCTGTTCCCGACTAGCTTGTATTATGTTAGCGGCATCTGACTCTTGGTTGACATGTTAGCATGAGGCACGAATTCGTTTGCCTCACTTTAATGGACGGTCAAAGCAAGACAGTTCGGGCTTCCACATGTTGTGAGTCACACACAAGCTTTTAGCACGCCAACATCGATGGGTAACACTTGGCCGCACTTGAACTATCTGCGTAGGACAATTCGTCTGCTGCTGAAACCCCCCATACCCACGACTCCCGATCTGTTATTATGCTCAAAGATGCGCTACTCGGCCCATCTCTCCTACTTGCTTCTGTTGCTTGTCTCGGGAAGATTTGTACTTTGCAGTCACTGTCACGCGCTTAATTCTGTTAGCGGCATCGTCTTCGTCAATCGCCCCATGTCATTATATTATTTGACCGGAGTAGTCGAGTCGTCTGCCGGCTGTATTCGTTCAATGGCGCGAGACACGCAGATCGTATCGAAAAGGCTACTGAAAAGCTCAGAATGCGGAGTCTCTAAGCAAGTCATATTCTCATGAAACGAGAACTACTGATAAACGAAATCCAAGACAGTTGCTTTTAGTCCATTCCTTTTCGAAGAGCAGAGGAAAAAGAAGGTAGCGAAAAACCCAACGAGATCAACAACCAACTATTAACGCTACCCGACCGTCGATATTAGGACCTTGCGATGTCCTTTGGGCGATTGCAAAGTCTACCTCTGCCGAAGGCTGGACCTTCCCTCTCACACCCAGGTAAACGGTTCAATAGCCAAAGAAGAGTCGCCAGAACCACACCAAAAACCGAACATAACAATACACAACACAAATCTCAAGAGTTGTAGAGCACAACAAACGAAGTACCAGAAGCGAAGTACTGTCGCACATGAAAATGAATGGCGATTATGGTTGAGGACCAGGACCAAGCAATGTGAAGCTCAAGCGAGACCGCGGAAAGAGAGGGACATACGGGAAGTAGATCGAAGCAGCTCACAATGGACATCATCAACAACAGCATCAACAATGCAATCCAAAATCAGATGAACAATAGAACTGTGAGCGGGAAGATATACACCTTGTCATTTTGAGGGTATTCGCTACTGGCGAGAGCCTGCTAGAGTAAAAATGCCGAACTAGCAGAGCCTGAGGCTGCATGACAGAAGATTCGACTGGACGGAGGCGGAACAAAGCGACATCTATAACCTGAGCGGTCCTTTCGACAGACCTCCAAATTTGCGAACTGGAGCCAGGCAACGGCGATGCGCTTATATATAAATTTGCATGGAAGACTTCGTTGAAGTCCGATTACTAATCGAACCACTTCAGGATCTAGAAATGGAAGCTACAGCAGCCATATGCATTCACAAGCCTGTATTGTGAGCAGCCGCAGAGTCCGAGGACGTAGTTAGTCTTGTCTTTCCTAATAAAGAAAAAAAAAAAAGCTAAATCTAGGTAGGTATCTCGTAGGGCATCCTAGGGAATATATGCAGCCATACAATGACAACTATGGACAATCGGACCGTGTTGGTTTCGTGCCGCAATGCTACGCGAGGGCTCACCGTGATGATCGACGACAGACACAAACTACATGAAGGAGGCAAAAGAGGAGAAGGGGACCGGATTCAAGATGCGCGTACATGTCGAGTCAATCTATCGTTCGAAAGGTTACAACAGCAGCTGATCACACGACCATGGCCTATGGCGGATATAGCTCGTTGCAACGATACGAAAGCGGGATTTAAGCGGATTATGCGGGCTACTGTTATTGGTTTCTGCGGCCGCTGGCGCTACCTCTCGCGGTGCGCGAGAGCCGATTGTCGTCTCATTCAGTATTAGTCTGGCGACAGGTCTGCGGCAATTTGTGCCATAATGCAAATTCGATGAAGAGAGGCAAGGCCAAGCACCTACGTAGCAAGGTTGGGTGTCGTCCTGAGAAAGATGACAGGAAAAGCTGTTAAGGCTAGGCGCTACCGTAGCTGCGGTTCTTGAGGCTGGTACAGGATTTCGCGGCTGGATGGCAACGCTATTGGATAAATTGCTCGGTACGTCGAAAAGGTAAAGGCATCAGAGGACGAAACTTAACTATATCCACGAGTAGACAAAAGGAAAGTTAGCACTGCGGGCAAAGAAGGTAATTTGTTCGAAAGAGATTTAGCTGGGTGACAAAGGAGCTTTAATACTTGAGTTAAGCAGCATTGTTGCTGGTATTCAGCAACTTACTGCCTACAGGAAATCTAACAGTTGCGCCAACGTGTTCTGCTCTACAGAAGTCTTTGGGAATAGAATAGGAGCGCTGGCGTAACTTATGAAGGCCTTCCATATAGAAGACACATTTTCAGAACAAGGGTTGTTTATTGTTGGGTTGCCATTGTTAAAGTTGTTTGGATTGGCTTTAAGTTGAACTGAATATACCTCTGCTGAAGTGTCGGATAAGTTAAACGAACATCAATCAAGTTTCCTCTTCTCAGAATCCGCAAAGTCTGGCGAGTTCTATTACGCTGACAAAACATAATTTTAAATCGTATTCTCTATCCAATTCTCAGAATGATGTACTTATAGGAGACTAACTGATTTCGAAGCAGGGAACCTAAAGACATCAATATTTCAAACAGCAACGACCTCCATGTCCGCTTGTGGAAGTGAACGAATCCTGTTGTACTTCACAAATAAGGGTGCATTTGTAATACAAGTTACCATTATTTTCGGCAGAATTACCGTTTTCGGTCTACAGCATCATTTTGAGACCACAATGAAAACAAATTCTCTAAATGGGATTGCATAAGCTAAATATTAAGGTAAGACCTTTATAATTGTGGTTTATTTATTCATTCATTCATTCTCAGGTTAATTATCTTTCCTTCCATAGTAGTTCATTGTTGTACTGTTTGTTTTAGTACATAAAATTCGTTTCAACATAAACATCGTATTTAACTAATAGGAATTTTTGCAGATGTAAAATAATCATCTAGTTTAGTCTAGAGAAACTGTCTGATAATGGCTATAGTAGTTTTCAAGCTTTTTTGAATCACTTTACTCAGACGCATGAACCTATCTTCCTAGCTCTTAATGATGCCGTAAGTGGTTTCTCGCAGTCGGAAAGGCAATTTTAGCTTGAGCCCTTTGACCGTGTGTCTCAGTGATGCGATACAATTGGCTATGCATCTACAGATCTTTGCATATTCAAATGTCAACTTACATAAATTAGAAGGTAAAGGAAGGCAACATAGGACATGTTGCTAGCTGACGGCCTGTTTTTGGCTTTCTTTGAATAGTATGAGGAAAGCTGTTTCTCAATACACGCTTACCGCAAGAGCACAAAAATTGTTGGATCTACTAAAGCCGAGTTGTCGCTTTTATCCAACGAAGAGATCTTACATCGAAGTAGTAATGCACGGCCTGGGACTTAGCTAGGTCAAACATGGTTCTCTGGGGGTCGCTTGGGGAACGCTCGATAGACAACGCGTAGCTGAACTAGAGTGAGGTGCCAAACTTCCCATGACAGCCAATGCCAATGGACAGCGGCCGGCAGGAGTTCGAGCAAAAGTCTGACACCTCTGACTACTCCCATGCACCAAAGAAGCGAAACCTAAACTATCTTTACGGTGCCAGTCTCCACGGTTCTGCTGACGGTGTCGTCAGCCGTAGCCGCCGTGGGAGTCGGAGGTTCGCTCGTGAGAGCCGTCCTCAGTGTAGCAACTAACAACGAATTATAAATAATATATATGGAATGAGATATAGATAGGCTTCAATGTAGCTTCGAAAGTTACCAGTTATGAGAGCAAGCGTTTGACGGACATGAGCATGAGATAGTCGTTTAGTGTTGGAATATAGAAGAAGAGCGATTTAGCCGTCGGCCGTCAAAATATTGTCGAGCGTTTTGTGTGGCTTGTTGTTAAACGCGTACGTTCTATCATCTCTATTCGCTCGAGCTGCTGGAGGTACAGGCCAGCGCACTCAATTTCGAAAGGCCTAACTATTGCCATTACTGCTAATTTCGTAGTCGGCAAAACAGCAATGCTGGTCCTTTGTGTGATCTTGGTAATGGAGAATGAGGAGTGAGAGACATGGCTAGCATGAATCGAGCAATATGAAGCGGCTACCCAGTTCTGTACGGGTAAAAAGGTATCACTTATCGGATCAATTCGGCCGAATCAAATTGTGTTGCTTTTCGTCTCTCTCCCAAAACCCATTGCATTAAACAGTAAAAGCGAACAAAAAAAAAAAACCAAAAGCGTGCCCTGTTGATAAATTAACTTCGAATATCTGTTTATATATAAATTGCGTGCGGCAGCAAAGATCTAAAAATTTCACGGAGAGAGAACACGCACGATCGAGCACCCCAGTCTAGGCATTATTGTTCATGGAACCGAGGGGGTAACTGGCGGAGAAAATATGATTATATATATATATATATATATATAGTGTTAATAAAAGACCCAAAATTAACAATGATATGTGCTTGATCAGTAATGTCATTGAACAGTACCGATATGGGAAAACTAAGATGGCAAATAGTGTGATACACACCGCCATATTGCTCATATTCCACTAATGGCCAATTCGCACATAACGTACATACAAGCTACAAAGTCAATGTAGAACAGAAAATACATAAAAGCTATTTTAATATACTTAACTTTCTAGTTCACGCTTTGCCGATAAGCAACGCACTGTCAAACAAGATGCCACTAGGACATGGTCGCCTTTGGAAAAATATGGCGTCAAATAGGTAACGTGGTGCAGTAGTGGGTTTATTAAGCAAATTGGCGTTACTGCAAACTGGCTTAGGTGAAACTTTATTTCATAAAAAAAAATAGTCCTGCTCATCCAGAGTCTATGGACGCGCTTGCTATTCTAAACTTCGGTACCCATGAATCATTCTGGGTCCTGTTTGGGCATCTACCGTCCTCTCAAAAGTTTACGACTTTGTAATCAAGTGAAGTGAATGCCTTTTTGGTTCGACGAGTATTCTCATTTAAAAAATGCTTTTCTGCCTTCTCGGTTATGTTTTTTATTTGATCCTTGATCCCCATTAACTGACAATATCGGCACGCCACGGTCTCACTGTCATTAGGCGTTGATTCCCGTCGATACACTTCCCTTCCGACGAGGCGTTAAGATGCGTAAATGACAAAGCCGTGTGCAGGGTGTTCTATCGTTGCCTTCAGCGCTTTCTATTGCATGACCTATTGTTCAGTCACTTATTCAATTCTGTCTGTGTCCTGTGTGTCTCGTCTAACCCCTAACAGAGCAGCATTGTGTCAACCATCAGACTGGTACCGCGGCCACCATACGGACGCTATACTATAGCGATGTACTTCAACATGAAGTGGTCTCGAACCTGCGCCGCCTGAATGAGCCTGCCTGACTCTCCAGCACTGCCATAACACAAGAGGTGTTGACGATCGTCGAGCCAAGCTGTTACACCGCGTTTGTTCCCCATTGAAATGTGGTTTAAATTCAGCGGGAGACGGCGTCACTTCGAAATGGCGCTATTAAACTCACCCATAAGGTCCTAAATTCATCTAACGTTTAGATTAATCAACAAAGGTGTATTGCAGGTACGCAATACCGACTTCAGGCACTACTCACGATATATAACACATATGATATCGGCGAGACACATGCAAGCACTATCTGCATTGTCAATTCTTCACAGTCACGGCCAAGGCAGTCTTCAACTTTCTCTCTGTCCCCGTTCTCCTAAAGTGGTTACCGAACGTCACAGGCAACCTCATATGAAGCAGATTCCTGCATTTCGTTAGACCTGCTTGTCTTCAGTGCACCACCTCCTTCAGTATTCTCTGCTGTCTGCCGGATAGCTGTACTACAGAGAAGTAGGGGGTACAGCTCTTCAAAATCAAGCTACTTCGTTTACCAGAATGGAGCGAAGTAACCTTTCTGCAAGTAACAATGCCGACTGACTCTCTCGATTTAATGATGAGGCGAGGCACCCCACGGCGCGGCTAGAAAAGCTAAAGACGTTAGGATGAGGGGAGAAAGGAAACAGCCCTTAGATTTTCTGAAGTTTCTTTCCTTGTTTATACAATAGTCCGACGGCAGCGAGAGAGCCTGAATAATACATGGCAATGGCGAAATATGCTGCAATAGCGAGCAATTGCATCCTCGCTCTATTCAATGTTGCCTCGATGTCCGATTGCTGCGTTGTTATCGCGGAATTACTATGTCCATATCTGTACGAACGTTCTAAGAACTCGTAGGGACGACCAAGTCTGCCGGGCCCTGCTAGAGTTTTACAATATTTCTATCAGTTTTTTGCACGGCCCATCCAGGTTGACAGTATCTCGGACCCAAATAAATCGAATATCGTAGGCGATAGGGAAAATGACGAAGAGGATCTTCTGGCGAAAGGACCCAACCTGCCCAGACTCTCGTAAAAAAAAGCATGATGAAGAAAGTGATCATCTGGATAAAACGGACGTGCCGATGAGCTTTGGTAATTAACGAGAAAAAAGCACATATTCTGGCAACGGCTGAGGAGATCGATGGCCATCGGTCATTTCAAGTAACCTCGGGATTAGAGCACCGAACGTCCACGTGTCTTGTCAGTTGTCTCATAGCAGAATCTGTGCACTACAATTATCCCAATTATCACAAGAAATAAATGTGGTCCAATTAAAATTATGACTTACTTAGAAAGGTATGCTAAAACCTTATGTTATGTTAGAGGTCCTTTAATTTGTTTGGTATCTACAGTTAGTAGCAGATGGAAGTAATGAACCTCATATTAATAGAAAGCACCCTGTGATAATATAATGCAAGTTTTTTAATAGAACAATTTTATTTAAAGTTTTATGGTTTTGTGCGTCAAAGATAACTTTCTTCGTAGATGTAAAAAATATGACTGTCCTAATTCGTAAATTCGTTTTAACGTTTAAGTAGACAATAGTCTGGTTTTCGTAAATCGTTAAAATTCAAGTAACACAGAAGAAGTACAATTCCAGTTAGTCATGTAGCATCAAAATGTCTACCTTGGATCGGCACGTATCAGATGATATGTTTTTTCAGTATCTCTCAATTTAAATCAAATTGTTAACCTCAAGGTTATAATAAAACGAGAAGCTCCGGTTTCTAAGACCATTTTCCGTCGGTACATTTCAAAGTAGGTTCAGGTTTTTAAGCAAAACAGTTGCTTGTATACCTCAGTTCACCAACGCGCGACCCATCCAAAGAGCGCTGAAGATAACCAGGGTTTCGATTACGGAGAATGTAATTGGCAAGCCCCCTATTACGCTGCAACTTAAACCTTTTCTCAGTGTCCGGCATCAGACCGAACGTAAACTCGACGTTTTCTATTCTTCTCGCTTCCAACTTATAACCTAATAGTATCCAGTAGAGTTGTTGTCTTCTCAAGTGCAGCCTATTTTCGTATGATGACCTGATTCTTCTACTTGAATCGGCAGCTCCGTGGGGTACCGGGTAGTGCCGCCGCGGGTGTCGCGCACGGTGCACTCGACTTGTCTCGATCATCTTCTATGCCGGGTATCGAGCTAAGGACTAGCAAAGAGCAGCATCCGGCCGAACCAAACGCGAGGCCTTTGGCATAACGTATTCTGAATTGATGTGTGAAGTAATAAATATGAGTGTATAATAGCGATCGTCGCGGCGACAGCAGCAGATTTGCCTGAAAACAAAAAGCAGTCACAATACTGTTTGTCGTTAACATCAGCCAGCCTCGGGAGAGACTCGGAGGTCTGCAACTTTTTTAAGAGTTAGACGAACGCAACAAAATTCTGTTTTTTTAAATAAATTTTTAGTGCGCTTTTCGGCCCTGGTGGACCGAGGTGAGTTGTGTACCCATCCGATAACTGAGGTATACACATATATTAAAACAGTACAGAACACAGAAACGTTTCAAGTAGGACGGAGCAATATTTATGAAGAAGCTCTGACGTTTTGTTTTCCACTTTACACTGAATTTTCTAAACCTCATATAATTGAATAGTGCACAGTAAGGTATTACGCCTTCAACTACACATTTACATTGAACCCTTCAAGAGCCCGGCAGACTCGGCAGATAGCGATCCTAAGCGACTATATAAAGTATATATTTAATATTGTTCTATAGTGTATAGATATTGCTTTTTAACTGTATAATTTTTACACGTCGAACACCTTAAATTCAGTGAGTTTTTTTCTTAGAATACGAATTTTTCTGCTCATACTCATATACGCTTATATCGAGTAAGGCCGGTGTCTATCCTCAGCAAAGACATCACGTAGCAATAAAATGCAACAGTCAGCTCACAAATATATGAGCATGTACCTTTATTAAACTACTATTTTAACGAATGTTATTTTCGTGACTCGTTGTATTGTGTAGCACACGTTCGTCAATGTGAAGGCTAGGTGTGACAGATACGCACGCGTCAAACGTACTAGAAACCCAGACCAATTTGATTGACAACTTATCAAAAATGGGGCCATAGTATGGTGTTGTCTCCCTGCGATAGACCGCGATGAATCGTCAAACGGATATGAACATGCCCAGCTTGTTTCGCCTCTTTTACCACAAAAAACCGATAGCGGTAGTTTTTTGGAAGCAGCATCGTCGCAAACGAGATCGCTTGCGCCAGACAACATTTTCAAGGACCTTTGAAGAACTCCTGCTTGGTACATAAGCTGGTGTTGACCAGAATTCGAATTTCTACGTGGGGTTGATTTGTTTGCGAAGAAAAGTAGCGCTGCTGCCAACGAAACTAATATGCCCTTCAGACCGACCTCTCAATATTGTTCATCTGATTGCAATATGTCGAGAAGGACAGCTGCAAGGTCAAGTATTAAAGCTAATTCGCCAAGCAAGCGAGGACTTAGATTGTAATATAATAACCTAGTTACGAGTAAACTGTTGCTTTACTCTGCACATAATAGCAATAATGATGATAATTATGCACCTCGATAAGCAAATCATACAAAACTCTACTAATCGGTTGGTTTTTGCAGTCTACGGAATTATGTGCTATCCCGATTCAATGAGAATAGGTCCGAACAGCCTACTATTTCGCAGTTACGACCAATTACTCGAGCACAGAATGCCCCATGATGAACCAGTTCGCAGCGTGAAGCATATATTAGCCCCGGCGCTGGTTTTGGCAAAAATAACCAGGTATGACAGGTCACCGAAGGATTTTGATGCTTCTCTAAAGCAATTAGCAAACATTTTTCCATGCCTTCACGTGCTTTCTGTCATCGTTGGCCTGGTTAGGGTCTTAGGCAGTGGTCGGCGTTTGTGAAAGGCCCACGAGCACGCGGTTTACCATTTAAAGTTTCCAAAAACTTGAGCGTTTCACGCCAATACCTTTGTACATTCGTTAGTGTTCCTGTGGTAATTGTCGAGTGAAACTATTCGCATGCTTGACGTATCAGTTGAATTCATACGAGCGTAGCTTGAAGGAGGCTAGGCAAAACTCTGGTTAGAACACTAATGTCGATTTTGCCGCAGCCGCCTCGCTTTATCTAGCTTGCTTGACTACAAAGAGGCACGCCGAAAGGTGGCACCTTATCAATACAAGTTACCAGATATGTATTTACAACATACATTTCATATTGAAAATTAATCTTTTTTTTTAAAAATTTTTTTTTATAAATGGCGCCTGTATACATGACGGGAACTGCATCAGCGAAGATTAAGAACCATACATCTATCGCGCCAAATGATAACGAGATGGGTTTCAAGGCGTTTAAACCTGTTATTTCTCTCTAAGGGCGTCAGAATTGTCCATTAGCGACAACGACGCATCGTCTCGGCTTAAAATTTAATCCGTAAAAATTTTACGTACGTAGATCTTGCCTAGCTAGAATTGTTTATCAGTTCGCTATGGTTGTGTCTAATCGATACTCTCAAGTAATCTATCTCCGGATCGGGATTCTTATTTGGTTAGCGTCTTCGTGACGTTCAGCATCTAATGCCGGTAACGACGCCAGTCGTAGCACCAGATCTTGTATAACAGGGAGTGACAGGCCAACGGAAAAAAATTGAGTTATGAAGGTAAGCACGTCTAAACATATATTTTTCTTTGTCGGTGCCGCATTAATGTTAGTTCTTTGATTTTCTACCATTTGGCAGTCTGGCGTCAGCCTAACAGCAAGTGCCATGCGTACTTCGACATTTGATTTTCAGGACGTTCGAGATTCTTCGTTTGTTTTATACTTCGTTACGTTAGTTACTTAATTGCCTAATTACGTTACATTCATACTTTCATAGGGGCAAGGCAAATGAACAATTCGTGCTTGTCAATATTTGACTAGGCGTATTTAGTGCGCACAGCTAGGGCGGACGTTTATTTAATATGTCTTAGGATGCCCTTTCGCAGACTAGAGTCTCTGCCATCAGCGCTAAGCACAGCATCGTCATCGTTTAACCAGACAGATCAATGTACGTCTGCCCGGCTTATATACCATCTATCCGAAGTGACGAATATGGATACACACAGCGAAGTCTGATACGTTTATCAGCAGTCGAATTTAAACAGTGGAAAGAACAAGATAGAAACACATATCGACTGCGTCTCCGGAGGAAGTACACATGAACTTTGGGTTTTGGTCAGATTAGGATAAAGGTGATCGGTTGTCTTGTAATCGTAAACATCTGGGAACTTCAATTGAAGGTAATAAGCTGAAGGCTGATCTGGTCTATAGGCGTTTGGAAACAAGGCTAAGAATAGTATTCCAGCGACTTTTCCCTCGACAGAGGTCGACATGTCAACTCTGTTTCCTATATTGAGTTGTTTGTCATGATGTTCGTTTGAGTATCCAGTCCAGCGGCAAGTCTAGTCAGGCATTGCAGTTAGTCGTACTGATAAATGCGCCAATTACAATAAGACAAACGCCTGTAGAAAGATAGACAAGAACCGATGGAACTCAAAAGCTGCCTTTCATTAATCGCGCGTTCGCTCGCAAAATCGAATGTTGTTATATCTAGGTCCATGTGTCCAGCCAATCTTGAGCATAATCACGGCGTACGTATGTGGACATATACTACGTACCTACATCTGTGCCTTTACCTTAATTAGTTCAGTGCAGTTTTCGTCTCGAAGGGTTGATGGCCTAGAAGTTCATGTCAAATCAGTGGAGAACTCGTCATGCGAAGAGGCTGCTGTACAGCCGAAGTAGTACACAGCACTATGATTATCAACAACAATAGCCGAAAGATCGTTCCTGCGGTTATTACCATGCTGGCTCACTGACAACCAGCCGCCTAAACAGTTCCTTTAATAAGGGTAGCTTCGTTGCCCACACAAATCGTCCAGGCTCCTTCGGGAGGACAAAACCATACAGAAACGCCGTGACGAGTAGTATATAAGGCTGCTATAACTGGAAATGCATTATCCGCAACGGGTAAACGGCTACAAACAGCTTTCAGCACGCAAAGAACACCAATGGGCAAGTCAGCTGTATATATGGTATTACCCGCCGTTAAAAGCGTTAGCCCCACTTAGGCTCATCCGATCGACCCTGGCCAAGAAACGGCGTAGATCATTCTACCTTTCTTGCGCCCTCCGTCGTACATGCGATGTCGGGCAAATCGCGCGAAAGACACGGCCAAGAAACGCCAAAGAGAGACTGAAATAGGGCGATAGGGTCAGGGGAGGCAGAAAACAAAGACGAAAGAAGACCCATAGAGCTGCGAAACGCAGAGGACTTGACTACAGCGAAAACTGATCCAACCCAGAGATTCACTCTCGCTAACCAGTCGGTACGTCATCACATGTAGAATGAGGCTATGTAGATAGATGCCCTACCAGCGCTTTCATGATCGCAGTCAAGGGGACAGTCGTTAGTAGGCAGGACCCTGACAAAGCACCAATGGTATATGTAAAAGCCCAGAGAAGGAAGAATCAACGGACGTAGCGACCCAGTTCAGCTTTGTCGTAATCGTTGTCTATATTAGTTGCTGCCGCTGCTGTTATTCTGATCCTCGCTGTCTTGTCGGCCGCTGTGGTTTTTTCCTTAACGTCTACTCAACGTTGGCTAACAGAATTTTAGAAAGGCAGACGGCCGACGCTTGGTTCAGTTTACTGTCGCTAGATAATGCTGTTGTTATTAATGCTTCTGATGAGGAAGACGCCTATGTATGGATGTATTGATTAAGGTCGAATGCTTTTACGCAGGTTCAGGAAAATGTCGAGTCGGCGCGGTCAACGTACGCAGACAATGTTGCTGGGTGATCGTACGGAGTAGCAAACAAACAGAGCATTTGATCAAAAAAAGAAATCAAGACAGATAGATTCCGGAGTTGCAGGAATGCACGAATCAAGTGGATCCGGTGAATGTCGTGAGCGCTGCGGAAGTGAGAGCATGGCTTGGAAATTTAATGCCGATGAAAGTGCGACGCACGACGACGAGACAGATCAAGTAATATTCAAACGGGAAGCGCTGAAGTAGGGCACAGGAGAGTAGAACGGTTGAACACTATAAATAGTAGCAGCACTGAACAATAGCTCTTCTGCGGACGGAAAGAACACTAAGTCTCACTTTCCCCCACCGTTGGACAACGACTGCGTTGCTCAGACGCCGGGTCGTTTTAGGGTCTTGAGTTACTTCATTTAGAGAGAAGCATTACGGGTGCTTCCAGGAAGCGTCCACCTACAGCTCATATCGGAGCTCTGAAACGTACGCATACGTGCTCCTTGAACGTTGCAGCGGATAACTAGGATTACATTATAAAGGTATGTCACCAAGCACCAGAAGGTGGATCCTACTGACGTTGCTGTTGTTAGCGCCGCTGTGACACGTCATAGTTTATAGTCTAATCTACATGCCGTCTATAGTTTTATATAACCTCGGTCATTACGGCTCCATATGCCTAGAGGACCAACGACGAAACACCAGTCAAACTAAACCTATAATGGCGTTAAATATGGCCTTCGAAATAGAGATCTTTATAGCGACGGAACACACGAAATTTGACTCAGACTATTAGCTTCTTTTTCCTCTGCTCTGTTAGACGAAAAAGCCTAGAGAGACGATGGGGGAAAAAGGGCGTCTAACAGACAGGCTAAGCAAAACACAAATAATGACGTCGTTTCGGGACGAAACGATAATAATAACAACAACAACAATCATGGTGACGACGATAATGGAAGCAACCAGATTAGCTGGCTGGGGTCAGTGTCGTATTCTGTTCCTGTTTGTCAAAAACCTATGTCAATCGACTACAGAAGTAGAAATGGTGCGGCAAAGGCAGATCAAGAAGGAAATGGAAAGAGGAAAACGGAACATGGGAACAAAGAGCAAAACTCGCAAAAAACAAGCAGAATTGCAACTAGTGTATATCTATATGACGCATATTTCTGATGTGGTTAGCTATTAGGGCATGTGAAGGTATTCGTGATTGCTATCGTACACGGTAACAACTGCTGGCGGTTGGAGAAGCCACAGCAACGGAAGGACAATGAACAAGGATGCCTAAATACAGGGTATTATATGTGTCATGTTTGTGTTTTCCTAGCTAACCTTCAGTTTTTGAATTGCTTGGAATCTGATAGTACGGAAGTGATGAGGTGCGCGCAGAGTGACAAAATTTCCAAATGCTTGCCTCCAGTTTTATATATCATTGTCTCATTACTGTGAAAGCATTTGCTTATGAGAAGGACCTCCGTAGGATTATTTTGTGCGAATGTCGATCATTTCAAGACATAGCACGCGAGTCTTCACTTGTAAACCAATCACTACTACATAGTTCATATCTATATAGTCACTTTTTATCTGTGTGTCTACGATTATATAACTTACATGTCATGTTTTCACACATGTAAGCTTTATACACAGAATTACAGCCTAGTACATTATTGAAGAAATGCATCGAACAGTTAGAGCAGGCTTGATGCTTGATCTAATGCTGCTAGCCGCTCTGTAGAAATATCGTCCTCTGTATTATTGTCGTCGGTCTACGATAGAATGAAAATAACTGAGTAAAACTTGTTCAGAAAAACTCTACGTGTCGAATAGGCATTTAAAAGTCTGCTCAACGTGCACTTGTAATACGAGCTGAATCTTTAATCATTTAGCAGGTATTTGCGTGGCCTGTTTTAGGCCTGATAGAAATGCTATATTTTATAGATTGGGTATCGCTAAGCCTTTCTAGATCTAAATTGCTATCGGAGAATACCTGAACGAAAAGATAACGAGCAATAAAAAAATAATCAGCATCTCGTAGGTGTGCCGTAGGTCCAGTAATCGTCAAATCGTATATTTGATTTTCACAATTTTCCAACACATATTCGATATACAATTCAGGATGGAGAAATAAAAATATAGTGTTTTTTAATAACAAGTAAGTAAGTCATAATCACGACGCTTTCTCGAGCGACTAATTCTGATAAAATAACACGACTGATTCCATTAGAATTCTGAAGGAAATCTCGTACAGATTGCTCTGTTTCATTGATGATGATAATAACGTTATTGAGCGAATGCTTCGTTTTAGGATAAAGATTAGCGAGGTACCATCTTGTAATAATCAGCATATTGAAACGACTACGTTATAATATAATATAATAATACCCTCGTTGCGGTTCAACGAAGGTTTATGTTACCTACGGAATCCGTTAAACTAGCATAAATAATTAGATTTGTCTTATACCGCCATTAATCGCATTTTATCTAGAGAAACCTTTTATTATATTCGTATTCATATATATATATAAAGCTAGATTGAGTTGTTTAAATACTCCCCGTATGTAAGCGATATGCTTTGGACCTTTGAGCTAGAAGTTTAGCTTAGGTTCTGATGGGAATATGATTGTTTCGAACGGAAAAGTTCTTCTATAGTAGTGTTTCTTCTAATACAAATAACTACACAACTCAACCGGATAAACAGGACGATTGTGTAGTAGTTAATATTGTTGGTGTCAAAGAATAGCCGGCAGAAACGTTTTTATAGGGAAAATAATTGAACTTGAATTCGTATCATATACATAATATCATTTAATTGAAACAGTAAAAACATTGTCATGATTCTTCCTGCTTTCAGTAAAAATTCATAGAAGAAAAAAAAAAACGAGAAATGTATGTTTACCCTCTTGCAAACATGAAACGCCATGGTAAATAAGCTGGGATTATTAAGATTCCTTCGTTAGATACGCAATACACGCCTACAGGTCTTGCCCATCTATCTACATGCGCCTCAAATCGTACACTTCAATTTGTTTTTATATTTACTTACAGTGATAGTAAGCATTTAAGGCAACTATGTACCTTTGTCCTGTAATACAGCTGGATAGATCAAAATTTTCGATCAATCTAGATTTATTACTAAAAATAAATTCCGTTCAGCGGGAACATTTCTTGTGGATAATCGCTCATTAACTCTTAATCTATTGCTAAGAACGTCGACGACATAACTAAGTAGATCACCTATATTTACATATATGAGATATACGAAGCCAGGGATGGACGTACAGGCACGCATGTAGGTATTATTAACTGTTAATCAGGGAGTTTGTAATATATGTTACACATATAAGTAAAAGCAATGACGGTCGTTCTGATGAATGATTCTGCATACGTTATTTATTTTTGTAGAGAAGCTGTTCTCGAGGCCTAGTCGAGAAACATTTTACTCATAAAATAGTCAGCCTTGTATCAAAATTTAGCTAATTAGACATTCTTGTGAAAAATGGTCTTCACTAGGTACTTCAAACGACTCCCTGCATTTCCCAGAAGTAGTTCGACAGTTGAGGTTTCCTTTGGATCTTTATAGACAAAAATGAAGAAAATTAGTTTATCGTAGAAGCAACCAATTTCGAGTAGAATTTTCTCATTATCTATTTGAAAAATAAGTCTCCACTACATATCATAAAAATTTTAGTTAATTAGATTATGGTTTAACTAGTGACCGATCGCTGACGCCCTCGCCCCCCCCCCCCCCCCCCCCCCCCCCCCTATTTCGTCAAAATAATAATTTCAAATTGTCAAAATAATAAGTAAATAAATAAACTAAATAAAATAAGTAAATAAAATAACAATGATTCAAACTATCGAGTATAGGTTTTGTAATTTACATAGCCCGTATCTATTATAGCTTTGTTCTATATCTCTTGTGTGCACCTGGTGACCGATTTTAAAATCTTACGATCATCCACGAGACGTTTAAATCAACGAGATTAATGTGGTACTCGATTGTGTCGATGGGTGATCGTATTGTGCCCAATAATTTAGTGCACACATCGTTCCGATGTCGTTAAAACATGTCGTAAAAAAACAATATTCAGTTGACTCCTGTGATATATGCATGGGCGACTGGCATGAAAAGGACAGAATTTTTAAAAATCTAAATATATAGCCGCTCAGAACTCCAGTGTTCATTAGTGTTAGAAATGGAACATAGCAATGAGCAATAATATTACTTCTACAAAGTCTTCTAAACTGCTACAGAGAAGACAAATCCGTTTGAATTTACAAATCCGCCCAAAAAGCGAACCATGAGTCCCAAAAAGACCTCTTTAAAGAACTGAGTTAACCCTTCTAGGCGAACACAGGTTTCGTAGCTTGTGAGCAACTTTATGCTATGCAATCTATTATGACTTCATTTTAACTCAACGCACACACGTTTGTTACTCGAAAACATACACAGTTAGTTAAGGGAATTCGTATAGAAAAAAAATGTATAGGCCTTTTTGCGTTTCAGATAAGGTGAACCGTACAATTTTTTAATGAACTTAAGCCTACATTGGTTTAACACACCAAATCATCACATAGTTCCGTTCGTCTCCAACATGTATGTTGGGTGTTTATTACGGTGTATATATCTGAGCAATTGTGCACATCTACTACTCTCAAATTTCCACTCGAATGCCACCGACGTCAATGTAACTTAACGTTGGCTAAAATATGTGAGTTCCAAACCACCTAGCTAGAAAAACTATCGATCACTCCTCACTATATATATATTTCGACCACTATACATATATATATATAGGGGAAAATGGGCTGAGATTGTACACTTTCTTAAAGAAGGACCCATAAAACAGCGAAAATATACTGATCAAAACTCAGAGTAGTATCGTTTGGCCATAATGTGACTATCACCGTATTAAAATACATAGACATAAATTATTCCTAAGTTAAATTTTGAAAAAATGATAAAGCGTCTTCACCCAGCTCAGCGTTCGTGTGAGTTAAGACACCGTTTGAGATAAGCTGACCGTAACAGTGAGAGTATGGAATTGAACCCAGTCGCTGGAATTGAACCCAGTCGCTGGAATTGAACCCAGTCGCTGGAATTGAACCCAGTCGCTGGAATTGAACCCAGTCGCTAAGAAAACAAACGTTATGTCGTGTATCTAGAAATGTTCGCTTCGTTTATAATGTTGACTGTTACACAGAACAACATGACTAGCGGCTGTAGGAATGACTGGTCCAAATCTTTAACTACAAATGTTTCGACTTGCTGCCACGCCAATTTCTTGACAGATTTTACATTTAAAAAAAGAGCCTACGAATTAGACAAATCAACATGTGCATACCATCGCAGATTATAATAGAACAACACGTTGTTCGATAGTTATTATCCATACACTTAAGTCACGCTATATTCTCAGGTAACAGGTAAATAACAATTAGATAATAATTCATGGCGAATAGAAGACAACACATTTACATGTCCTTGAAGATCAATCGGTGATCTTGACTCGGTGTTACTCTATCGCCTTATAGCTTCTGGCAACCACGTTGCACCTCGATGGCCGTTCAACTCAAAACCTGCTTCATCTAAGTCCACTCTTCCTTATATGAACATATTATATCTTGTATAGCTACTACTTCGCATCAATAAAACATACAGTGCAGCCATGTTACCGATGGTGACAAACGCTTCTGTCCCAAAAATCGCCATAGTCAGCCATTGGATTTCGTCAGGCAACCCTCTCTCCTAACAACCGCATGCCGGCAGCTGCGAAAGCTCTCTAAATTAGTCAAGTCGTCGAACTATCGATTGACAACAAACAAAAATGATGTGACAGTTTTCTTTAATATGATCCTATTTGACGCGCGGCTTTCAATCGACCTTTGCTACTTCGCTGTTTTAGCTGCCTCAGCACCACAGCTCATATCAATAGTGCTATAGAGAGTGCCGAGCTGATATGGACTCGTCGTTTAAGCCCTTTCCCCATGCTGTGTCGTTATGAAGTCTCCTCTCTTGATGTTTTGTGTCAGTCGGTTTATATCATTCTGGCCGCTGCATCTACCATCATCCAGCTGCCATGTCGCTAGGGAAGTAAGCACGAATTACCAAGCTTTTAAAAAAGGCAAATCAACAAGGAAGCAAGCGAAAATTCCGCAAATACAGTTATTTCGTCATTGACAAAATGGCGACCCCGAGTCGCCCAACAAGATAGAGATTTAGGATAAGCGCCGATGCTGTGATGTGCCTTGCTGACCGTGTTTGTATACAAACGTCTTGTTATTAATATGCAGGTAACCTAACGAAATTACGTTACAAGTTTTCAATGTTCACAGACGTTCGTTATGGCAAGTAATGGATAGTAGTTTTCGAATTAACAGGAAAACAGTAAATGCTTATACGTGTATAAACTAAAAAGTTTTTTAATTCTCTATCATTCGGGATCACTCGTGTAGCTTGTTATTCGACTGAGTTTAAGATTCGTTTGATCCTTTCTGCAAATAACTTTCAGTGTCCTCAATACGGTGCTAGTGGTAATGCGTTCCGGCTAGCCATTGATTAGCAATAAACGACGGCCATATATGAGATCACGTTAATGACCACGACGAAAAAACGCTCTTTCAAATGGTAACTATAACAGAACTCACTCTTTGTTTTATGAAGCTAAAGTCACTACAACCCGGTAGTGTACGTACGATATCATGGTTCTGCAGGAACTCGACAGAAAGCAATAAGTAATCCTATCAAATGAGTAAATCCGCAAAAGAGCAGTCCCCTGCTTGTTCTTACGATATGCGTGGTATTACAGCAACCCTTCCCGTAACCCAAAGAAACGCACAAAATATGGCTGGTACGAGTGGGGCTCAAGCTTATCTTGTAGCAATTGACGGCATTTCTCGACGTTCCGATAGAGGTATCTCCCACGAATCCCGCTCGCATATAAGTGGTTTAAACAGTTCGTCTAGCGGGACTCAGATCAACTTCTCCAGATTGCCTTTACCATCCTCACCACCTGTAGCTATGATGGACTGCGATAAGACAAGAACGGAGTTAAACGATTTGCGTTTGAATTTTCTCGGGGAAAAGCAGCGTGGACTAGTCGCCGTTCGACCAATAGTTTACAGTTCTGAAAAGAACCCGTTTAGTGTAAAAATAAACATGGAAGATATCATGCAACGCAACCGCGCATTACTGCAGCAGGAGCGAGCAAGGGGACGGCCTTTGCTCGAGCCGAGACAGAAGAATTCTCCAGGTTTGACGCAGTATTTAGTCGATGGTGCGAGCGCCGTCATGGATTACGTTGCAGCTGCGCGTCCCAGTTCGGATTTTCGAAACTGTTCCTTCGTAAACAAGGCAGAGGAAGAAGACCAAACCCTCTGTCGACATGAGACTGACCTTGTCTACCCTGGTGAATTAACCACAGGGCACTGTTATGAAAGTTGTCGTTCGATAACAACTAAGGTTACTACGAGAATCCCACAAGATATCGTCGCTAGTCCAGCGGACAAATCATTATCAAATAGCGATTTGTGGGGGCCGGACAAACAAGCATTAATTAGCGGTTACGCGAACGGTGAGGTGGCAGATTCAACTAATGGTTCAACGAAAGAAACAAATATGCTAGGCTTTAGATATTTGAAAAATGTTAACATCGAGCATAAAGATATCAATCCTCACCATGGATTCGCCAAATGCCCTGCTTGTGATAGCAATTCTATGCAGGAAGTTATGGTGAAAAATTGTTGCAAGCATCGATTTTGTAAGTCCTGTCTGCATACAGCTGCTGAAAACGCAGGAAGTATTTCTATCATGTACTGTGAGAAAGACTGTGAGGCTCGCCTTCGGGAAGTCGAAATGCATGCATTACTACCGGATGAAACGTGCCAACCTGCGAAAAATTCCCCTGAGACTGCAACGTCTATTCACCGCCTTCAAATTACACCAGCGCCGTTACTGTCAATGTCTCATACCGCGCGACAGCCCTGCGCTGTTTATAATTATGAGGACCCTCTACTAATTCAAGCGCTTGTGGATGACGAGCCTGTATTGTTGACCATCGGTAACACGGCCTGCAACTGTTGCACTGCTCAAATAGAATCGATGAAGGGTATTGTCTTCAAAGGATGTCGACACACCCAATGCAAAGACTGTTTTATAAATCTAAGTCTTAAAGCCAAACGGTGCGCAGTAGGTAGCTGCAATGGTCTAATCAGCGAGGATGAAGCTCAAGGCTTTCTTAAGTACACTAAAATTCCATATCGAAAGCGTAAGGACCAGGACAAGATGGCAAGAGAGTTTAAAACCGTTGAACCTAGAAGAAATAAAAATAACAAAAAGTGTGGCAATAAATGACAGACGACTTGCAACAACAAAACTAAGGATATTGCTTAAGCTGTGCATGCTACAACTACTATGTGCGTCATTCCATCTGAGTTTGATCAGATACAGCGTATCACGCCTACGTAAGCATCACTGATAGCCAAGCGGGCTATGTGAGCGAATGAAGAAAAAAATATCCCGGAAAAGGGAAAAAATATACCGAAGAACTGTCTTAGAGGAGCATGATTAGGTTCTTTAGAACTTCGGCCTACTTTCAATGATGTAGTGCAGCTATACAGGTCATGCAGCCTTACAGCGTTGAAATATGTGCACCTATCCGCATCAGTGTAGCCTTTTTCCCCTAAACAAATAATGATGAAATTTGGACGTTATAAGGTACATACGCCATTTTTTTGATCATATGTTTGTTTTTTTTGTAAATCTCGTGCGTCGATTTCAAAAGCCTCAACCAAAAAGCAAAAAAAGACGACGTTATTAAAACTCGTCTAAAGTTTGTTGTTATTTATTTCGTACCCGCATACATAGGAGCGAATACGTCCCAGAGAATAGTTAATGTAAAGAAGAAAATGAAAGGAAAGATAACTTGAGAGTATTTTAGCGACAACATTTATGTCGATCGGATAATAGATATTAATAGATAAACACAAAAGTTAATAGACTTAAAAATACTATCGCAGAAGAGCTACCAGAGCTAAGGTTATCGTTTAAAAACATATTACAATGCAATGTACGTAATATCGTATTAAGATCCGGTCACCTCTAGCGCAAGTAGGATCTATCTAAATGGGGGTGCTTTTGTCACAACGGCGTGCCCCATAACCCATATATACTTTTTACAGTAACACTGAAAAGCTGGGACCGTAACATATAGAATTAAACATGCGTTGACTCAGGTCTATTAATAAAGTTGGCTTTTTTTTTTTTCTATTAAAGCTACTTCACGTGTTTTAATTCCCGTAGCGTTCGCTAGAAAGGGCTGTTGTAAGACGTTTTAAGCATGTAGCGGGAAGGCTTGATCTAGTAGTAAAAATAAAGTTCAGCCTTCGGACACATGTATCGCACGATGGGAGTAAAAATATGATAAGAAATTTAACTAAAAAATACAAGACGTATAAAAATAGTATAGTCACTTCTACAAGTTGTCAATAAACAAATAAATAAATTGTTAAACAGTGCTGGGGCACACAGTAACAAAAAGAGTGTTCTGCTTGTTTCTGCCGACAATAGTTAGGCCACCCTAGAGTCGCCTTATAGACAAAATACATTTAGATTTTGCTAAAAGGACACAAATACATTCGTTAATTTGACTGGCGCTGTACGAATCCTGCGGAGTCACCATCCTTATATGTCTCGTAACATCCTCGTAATACAATTTATGCTGTTCAGAGATTAGTGTATATATAAGTAAGATTAGATATATATATATATAAGTGCTTTGCCGCAACTTATATTGAGCTAAATAGTGATGAACTTTTACTCATAAAGGGGCTTCAGCGTGGACTGTTAAACTGGCCGTTTATGGTAAGTGTACAATATCTGTAATATATATACTATATACAGGGTCTATGTTGATGAAAACAAACGCAGAGTTCAATAAACAGGAGTTTTTCTGTTGCGCAATATAGTTACGTGCAGAAACGATTCGGAGTGATTTCGCTACAGCCAAAAAGTATTAAACACCCAAAGGTACTCCAATGTTTCGGTGGCTCGATGATGGAAAGTCGTTAGTACAATCTGAATTAATAAATAAAAAATTAGGGCTACATTTTCTGTATAGACGGTTTAAAGGGTTTCATATTCTGTACGTAGACAGTTAAATATGGCAAAGCCGCCATTGGCTACTTTAATGGGGTCAATCAATGTTTGGGTTTATGGGCATAAGTGGCTGTTCCGCGGCTGATTGTTTTAGAATAACCTAAATCATTACTATGATCGACAGAATAAAACAATATGAGTGAAATTTCATTCCGAACTCTCATGGAATCAATTGTGATAAGATTAATTAGTCTATCAATATAAGTCGCTCATGAAGTTGACTGAAGTAATTGAGCTACCACTATTTTACTGAACTAAAGAATATCTCTTTGTTTTAAATAAGCATAGTCCTATAGGTATTATGTTTAGCCAAAAACGATCAACAATAGGATTTTACGACTACTGAGAACCGCAGGAACTAATAGCAGTACACAGAGTTACGAAATTCTTGTGAGTTCAGCTATAGTCCGAGCGATTTTTAGAAGTACAGAATGCGATACGGCTTAGTGATACTCAATCTATAAAACGCTATATTTATCTAATATCTACAACACTAGTTAAACTGAATTTAGCTTGCTAAAATACGTCACGTATTGTGCCAACGAGACGTCAATCGCAAAGCTGATATATGAATAGAACAATTGTGACATACATAGTTGCTGACAATAATATATTCTCTGTAAAACTTCCTAGCATAGCCAGTTCCTTCCTACTCAGTAGCGGAAATCTAAACAGCGTCGGATTCACTTGCAGACGATTATGTGCGTACCACGTTCGTTCATTAATCGACAGTCCCATCTTTCCCTTACCATCGATTAATAACAAGTTATACCTGTTAGCTCCAAACAGCCTAAGTCTTAACCACTCGTGTCCTGGCTGTCACATTGCGTTCATATTTATCGGATATGCATCCCTCTCACTTACTTAGCCCTTCTATTCGTCATGCATCTTAACATTTGTTCGTGAACTGTTCGGTATTGAGCTGTATGTCCCGGTTCAGTGTTTTGAGTGCGACTTCGGATCAGATGCAGCTTTGATGAAACGACGAAATGAATGACCATAGAGGAAGTAGCAAAAGATCCGCGGCAGTTCCTTTACGACGCCGCCCAACTCCGCGAACCATTGCCGGCGCCACCCACAGGTGCAGTGGACGTAAACTAGCATGGACATCTTCCCAAATCGTTTGTGCCTGCCAAGAGCCACCTCTAAGTAGTTCTAATCTATCCAACAGCCCACAAGCTACTCGTGTAGAACAACCGGATAATGCGATTTCATCAGGTAGTAGCGAGTTCACTCAAAAGTTCGCGGAAATGTTACTCGCGAATCAGCTCAATCTACCGAGTACTTCATCGAACCTGCAAGAAATTCTACAGTTTAATAACAAAAGTCACGTGTCGGCTACAAAAACTTTATTGGGTGCAGTTTATACTGGCTTAAATGCTGTTTGTGACATCGCGTCCCACGTGTGGACTAACTATGTTGGAAAAGGGATTAACCTTTTTGCAGACCCTGTCCAGGGTTCCAAAACGGAAAACGACAATAAGCGCCCTACAATTTCGTCCTGCTCGCTTTTTAAGCAAGTGTCTAGTAGGCCTGAGCAGATGAGAAGGTAATTTTATCTCTCTATAACGGGTCATTTTAATGTACGTAGTATGTAGATTTTTTAAAAAAAAAGCGTGCTCCAGTTTTTTTTCAAGGGCACTGTTAATATCGTAGTAAATGCTCTGATTGTCTTGCTATACCTTCGTCCGTAAGCGAATCTTTTTAGGAAAGTGGTACAATAATATATACAGGACTTTGGCCTATGTTTATAAAAAGCTTTTCTCGTTTGCAAAAGGCGTTCGCTTCCGTTATTGCCATTAAGACAGGTCTTCAGGTCCTGTAACTGCTCCACACACGTTCGCAAGACAAATGCATACGTCTAATGTAAATACGCGGCATTTGGCTAAAAACTGTGGCATTTTCTTTCATTTGTTTATGCTGCTCATGTTTACATTCAGATTGACCGAAGATCTTGTGTCGACTACGTCGTTTAAAAATACCACCGCTGATGAGGAGGCCGCTACTGCATTCAAAGCCGGAGCTCCTCATAACCAGACGTATGAGCTCATGTCAACGACGTCCCACGGTCAGGTCCAGGAGGTTATAGATGAATTTCGACCCGTTCGACAGATCAAACATGCGGCGGGTCCAGCAACCGCTCATAGCAGTGAATTCAAAATGTGCGCCCCAACGAAGCACAGCATTTCTTTGACGCACACTTCCGAAGATCTGAGAGACATTGAGAAAGCACGAGTAACTACAACTATTAATAGAAGAGAACTGGACAGAACTTTCATCGAAGGCCAAAACCTGACTGGTTTACAAGAGCTCGAGGCAAAAGTTGCTAGTACGTCGAGCTATCCGCGCTGCAGTATACCATTTTGCAAAGCAGCTTTGTTAGGACCAGGGCCTTTTACCAACGTAATTTGCTATAAGCATGCACTATGTAACGAGTGTTTAGATTTAACCATCGACTACCTGAGATTGTATGGGAAAATTTCCTGTGCCATTATGGGTTGCGAGGTTATTGTCACCGAGCACACAGTAGCTACCAGGCCCGATTTGCTGTCACTTGTTCGTAGATCGCGCAGACCTTTGCAACGAAATCTTAATTCGAAAATCAATCCAGTAAGGACTGACTCAGCATTGTCAGCTGCTACTCTCGCTGAAAAACGGTTACAGGATCTTCGTCGCGTTCGCCGCTATCCAAATAATAAACGCCTATGGAGTCGTATGATCTATAGAACATGTGATATGTGCCAAAGAGACTCAATTTGGGTGGAGATTTGCATATTAGAGAACTGCGTCCATGTGATCTGTTCGATTTGCTACTATAACAGATACACTCGTCGGCAACCTCTAGCTAGGTGTCCAGCTACCTACTGTACAATGGCTGTACTGTCTCAGGATGGAATTGAAGATTCGAACAAAACTAATTCGTACCACAGCGCTTTCGTAAACGGGTCCCAAACGTACCCTAACGGAAGTGCTCTCACTGCCGGGTTTTCAACTCGTACTAAAACGTACCGTACCGCTGATTCCGATCTACCCCCAAAAAGTTGCGATTTATGCAAGAGATTATTTGCATCAACCCTGTCTGAAGCTTTCGTTGTATCACGATGCTACCACGGTTTTTGTGACTACTGCGCTTCATACAAGATCTACCGACTAAATTCAAATGTGTGCCCGTTTCCTGCCTGTAGAACGAAGCTGTCGTATGACGATTTTGGTCGTTTTTGTACATTTATTGAAAGAATACATTTTGAGTTTGCTCGAAGAACAAAGGGAGTAGAAAGGTGATGTTAAAAAGTACTTAAAATTATCATATATAAAAATGTAGATAACATAATAGTATTCTCGACCCGAAATGGGATTTTATTATGTATAGACGTAAACCGCAAGATGGCCCTTTTAGCCTTAGGCCTGCTTAAATGTTTTAATTTTTATTGTTTAATGATTTGTACATTAAGTGAATAAAATAACATGATCTCCTTTATTCTGTAGAATCGTTCTAGCAGTGTCTTCCTTGCTGTTTTTGTAACGTGCTCATAAGAGTAGTCGTTTCGGATAACGCCTGCTATCAAATTAGCAAATAAATCTATGATTCTATTCACCCGTTCGAGTCACACGCAGTGAGCTAACAGTCAGAGGTTCAAGTCTTAGTGTGACAGTAATTGTGTGCATATTGTATGCAGCCGTAATTAAAAAGACTAAACGAATTAACAGTCTTCAGTGCAAAGACCTTTTGAGTGAACTTCGTTTGTGCAGGATGAGCGGGGTCCTCCTTGAGATTCCTAGTTGCTCAGCAGGTTGTCCTTCGCGATCAAAAGCGATACTCTAGAAAAAGGCGAAAAAATGGGACAAATACGGAAAAACTTGAGGCAGCTTCAGTGTCGACCAAGATATATATTCGCTATATGTACAGCGTAAATAATCAGACCGAGCTCAAAGTTGTTTCGCTTATAGGATAATGCAGCTATTATGTAAGTCTTGTGATTTGGTTTTTTCCTTTCTTCTAAATCGATATTTATCACAAATTAATTATAATTGTAAAGAGGTGCTGTCCAAACGTATGCACCACATGTTCTTATCAAAAGTTCTCCAGCAGTGGCAGCTATGAAGACAACCCTGTTTTTGTGTAAATTGTAAAGTAAGTTTCTGCCTGGCAAAGTCATCGATTTATATTTGCGCCCGAATGTATTTTAATATTATTAAACCAGATTGACAGCATTTGTATTCAATGTCTATCGAATTAACAAAAAATAAGTTTAGATGACCACCGTATGCCACTGGGATCGAGCTATATAAAATATCGGTCTACGAAAGTGATGATTAAAGTATGTTTTGACTATCATCGATCGCCCCTCTTCGACACTGATGCAATGTACTATACATGTATGCGTTTGTAGCACGTTGCACCTGCTTAAAAGGCACAAATTTGATGTAGACACTGAGTCAACAAAATTGGCCGCTGATACTTCTGGCGCGACAGCCAACCAAAGGTACGCCTTCTTTGTTGTCCTTTTCCTCTCTCCCTCTTTGAATGGACCTACCTTTTTTCCGCAGACAAACGCGAAACAGAGCGTACGTTCGATGTGCGAACCAACAAACGTTCACGTTTGTTTATGGTGTCTTAGGGTACCTACATACCACAAAGCTTTCAGGATCAGTACGCTATGATCTATAGGTTATCCTAAGACTGAATACAGTTGGTTTCTAATTACACAAATGGATAGCTGGAAGAACAAACAACCTATACCATTTCTGGCAAGACAGCGCCGTAAGCCGGCAGTTTCGCAAGTTATTGCCACGAGCAGCCGTAGTGCGCGTAATAGATTCGTGTCTGAAGCTGTGCCCACTCACAATAAACCATCAAAAATGAATCATCCTTTATTTATCGACGTCCAGAGTAGCTATTCAAGACAGCTAGAAAGTATAGCCCAACCAGCAAACACGAGAAGGATCAAAAAAGCTTCTGAGCCGCCGCTTATCGATCAGGTCGACGTTCTGGGATCGATACCTCGTGTACAGAATGGCACTGAATTGAATTACAGGACAATTCCCCAGCCTAACAGGGTACATTGGGATCCTGCCATCGACAGGCGGTGTGATGCAGCCTGTAGTGGCTTGACCACCGCAGACGAGCCTGTTACTGAACTTGAAAAAGGTACGCGAGATAGGACTGCCTCAAGGTTCGCATCTAACGACTTAAATATAACTATAAACGAAGAGGTGACTACTGGGGGCAATGAAACTAATATTTCTATTAAATCGGCGTCTCTGAAAGCCTTTTTCCAGTCCAAAAATATTCGTATCCCTCACGGTTTTTCAGATGAGGTTCACCTAAACGACTGCGTTGTCCCTACGACGTGCGACGTGTGCCAGATATGCCCGCCCTGGACGAAGATTTGCATTCTGGAAATATGTATTCATAAAATCTGCGTCTACTGCTTTTATAACGTTTATATGCCTCACCAGCCCATAGCAAGGTGCCCCGTCGCCAACTGCACAACTGTGACTTCGTCTGTTGTTGACGTTAATCATAATTTTGACCAGCAATATCGCCATCACATCGACAGTAATAACGTAGCAAAAGGCCGCTCACCAGTGAACAACCAAGCTAACTTCTCGATACCACAGCAAAAACTGGTCGGGGAATCTTTTATTCAAGCTGGTAGGGACGGATAGGCTAAACTTGGTGCCTAAAGATAGCGTATTTTGGCTACGACCGTGCACCAAAGCTAGTTGTAAGTTATGTCTTGATCGACCGCTGTTTCTAAAATTTCCCACGGATATAGTACAATAGATTAAGTTGCCCCTGCCATTTGGGCTTAGGATATGCAGTACTGATGCTTGCGGTAAAACTATACCGGACTACTGCGAAGATATGAAGAATTCCATGATTTGTATTAGGTATCCACTCTACAACAAGCGCCCGCATTTTAGCATTGAACATACAATGGATACGATTATATTTAGCCTGTTTTAGGCCGCCTCATTAACCATATATTGGCCAAAATATACGCTATTTTTCCTGTCGAAAATTTCGTCAGTCAATACAACGAAGGTTAACAGCGTGACTCGAGTTGATTGTGCGAATGCTTTTGACCGTTTATGTGGTGACTACTTATTTTAGTGCACACTGCAGCCAATGTCAGTATTCTCTTTTTCGCTAGTGCGCCTTTAAACTGACTCTGTGGGGGTTAAAGGGTCTACATGCATAAGGGATCGTGACTTGACTTCCGGAAATCGGAGCAACTATGATAAAAAGCACCTTAAAACCAAACACATGCCAAGAATAGTAAAACGGGAACGGTACTCTGCGCTGACAGTAGCTGTCAGATTATACTTCTGGACATAAACGAAGAAGACGAACGGGAAGGATAAGAAGCATTTCTATACGAACAAGCTAATAGAACTGTAAATAAATTCCCCATACGTCGGGCCAAAAAGGTTTCTGGGTTTAATGTACATCTCTGAATGTACGCACATGATATTAAATTCAACTCTCAAAAGCATTTATCCAGTAAGGCTTCTTTATCAACGTTTTTTTTTACGTTAACACCTTTTACCATAATATGATATAACAATTATCGTATTTATTGCTTTGGCTTGATATTAGATGTTTACTATTGTTACTAAGTCAATGCACGCGCTATAGGCTATTAGGGAATTAACAGGCAAATCAAAGAATACGAAGGACATTAACTAGATACGTAGGTATGATGTAAAACAGGTAAATATTGACAGTGTTTGAAAAAATATATGAAATAAAAATACAGCATATATAGCCGGTGTCTGACCTGTCAGAGCTTTCCTCGTTTTGATGAGCACTAAAAAATGTACTTCGCTTTCCTTTGTTCGGTGGTTGAAGGCGAAAAACTACGGTGGTTAATACCAGTGCGACGGAAGCGCTACGCATGGCTGGTACTATAAACAGAACAATTTGTTTCGTTCGCTCGTATTTCGTATTAGTCGTACAAGTTCGTATCAGGAAATTGATATCGATATATCGTGTTCAAAACAAAAAAACGCTAATAAATGTACCTCAAATACAGTGCAATCTCTATGCACATTTACGAAAGTACTAGTTACTAAAATTATCTGCCTTATACAATACTGTTATGTTTATTCTAAATAAGCATAGCATTTATGTAAACTTGCTGTAAAGAGCTGTTTCAACCTGATACGGCAGTTTTATGGCAGGTAATGGTTATATGCGAAGTAATAAATGACTTTAATAGTTGTTTATATCACACGAATTGTGTCACTTGTGACGAATAGGGATAATAGTACAAACGTCAAATTTAATAGTGATTAATCTACGATGAATAATTTATTGACTTACTTTCGGCATCATAATTTTCGTTTCCATAGCCAACTATTATTATATTACCGTAGACAAAATATAGTAATACTGTATTAATTATCGTTGCAAGAAAGAAAAAGAAACACCATTAAGTAAAAAAGTGCTCAGTGGTTATTTTATCTATTCAGATAATCAGATATCTGCTCTGTTTTACAGCTATCAGGAAAGCTTTTTTTCGGTAAACCTCAAGCATGTATACCAAACACAAGCCCAATGCGATATTTTTCTTATCACACATCCACCATGGAATATGTTGAAGCATAGACCCCTGAATTAATCAGGCGTCTAACAACAGACGAGTGGTGGCAAATCGATGAAAACCATCCACCAGTTCAGGAGGGTCTGGCTATCTCATTTGTCCAAATTCCATACTAATTCATTGGCAACGAGCATAACTTCCGAAACTGATTAGAAGTAAACTGTAGTAACACTAAGAAACACCAAAACTTTCTCGATGCTACAGCTGTGTCTACTCGTAACACAAAAAAGAAATTAGTATCCCGTACATAGAATGAACACAAATAGATAATGAAGCAAATTTACACACCGATGTACAGAACGAATTGCTCTAAATTCGGCTCTGCACGTTTTATCGGTGTTTATCGGAACAGCCTGATAATCATACCATTCAGAATTAGTTATTTGTAACTATCCCATACCGACCTCTACCCCGGGTCCACTAAAAATAACCGCATACAGATTTGTTTCGCGTTTTACCCGGCAAAATGTTCCTCGAGCGTTTAATCCCATGCGATTCGTGTACCTCCTTAATCGAGAAGAATATGCGATTTCAAATGCAAGCCTGCCGCCACAATCTCTGTTCGGACTGCGTCCAGCGATGCCGGGAAATGCGTCGTTTCGGTGTAGTTATCCATCATAAATGCCCGGTTGAAGGCTGCGAAAAATTGGTCTCGGAAGAGGAAATACAGATGATGCAAAATTTTCGCCACAGTCCTGACATTGACACTTATAAAGATTCTCTTCAACTTGTCAAAGAGGAGTCGCATTGTGACCAATGTTACCAATCGATTAGGCCATATTACGGCGTATTCATAAGATCATGCTTCCATAAGATCTGTTTGAAATGCGTGCAGGTATCGACTGCACACAGGCAGTTCAGTTGCGCCAAATGTCCCGTCGAGGGATGCAAAGCCACGATTAGCTATCGAGAAATAGAATTGTTGGATACTGACAAATCCACTTTCGACGATACGATACCGTATTTGCGCTACAAAAAGCTCTTGTGGCAAGATCTTTGGCCTTGCAAGACAGCTGGGCCGTGTCGTGCGTGCGGTAAATTTCTAATGAACTTTGAAGGGGTTCTTTTAAAAATGTGTCAAAGACATAGAGTGTGTAAGAAATGTCTGTATCACACTGTTTTGGTATTCGATGTCAACCAAGGAGGCACACCATACTGTCCTGCACCGAATTGTCAGGCCGTGCTTCAACGACTTGAAGTGCTAGCACTTCGAAATGAAATCGAAGTTTGGCAAAGACGAGGAAATCATTATGTCTGGGAGCGTAAAGAAGTCGGTGAACCCGTTGAACTTCGGCAGATGGGTGAGGTACCTGTTGAGGTAATGACCTGTAATATGCAGTGCCATTCCTGTGAAAGACCCGTACAGGCCTTTAAAGGTATTGTTGTTAAACGATGTCGCCACAGCCTTTGCAAATTCTGTTTTCGATGTTGTGTTGGAAGACGGGAATGTATAGTACCTCGCTGCAACAGCCCAATTTATATGGGTGTGATTGAGGTCGTTGCTGCAAATCTTTAAATTTCATGAAAATAAACGGAGAATAGCTTAAATTGCTCACACGCAAAATCTTGACGAAAAGTCAGCCGCCGGATACGGTTTTCCTTGAAGTATGCGAGGACCTTGTGTATCAATTCAATCTACGTTTGGCTTTGATACTAAGCTACAATAACTCAATTAGTGAGTGACAATTTATATAGTTGTTATCCCTCTCGCTTAAGTAGCTTTTAGCACGATCAATGTGATCTTGTGGTATGAGCTATCGCTAAAACGAGAATCTGTTTACCTAAAGTTGAACTATTAAGCAATAATAACTATATGCGAAGCTGAAAATGATCTTGGCTGATTCTAGTATCCTACGAACTAAAAGAACCGATGCTTATTGCCATTCACGAAAAATTATATCAATTTCTCGTCGAACGAGATTTTCGTAAGCAACAAATAATGCCCACGTCTTGAAACAGCACTTTGACGAATAAACCCGTAAATTTCGGTGTTCTTTTTCAAACCACATCTATCTCTCAATTATAAATATGTTTCGTTACTGAAGTCTGCGGTGCAGTGTGTAACTGCACTGTGAGAACTGACCAATTCCAAATATTCAGACCGCTTTTCTCATGTTACTTCAAAGTTACCCAACTTAGTGTATGATCAATACAAGAGAGTTCTAGAACAGTCTTTGTTTTTATGATGTCAAGCTAAGAACATGGTAACTTGACCAAATTAAATACAATGTTGGTTTTTCTTCAACTTATTTATAATATCAGCATGGCTATATATTTACACGTTCAAGAAGCTTTCGTTGTTAAAACTCTCTCACTGTTCAGTACCTAGAGTATGGAAAGCAGACTTGCATACTAATTGCCAATTCGGTTCTGGCTTGTCTTGTTACATTGCTGTTCACTATAAACACAAGTATATTGGATTCGTCGTCCTTTTATTTCGGAGGAAGAATAATTGTCTTTTATCTTTACTCTTATAATGTACATACAATTTCTGATTTCTACACAGCTTCGAAGCGCTCGTCGAATCTAACTCTAACAACGAACCATCGTAGTTGAATACGTTTAAGTTGACGCTTTTGGAAGGACTTTACTCAATCCTCACTAGAACTACCTCACCAGTATCATCTTCGCTCTCACTATGGTTCAAATATTGCTGCAGTTTTGCGTCCTGTGTCCGTAACTCTTCAGGCTCGTCTTTGCCGTGTTGGTACTCTGCTACAAGTTCCATCACCTGATCTATTCGTGCCGAATCGCTGCATCCTTGTAGTGTCGCCTGCGCTGTCGGCTCCGTCTCGACATGGATATTGGACTCTTGCTGCTGCTGCGGGGCGTTTTTTTCCTGTGTTCGACCAACGTATGCTTTCGGAGGCGGTACGGAGGCAGTGAGTACCTCTGCTACCTATAATTGAGCGATCAATATTCGCATGATCAGTCGAATAGCGCAACTATGGCGGCAAATGTGTTCGGAACGCCAAATTAACCCAGTAATGAACGTGTATTTCAGAATGCTTATTAAAAAAAATTCAATTTATCGCTTCGTCTGCGAAAAAAGAGTCTACTGACCTTTTTGAGCAATGTTAGTGGAATCTGCAGAAGGTTTGATACTGCCGCAGCTCGACTGAGCAGTCCACCGATCGGTGCTATTGAGTTTTCGCCCGAAAATGAGGTACCGTCAACTGCCTCTGCTCCTTGCCCGCTAGCGGTGCTTGGGTTATCGAGGTTCGCAGTATCACTTGGTGGATTGTAGATGGCATCTGTATAGGCTTTAGGGTCCCATCCTGGAGGAGGTCGACCCTGACCTGACCAATATACGCGATCACTGGCGCGAATTTGGAGGTTGGCAATAGTTTCACCTGTAAAAAAACACAAAAATCAGTTTATATATATATATATATATATATATATTAGTATAATCAAGATAATTGAAGAAACAGGTGATCTTTTTTTAGGTATCTAAGCATAAAGTTAAAAAAATCTTAAGCCAAACATCCAATATAAAGTGTGGTGCCTATATCAGAGTTAAAAGCTAGGACAAAAACCTGCTATTTCAATTGTGTATATGGCGTTTTTGTAATACATCAATGTTGCGAGGCAGCTAGGAACACTTACACTGATGGAGTTATATTTTATAACATATATTAGAACTAACTGTTTGACGTTTGTGTAGTATTGTTATCTTCTATGAATAAACTACTTAGTTCGTTACATGTAATGCGGTCGTTTTTAGCACTTTCATAAATAGGCCTCACACACAAACGTACGTAACGAAATTCTTAGTGCCATCATTATGATCTGAGCGCTAAACTGCTTAGATACTACCTCCATTAATCATGTTACCTTTGTTGGCCAACAATCGTATCAACTCATCAATACAGTCGCCGTCCGGTCGATTTTTTGCCACGTCCAATCTCATCAAGAGTCGTTCAGTGAAGAATCGCAAAAGGGCGGCCATTAATTCAGTGCGTGGCGGTTCATAATCTTCAGTCGCTTGAACCATGTATCTGTAAATTGAGCATTGTGTAAACGCCACATGCAAATATCAAGACTTTAAGGCTTTCCCATGGAAGTATCTAAATGACGATGTTACTCAACGCAGTGTACGCCTATTGCTAGACTACTTTATAATAATACGAATAGAACGACTTTATGATAATAAAATGTATCCAAATCCAAAAACTGCAAAATGTGACACCACTCAGGCTTATTTTTTCCTTTTACCTTAATTCCACATTGTGCATGCCAGAAGCATGGCATGGTTTTTCGACTTATGTCAATCCGGTCTGTTTGGTTCATTTTCAACTAATACGATTTTCGGATATGCCTTGCCAGATAGCGTTATGAAAAAGAGCTTTGGCAGACCAGAAGTTCTTTTATAAAACGTTTATTAAATTAAAGTGCCCAGATCTACTTTCTTATGTTGCCTAATTTGAATATCATGTGAGACAAGAAAAAAGTTCGTGCGGTACCTGAAAAACAACAGTGTCAGACAACTCTCACTAAATGAAACTAATATAACTTGTTACTGTATATGCACGACGTGTGCGCTATATGTAAAACATAACGGGTAACCAACCTATACATATTGGCTAGCGTAAAATTCATCGCGTTCTGCCGCGTATTTCCAGCGTGGCTGGTGCTGGGCCCGCCGCTAGACGGCATTCCAGTCGTTGACCCTTTTTCATTTTCATCCGTCCAAATGTTACTGTTCCCGTTACTGATCTGATCAGCTTTGTTAATGAATGCTCGAACGAGAGGCGCACTATTCGGAGGATGTGAAATATTCTTTCGCCGTTGCTCTTTCGAGATCACCATGGACCATCGCATGAGGGCTACAATATCTGCTGGGGCATATCTGGGGTCTCGGCGAGACTTCCGTTGGTTCTTCAGACGTGATCTGGATGGTTCGCATAGTACAAATTTACAACACGCAAGGATACACCACAAGGCTCTAGATTAGCTTCTTTTTTTATATATCGTTTATTTCTGCGATACATACATTTTAGAAACCTTCTTGCTAGTTGACAAAACACGCCGTTTCGCTAACGTCTTTAAGTGTCCCTCACACTGATTGGGAAAATTCAGTTGAAATTCAATATTTAAATATACTCAGTTCACACATCAACTAATATTTGTCTGATCGTAGAAATATATATATATGATTTAGATTAAAGGATGTCTATAAAAATCATTTGGAAAATCGTTTGATGAATGTATATTTCTCAAAAATATTTTGTGTCAATTTCTCTAGGACAGAGTAAGCTCATTATTTTTAACAGCTTCAACAAAATATTTGCTTATCGAGCAGCCAACACGGCTAAACGCAATGTCCCTAATAAATTAGTATTGTTGTATGTAGAATATTCTTCTACAATTTTGGCTGACTCATACTGTACACTCCATAGATATCTCCGAATTCGCTCCGGATCCTCTTTGATTTCATCCTGAAGTACAGTAGGAATCTGGTCTACGGGTACCCTACTGTGCAGTAAAGATATAAGGCGCTGCTTCGACTTGTTGGACAAATGGGCCCATCCACGAACTTTACCTGAAGGATATAGCAGACGTTGTCTTTACACGTTGTTTCTATAGTTACTGTGCTCGAGAAGACTTCAATCTGAAGGTTCAGAGCTCTATATGTAATGCCGAAAGTTTAACTTGTACTAAACGCCATTAAAGCGTATACCGTACTTTATGTACACGAATCAAAGCAAAAGGTATTAAACCCTAAACGAAGAGCCTATGCAACTTATTAACTTAAATTAGCACAATGCGTAAAATTACCAACATCGGAGCATCACGACACTCACCTACCGCTTGGCTAATATCTGATTCCAACTACGAATCCTAAGAACTCCAAATATATCCATTGAAGAGACACATTGTAATACATCGTTTCATTAGCATCATTTTATAAATTACTTAAATGACTAAACACTACGCATATAACGACGGTATTCTAGATTTATAAAATAGCTCCAGCACGGCTCAATTGACAGAACTTGAAAGGACTCACGAGGAGGAGGCAGTTCGAACCACTGAAGCCGAGATTTGGACTTGGCAGACTTCATCTTTATGATTTCGCAGTTTCTGCAAGCGATAAATAAAATAATAAGAGGACAGACTTGAGAGAGCGAACTAGACGAACTTATCACCGTGTTTAAAATTACATGATAAAAAATACGTTTTATCCACCAAACGTTTTTTACAATGCAGGCCAACATCTCCTGAAACGAAATTTTGACGGTTTCTTCTTACTGTATTAAATCCTATGTCCCAAATTACACGTTTCCGACTTACAGTGCAAAAAAAGCAATATCGTCTGTGAAAAGGATCGCATTATTAAACGCATAAATGAGTAAAGCAAATCTATTTAAACCGCAGTTCATTTGATTTCGTAATCATTGAAATTCACATAACGCTACGCTTGAATATACAATGGATACGCAAGAATACAGACATTGTGAAAATTACTGAAGAAGCCGCATAACCAATGGCCGCAATTCGTGACTATATCTGCGTCCAAAAACGTTTAGCCGACACGCAAACACAACTTATT
The DNA here is from genome assembly GCF_002443255.2 of Varroa destructor. Taxonomy (NCBI): domain Eukaryota; kingdom Metazoa; phylum Arthropoda; class Arachnida; order Mesostigmata; family Varroidae; genus Varroa; species Varroa destructor. The sequence continues at coordinate 9,114,543 of NW_019211457.1, read as the reverse complement.
TGCGAAAGAAGCGCGAGATTAGGCAATAATCATATATATTCGTTCCAGGCGAATCCATACAGCTCAAAATTTAGATAAAGCTCTAACAGTATCAAGAAGAAAAATAAGCTCAAACTACATAAGAATATCCGCCTTGACAAATGTCGACTGAAAGAACACCGCAGTATTTCTTGTCCAAAATAACACATTCTTTTCAAACACTTGAATATATGAAGCAAATTTCAAAACTGTGATCAGGCAAACAGACGATGTTTAGTTGCATAGCTCCTGAAGTTCTTTTAGTAAATACTTTTCTCTGTACATAAAGGTCATAATCAATAATAATTCACTAGGTCGTATACATTTCCCTGGGCGAACTCTTTAAACAAGTGTGTCGTTTTTGTTCGAAAGGAAAGCGCGCTTTGTGACGCTAATGCTATGTCCAGGAGCCGGCGAGGTAATGCAATGGAATCAGACAGCTGATTTCTGCGCTGATAAACACATTACGCTCAGCGAATAAGAAAATCTTCACTGGAGCCATTGGGAGTGAGTTGAAACCTAATTCATTTTGGCGTCGATTTACTCTAAAGTAGTTCTGAATATCAGTCGGACGGTGTATCCGAAGTCTCAACAACAGCTTACGAACAAGACGAAGCTTCATATGTAAACCACAATATTTGAGTGCGCACCGAATCTGACGTTGTGTCCACTGAACTCTGTGAAGTCGGATGGTGCTTTCGTAAAGAGGTGCAGAAAATTAAATATAATGTAGATTCCTGGAGTTATAGTGTAATGAACATCGAATCGTAATGTGTGCAAAATACTACTATTAAGGTAGAAACTAGATAAGGCTTTATTACGGCGCTCATATTTCCTCTCGCCAGCCTGTGTCAGCTTTGGTTAGTTGCATTGCACCCTCAAAATTTCGTCTCGCCGCGAAAGAACTGGTACCTCCCCCCGGCCAATGGCCACGGAGGCCCTTCAGGTTCGTTTATTTTTAGGAAAACTTTCAAATATTTGTACACAACTCTTGATTTGGAAATAAATAAGTAAATATAGGCTACTTAGTAAAGAAAAAAAATCAATATAGAGCATGCGCTTGACAAATTTGAACAAGTTGAAGAGAAAATAAGGCTCTGTATGTGGGATACATTAGCTTTCTTGCTATCTTGTATATACTGCGAATGTGTTCTAATAAAAAGGTAATGGTTGTGTCACACTGTCGGCAAGTTTTGTAAATGATAATCCAGAAGTTCTTTAGTATTCATAGGAGCATCATCGCAAAGAACGGTGGTTTTTTGTCGTTATTTTAACCTGTTTTTCTTATGGTAAGTTACGTGAAATAGTGTTTTCACTTTACTTCAAGCTGTCCGCAGCAGTTACGTTTATTAATTTTTTTACACCAATTTTACTCCACGCTCGGTTTCCAGAAGATGATAGACCACGAATTGAACGTACGGAACCTAATGGTCGTTAAAGTCAACATCGAGCAAAAGATTAATATACTTGGTGGAGTGTTATCCACGAATGGGGTGGGTATGACGGAGCCTTTAGTCGACAGAGATGGATACCCTCGTAATGATATCGACGTATACCAGGTGTGTTTTTCATTCAGTTTGAACGCCTTCGTTTGCACTTATGTGAAGGGAATATACTTTTTTTATTTGCATTTTTTAATTAATTTTTAATTTGCAGCGAGATTTTAATAACGTTTCACGATAGTTCAAATAATCAGCTGTGTTTTGCTCAAATATAAATTAACTAATAGAAGAGGCACTTGATCGATTCCCATAGTCTACTAGCTTATTCCGTGTTAAGCCTATTCTATTTAAGACTATAACTCTGATTGATGCTTTTAGGTTCGCAAGGCACGGCACGATATTATTTGTTTGCAGAATGACCTTAAGGAAGTAACGAGAAAAATCGAGGAAGGCTTGCATCGGCTGCATGCAGAGCGTGCGGAGGTAGGAAATTGTATTGAAAAGCAGATACGATGTATTTGTAAAAGATTAAAGTATTAGAGGATGCTAAAAAAATTAGAAAATTAGAGAAGGATACCATTTTCCCTGATCTTTCGAAATGAGGGAGAGTTAGCCTTGCAGACACTTCTAGAATTTAAATTTATGTTTTAGCCCTGATCATACCGTTTGTTTGTAACATGACCAACAATCTTTTCGGCCATTTTGACAAAAGAACAATTCCTTTAATATGGCAGTTTATTCACCGAAATCAAAAGAAGCTGGAACTACCTATGTATGTATGCTGTACGTTGTCTGGGTTTTTGCAGTCTGGGGCGACCAGTACGAGCGAAACCGATGCCGAAACTCGGCGACTGAAAGCGTTCGCCCGAATATCGTCCGTTGAACGGGGATCACCAGCCGATCAAGCTGGGCTTCGATCAGAAGATCTCATCACGAACTTCGGCAGTATTCACATTGACAACTTTAATGGTAGGAACCTTTACGTTATAAACTTCTTCTGCCTTTGTGTTCCAGTTATAGTTTGAGCAGATAGTCTAAAACGCAAAAGTCTCGCGCATTTTGTACGCGGATTTCGTTAACGATTAATTAACGTGAATTTTTTCTAGGCCATTGGTAAGCCTGATTATTTATAGTATGAGCTTTTCAAACAAATAAATGCATTGTGAGTGCGCTTATCAGGACATGTGTAAAAAAACTATTGCTTCGTATTTGTTTAACTAACATCATAATACACTGGAATTAGCTGACTTGCCTAATAAACATTCTTTTCCTACCGGCAAACTTCATTCCTCAGTAATTTAGGAGACAGAGCATGTAGATATTTTTCTCTTCTCGATCAGCGTAGCCTTGTTTTATCTTTTAAGGTGATTTGAGGTAGATTAGTGATCATCTTATATTAGAAATACACTGAGTAGCAGTTTCGATCGTAAATATGATCAATGACCATCTCTTCAAAAGTAAAGGTTGTTGAAACCCGTTTAATGTATATGGTCGCTATTTCAGGAATGATGTCCATCGCGGGATTGGTACAGAACTCTATCGGCAAAGCGCTTAAGATTCGACTTCTCCGAGGTCTTTCCCTTGCGCAGTACGACATTTTGTTAGTTCCGAAAAGCTGGAGCGGTCAGGGTGTACTTGGTTGTAAAATCGTTCCCCTATAGGAATTCCAGACCGATTCCCAAAATAGTACAACATCTTTCGACAATACACTTATATCTGTCTAAACCCTCAAAAGAGTAACGACAGAACTAAAGCTGAACGGTAAAGGAAAACTTATACAGAACCGAAAAGAAATAAAATGTTGTCGTACTTCGGTATTATTATCGCCATGTAATATTATGAGCATCGTGTGCGCTTGTGTGTTTGTGCATGAAAATAAACATGTTTATTTAAGAAAATCTTTCTGGAAAAATTTCTTATAAGAAAATATATAACTAGTTATTTAGAGCTAGACCCGAAGTGCTTCTGCCCTAAAGTCCTATATAAGTACAAGTTTAGCTTAGGCCCTTTCGGATGGAGGAACTTGAAGGAGGAAATGCTTGAAATGAAAAAAAGCGTGAGACAATAGGTTCTTCCCGTCTGATATTAAGGACTTCGTACTCAAGCCCTTAGCTGTGGCTGTGTAGTAAGTTTTTGCTTATTATTACCGAGGGCATGCAAAAGTAGTCATCAGGAGGCAAGGTGTTTTTAACGAGATTTTTCTTTATGCAATACTGGATCAGTTAAGTCCATATATCCGTTTTAAATATTCTCGCTTCCAATTAATCAATTTCTTCAGTTTTCTTATGAAGCTCAATATAAATACGCAGATTTATCTGTCAATATACCATGTGATTTGTACGTTAAGCTCCCTCACACGGCAAAACGTAGCAGTGTAAAATAGTGTGCCAACATGGCCTGTACTACGAATAGTAGAAAAAGGTCCGCACAATACAACATCTTCCTGAGCCGTACAAGCTAGTAAACCTAAATGTAATGTTCATGGAGAAGTAAAGCGACCTGATATTATATTATCTACCATTGAGCTTTGCACTAAACTGCATTGAAATGAATATAAAATTGAAAATAAGAACATTTTATTATTATAGTGGGCTATATGATATTCGTAGCAGATTTATTGTACAGAGTAACAACTTTGATGATCTTCGACATTATATACGCTTTGCTCAAAATTATTCTACGCAAGACATATATATTCCCTGATGGTTGTTCAACGCCTCACTGAATAGTTAACGCTAGTTCTCAATAAAGGTTTACACAACAACAGTATTAGCATATACGCTAACTTCTACAACTATTTTATTATCGGTAGCTTAATTTGTTCTTCTGGTGACGCATCATCGGGTCTTTGAGTTTAACCGCTAGTTCTTTCCGGGCAAGCAGGCGCTGCTCGACCTTCTGGTCACGGGCCTATAATATTGATAAAATGGAAATAATGATGTGGTCATGATAAAACAATTTTTTTTTGTTACTATTTTTATGATCCTTATAATTATTTATGTACTACAATCGCGAATAACGCATAATGTTAAATCGGTTAGTAGAGTATGCATTAAAAATTTTTTAAATGTAAAGCAAGCAGTTTAACGAAATAGCAGCAAGTTATTGTTGAAGAAAATACAAAAAGTTTAGGTATAAATTACGATTTTAATTTGTACGAACTCTTACAAAAACATGTTAACATATCATTAATACTGTTTCCACTTTTATATTTACTATGAGAAAATGACCTACGAAACCTATAAAAATAAAGGTTAACACACTCGCCAATAAAAATGCAGTTTCCTTACCTTCATACGGGCTTGCATTGTCGTAATCGCGTTGGCCCAGCCGAGAGCTTTGTACTTTTCGAAAACAACTAAGTGTTGCCCATTCGTCGAAGCAGTTTCGTGCGAATAGCGTTGACGATAATACCTATATAGTCGGAAAAAAGATTCAAATTCGTAAAAAATGAATAATTGTGTGAGAAAAAATTATATATCATACTCATTACTGTAGCAATGTGTATGAAGTGTAACTGGCTTTTCTAAATACCTTACACAAGCCAATTGTGTTCAATTAATTTACGTCATACTTGAACTGACCAAATGCTAAAACTTTAATTTACCAGCGGCAGAAAAAATTACACATGATTTCAGCACACTTAATACACGTCCTGTGAATCTTTAAATAACCTCACATCATACCTCATGAGCGCTCGATGACCAATATATGCGCCCGATGGCAATTGAAGCGTCCAGTCATCATTTTCATACAGTATCTCCGGATCAAATTCCTCATCGGGATCAGCGCCATCAGGGTGAGTTGAACTATAGTCATAGAAATTCGAATATTCTAGTGGCGAATCCAAGGAGATGCTCGTGTGTCCTAGGTCGATCATGTGTTGCTGGACCGCTAGTATCGATCGGAACGGCGTCTTCTCATCGTTGTCACAAAGCAGGCATACTTTTAATTCGCCGATCTTGTAACCTAAAGTACCGGTGAAAACGAACAAAGGTGAAAGGTAAAACGCCTAACCAAATATAAAAACAGTTCTGAAAAATGAAAATTACGTACATCATGTCAGTTTGCAGAGGAGAGATCAAGAGAGACTTCTTTCCCGAGTAATTTTAGGTAGAACGTACCGAGCTTTAGTGAGGAGGTTACTGTTAGTTGTTTTAGATGCCACTGAAATGAACATAGTCGTGCTTTGTGCCCTTACCAAGATAGATGAGAAGTCCTTCGGGGTTTATCAGATACTCAGCGTCTGGAACGAAGAATGAGTGACTGATTGCCATATGTTCTATGTTTTTCTCCATATTTTTTGACACCTGTAATATAAAACATTTGTTAGACGAAGTCAATCGAAGCGACTAAATCAGGTGACCAAATATATTCAGGTGGTTTAATCAATCCGTTGAGTATCTCCTAAACGTACACGTTCAAGACATAATAATAATAAAAAGTAAAAAAAAGAAAAAAAAATAATAAAAAGTATCATGACGCATTCTTGTGATTTATTCAATTCGTGCTTCATAATCTTCCGCAATCGTATCCATACCGTATACTTACCTTGTTACAGAACAGGCATACATGGATTGGAATACAGTCAGTTAATTCGGGTTCAGGTGGCAACAACTCTGGCGAAGACGAATTCTATCGCAAGAAAGAGAACATTAACCGAAATATTGCCATGAGCAAATTAGAAAAAGAAAAACATAGCCTTATAATAAATATCTCTACAGTACCAAAGCACAGCTTGATATTAAAATGTCTCTTTGTGAAGCCGGAATGTTGGTTCGTCCAGTACATTTTCGATCTCCGCACAGGTGCTTTTACAAAGCTTGCGTAAGCTACTGAAAAAGAACGATGCAGGATCCAGTCTAAAAAGAACGGTGAAGTTCAGTTGTATATTTTCTAAAATCTTGCGTATATAGTAATCGAACATGGCAACAATTTACTTAGGCTAGAAACACTGCTAAGCTTAAATCTAATAATTCCATAAGTTATGCCTTTCCACCTCGGACTCTCGCTCGTTAAGCGAAGCTAAGTACGGCTCTTATCCGCACTTCCTAGGTTTGCGTTGAGAAAATACGTTTTCAATTAACTCACAGCATTGAGCTTTGCTCTCCTACCAGCAACAAACTGGAATGCTATAATTTACCATCATCTTTTTATCGGCAAATTATCACCTGTTCTCCATCGATTTCTTCATATGACTCATTCTCTTCGACGTCGTCGATATCTTCCCAGTCTTCCTCGTTATCAGCCGAAATAGAACTGAATTGCTTGGCGGGGTCTATCCGTTCGGTAACCGGCGTACGAATTCGTAGAGGCACGTTTCGATAGGTTCGCCGGCCCGAATCCTCAGACGCATCGCTCTCAGTTAAAACAAAAGCTTTCTTTACCTCCTATGAAAATATAAAGATATTCCGAATATATTGAAACCATTTAATAACATGAAGGAGTAATTCAATTTTATATTAGGCTTTATGATTATAGTATGATAATTATAGAGAAAATGACAGTTACAAGCATGTCTACTGCTTACCTTTCGATGAGCTTTGGAATTAAGGTGATTTTTCAAAGTTTGCACGCTATTGAATGATTTTTTGCAATCGGGGCAATGGGCACGCTCATTAGTAGTGGTCTGGTTAAACTTTTGTGAAGCGGCTACCTTGGCGATGAAATCCTCGGCGGTTACCGATGGTAATGCTGCACTCTTTCTTTTGAGATTGTACCTGACCAACAAAAATTAATATATTGGTGTGCTATTTTTATAGTTCTACGATCCGAAGTAACTGAACTGAGAACATATAAAGTTTGGAGACTTGACACAACACTTTTTACTGTATTGGATTATTGAGTATTTCGTACATATTGTAGCTCAATGCTCGACTGAACCTAAGTGTCCTATTCAAACGTTTTGGAACCTCACACAGTATATTTAACCAGCGTAAATATTGCTGCACCATAAGGTTATAATGTATTCGGAAGTCTTCTCTTTATCATGGTCCAATTCTCTAATGGCAATATTGCTACTAAGAGGTATTAGTCCTTAAAAAATATGGTCTTCTTGTATAGTCTTAAATATAGTCGTAAGGACTAGATTTGTCTTAACTATTAAAAGATTAACAAAACCTACATAACTTTTTGTAAAAATGTATCCATGCATACTGCCAAAATTAATAATATTCTCAATACATTAGTCGAATTACAGAGGTCTGGAAAAGTGTTTAGTGGTTTGTAGTATATTTACGTACTGCTTTTTAAGGGCGCAACAATGATACAAAGAAACTAGTGTTGCACCAATACTCTTTCGTGCTACTGTATGAGACGGTTCACAGGTTAAACTAGAACTGTTTTGCGTTAAAAAGTGATTGTTACATATTTAACTGACATCGAAATCACCAACGGCGATGTACAAAAAACCTGCAAGATCTATCCATGTTATTTCTCATATCATAAAGGGTTAATATTGATGCCAACTGCTGTACGCTATCACGACCCACTGTCGTCACTGGAATCATTGAATACATTAATAAAATAGATGTCTGTCAACATATTTTTTCTTCGTTTCGAAATCCTTTCGGCGCTTTTGGTGCAACGGCTTAATCCAATAGTTTTGGCACACCTTTCGCCGCTTGCAGTCAGCTTACTTGAGGTCTTTAAACTTATGCCGTTTACTAACCGGTGCCAATCGCATCGATAATGGTTTCTTTGAAGTTCACCGGAGGTGAATATGAGTTTGCACGTCAAACACGTAAATTGCGATCCGACCTGGGCCATGGCTATTCGGTAATTCCGCCACGATAATACCTATTTTCGCTTCACCACGATGTTCTGTGCTTCTGTATCACTCCGCGCTCAACTCTAAAGTGTAAAAGAGTATATTAGGAGTTAGGAGAACATGATTTCGGTACAAGAAGTTATGACTGACAGTATTACCAAGTGTTCGCTTAAGATGCTCGAATGATTATAATATACTCAGGAAGCCGCTTAAGCGACATCCATGTGTGATCTAGATGATGGGCACCTAGACAGCGCTATTTTGAAAAGTCAGTTGAAGCTAAGCCATGATTTATAATAGGAGCCCGCCAAATTTATAATGCGTCGCATATGTTTGTCTCTGCTTTGGACTGTTTAGAATATGACATAAAAAAAGACGTTTGAACGATGCGTGAATTTCATAGACATTGCTGAGATTGAAGAAAATAGCTTATGATTAGCCGACTTCAACTAAATCAAGTATGTTTAAAAATCACTAGTTTTCTTTTTCAAATCGAGACCTTATTGAACATTCGAATTTTACGTTGATTCATCAAAACATTGTAATTGCAGCGAGTGCTTTTATTAGATGCACCAGAATGGAAAGTTTAAAAGAAGCTCTTGCCGCTCAATTTGAGAAGGCTATTAGTGATATCCGGGCACTAGCCGAGGGTTCCAATGAAAAGATGGAGTCTATATCGCAATTTGTCGAAATGGATTATCAATTAAAGGTAAGAAAAGACTTACTAAATTTGATTTTCGTTTACATTTCCAGATAATAATTAATGTTAATTTAAGACAAAATATCGAGCGAGCTCGGAATGGGATGGATAAACAATACTTCTTTAAAAAAATGTGGAAGTGCATTCATGCTAATTTTTGAATAAGCCTATCCACTATTTATGAGGTTTATTAATCTAATACTAAGTATTTTTTATTGTCAGAAACTATGTTGGTACAACAATATATGCTTATGTCTATATAATTCATAATTTTCTGTCAAAATATATGTATTATGTAGACATATTGATTACTTGCTATACAAAAAAAGCAAATGCCTGTGAGTGAGTAAGATGATTATTTTTTGATATATATATATGCACAAGAACCAGGACTTTTAAATGTAATTAAATACTTGTTGGTAACGTAGTATACAGTATTTTTCTATAAATATTTGTACAAGTAAATCCGGCAGATCTTGAAATCAAATGTAATGAAAGATGGATAAACACATTAAGTTAAATAAAATCTGATAAACCTTATGTTGGGGAAATAAAAATTCATAAATTAATCTACGTCGATATGTTTTATGATACAGAAAAAAGACATTTTTCTGTAAATAAAACAACCAAGATAAGGAGATTTTTAGCCAACTAAAAATACGATGATCTACAATTTCAGATGCTCCGAAACAACAATGAAGGGGGTGAAGTTCGTTCGGCAATGATCCAGAGGGAACTGGACTCTCTTCAGGCTAAAGTGCAATTCATTAAACAGCATGTCAAAGTCGCATCATTTGATAATGATACACCTAAGAGTATTGATTGATAATTTCAATGACCTCTTGCTATTTGTCAGTTCCGATGCAGGTTTGAGCAGTGTTAGGACTCTTGTATTCAATTAGCAAATGCGTTGCTGATTCATGTTATCTTATGCTTAAAGGGTAAACGATAATAAACGAACGCTTTTAATTAACAACAAGCGTGTTCCAATTACCTATTTAACAACAAGGTGCAAACGTTTTCACAAGCGTTCCTGAACTAATAGAACCCGGGCATAATCAAACAACGGTCGTCTTTTGTGAGCTTTTCGATATTGTCTTATATACTATTTGTCTAATAAATCGTTTTATCTTCTCTCAGCTTTTGTACCGCAGGCATTGGCACCCTCACTTTGATAATGCCACCATTCGAAAAGAATCGTCCCGCGGCATGTATGATAAACGAAATTGATTTTAATTTAGCGGCTGGTAGAATAGCTACTTCAGAGAACTTTCACCAGTGCTAATACAATTTAGCTCATGTGAACATTCCTAAAGCATAATAGAGGACGCAGAGGAAATAATTTTCACAAGAATCGACTAAAAATGCCGTTTTATCAAGAACCCTGTAAAGTCCTTTTGTACAGTTCTGCGCAAATATTTTAAAGAACTAAGCCCGTGCCTGTTGTCTTGCTTTTGGAGCATTCACAGAGGGTCCGTCGGAAAAAGTCGTAAGTGCGGTAGGTGACCGCTTTCCTTTTAGTTTCTTTAAAACGTTTTTCTTGCAGAAGCTTGTTCAGTAACTCCTTGCGGCCGAAACTAGGTGAGTTAGACTGTGTGTAGTTCGACCGAGACGGCACCACTTGTCTTGCTGCTTTACATCGCTGAGGTTATTTAAAGTGAGGCTTAATAAACATACTATTTTCCAAAGGATACTCGTATTTCCGATCTGCTTCGTTCATTCTGTTGAGAAGCTAAACAAAACTGCCTGACATGATATTTTGTTGAAAGTGTCCGATTGATGTAAAAAAAATCCCCAAGAGTGTATTTTTTGTTTTTAGCTTGTAAAGAAAGCACTGTTCTGATTGACTCAGTGTTCAAAACGTAAGATAAAATTTGCTGCTTTTAGTACAATATTGATACTGTGTGTGTTCGGCAAATTCGTCTGCAGTTTGAAATAGCTAAATGCAGAATGCACAACGCTGTAATAAGTACTTGCTTTCTTTGAACCCATTGATGTTTACGCGTTGCTTTGAAAGTTTACAGAACATCTCAAAGTAAGGGAGCCTTTTTATCGATGTTATTTTACCGATGTTTTTCAGATTTACACATCTTATTAACCTCGTTAAGATCACTATATCTTGCCGAGAAATTAACGAAACTGGTTTATGAACAAAAGTTCAAATATTTCTATGAAAACCTAGTAAAGCCTTAGCTTGTAACGTAATAGACTCGTGCCGAGTATGTTTTTCCCTTAGTTTTCGTTGAAATATAGAGCCCATAATTTTGCCAGACGTTTCCTTCGCCATGAGACGCTGAAAGTTCCCTTGCCCGTTCCAATGACTTTCCCGGTTGGATTGTCCGGCAGCTGATTTTCAGTGAAGTAACACAGTCGTTCAATCACGCCTATTCAGAATTGTTTTTCTGTTCGGAAAGACACCGATCAAATAAGACGCGCGATTCAGTAAAACGATTTGCGAGTTTACTTTGTTACTGTAATAGTTCACTAAAGTGACAGCGTGTTTTGCCAGTCCGGTTTAAATTAGGCTAGAGACAAAATAACAGCTTAACTTTAGAAGAGCTGTAATCGTAATCTTCAATTCTTTTCGTAGTATTTCAAATTGGAAATCCACAAAACACGATGGCCAGCAATAAAATAATATCATAAACTGAAAAATTGTATGACGTTCGCGGTACCAATATACAACGATAACTACAGAGATGAATTGATTGATGTGATGGAACAAAATTAATTTCGCTCGAGTCTGTCGACTGGCCAGACAATAGCGGACGCGCTATGGGATCGAATGGGATGAGTTAAATGTAATCAGCACAACTTTATTGTAATACCCCAAAAAGTTTCTATATCCTGACATATAATGTGCACAATACCGGATTAATCAACGTAAAAACAGCTAGGCGTGGAATATGACCAGCTACAAGCGATCAATTATTATTCAGTAGTTACTTGCACTGGATTATTCTATCTCAATTAAAGATAACGTTACAACGAAACACCACAGATGATATTACAAACTTCAACTGGCAAAAGGCAGTGATGATAGATGCTTGTGAAAAACGAAGGAGATACGAAGTCTTTGACGAACTCTCGCTGGACGAAGTTAGCTACATAGGCTTCAAGGATTTCGATTCGTCAAAACTGAAGGATCAAACCGAAAGATCAGGAAACGTCGGACTTTCTAACACATCTCTGCTGAATTTCTGTGAATGTATTCTGACGATGTATTCAGGCGGGCAAAAATGCATGCGGCTTTTTCCTGTGTCCTGTTAAAGCGGTCGGGATCAGTTCCTTGCACGGAGTCGGGACTTGCTTCTACCCTAATTTCCTGACCCCTTATTGGCATCTTCGGCTGCTGGAGCCTGACAGGCAGCGTTAGGCTGCCTGAAGTCTACTAGAATTCATCTAATCCTATGTGAGTATGCGTTATATTTATTATATTGTGACAACTGTGAACTAACAGTATAAATATGACCAAGCCGTTTCGTTGCACAGTTCCTAGATTCAACAATAGCAACTTTTGTGGTTTGTTGACAGTTAGTTAGCTCAATAAGGAGCCAATCGCAACGAAGTGTAACAACGGTAAACAGGACATAGCTGAGATAGTTTTATGCTAATGAATTTCATGAAAATGGCCATTATGGCAAGGCTTTGCTCGCAGCGCCGAACGTGACGCTGATCGCGTGTAGCCACATAATGTAACCATGGATTTTTACTAGAGAAACATGATGATAGTTTGATAGATCGCAAGAAGTCGGCTTCAAAGCTCAATCGTCTTTCATCTAAGATTTTCACTTGTTATTGGTTTTTTGGTTTGTCTCGTTTTGCACCCGCTATACATCAGCTAGGAATTTTCCAGTTGAACTTAATCAAATTTAGACTGCGTTTAGGTCGACATTTAAGTTTGAACACCTTCATTTTGCCAATAAATGTGAAATATATTTTAATCCCATGTTTCACCAATTTAATATTAGCAATATTAAATTGCTGCCGCGACTCAGCCGCGGATATGGAGCGATGCGTATATCCTGCCCAATACAAGCTTTGAACGTTCAGAAAAGCGAAAATACCTAAAAACCTGCTTTTTTACGCATTTTTATTCGTTTACACACGCCCTTTTGACATTTATACCAAAACCCCAAAAAACAATTCCTTCCGTGAAAGTGTCTGTCCATTGTTTAAAGTAGTGTATCATTTGTCACCTACTGCTTTTAACGTGTCTTTTTTTTTGTTCGCAATCATGCTGGCGATCACGCTGGCACCATTGCATTTATTATTCGATGTTTCCATGGCTATCTATTGGAAGTCCTTTATCTGTTTGACTACTGCTTGTTATAACAATATATTTGCCTGGAGCGCATTATTATGCATATATCTGCTAATACATTAAATGTTATAGGTAGGGAGACTCGATGGTAGCAGTGCCCACAATAATAGAGATCTAGAGACACAAAACCAAAAGCTGCTTTCCGTCAAATAAAACATGTTCCGTATTATTGTCTTTGCAGACAGCTTTTAGCATCGTCTATATCTACATACAGAGGAGAACAACGTGCTCCTGTTTGGGAGAGGTAGTTTTTAAATATAAACAACGACCGCAGTAGTATCGACATCAATTCGAATAATAATAGGAAGTCACATTTGTGTGTGTTTGTGTGTGGATCTGCAAACGTCGACAAAAAAACAAACTGACTAATCGGTAGAGTGTTTTGCCATTTGTCCAAATGGTCGTGTCTTCCAAGTAACGTTAGCTTTTCAACGATTATATCAGATCTCGCAGAGAGAGCTGTTTTCTCTTAGGCCAGTTTTAAGATGATATTTCGGTACGTACGACCAGTACATACTATTTTTGACTTCCGATATTATCATGATTCTGAAGTAAACGCTGTCGAGATTTTTGGGATAGTTGTAGAAGCTATTGTTCCAAAGTATTTGCCTTTTAGCAACCTAATACATATCTAGAGTGTTTAACCATATGTAGACCCATAATTTAGCCATACTAAGACGAAAAGGAATCATTCTTTATCACTATTTGGTTTCCCCTATCATTTAAAATAAATGCAGGCTGTTTGTGTGTGGGGTCTATTGCTATAATACGTCAAAGCAAGTTCGCAACTGACGTCTATATACCACAAAGATTAGAAGCAATGCTTAACGCTGACACGGATGAGATAGAGAAATAACTAAATGTTGGCTAAAGGGTTGGCTAAGAAAGAAATGATACTGCCAGAGGTTATTGATACGCCAAGAAACAAGCAATACCATTGACTTTAATCTCTCATTGTCGACAAATTAGTGTCCCCTATAGATGTCAATGTTGTGAAACAATTTTTGTGAGTATTTAATAGCTGGCCGAAAACCTAGCTTAATTTGTCCATGTAATAGCGCCTGCATTGTGAGTACTTTATTATCCTATATAATTATAGAAGTTCAGACGATGGTGTAGTCCAGTACGCTGAACAGTGCCTAACCTAAAAATGGCCCGAAAGTTAATTTTCGCCGAAAAAGAAAAAAAAAAAAAGAAAGTTAGGTTCAACCCGTTCTCAAAAGGAGAAAGCTAGATTAAGAACAGAATTTATATTATCCAAGATCATAAAGGTTCATAGAAGTCACGACCACTGTGTCGTACACCGAACAAAGCAGAACTAAAACCAAAGCGTGACTTCCTTTTCAGCAGCCTGTACTTATTTGATCACCTTTCTAATAGAGCTAAACTTCGCTGTGAAACAGTATTTGACATTTAATACACTAGCTAATTACGTAATTGCCACTAATTGGCTGCTACTAAAACGAGGAAATGCTCGAGCTTTATATTTAGTATCACCGTTAAACGACGCTTCCAGCTAAAAGCGAGCCATTCTTGTGATGCAGAAGCACTGACGTCTTTGCCTAGTGAGATTAAGAACGCGTGAGGTGGTCGCAGTTTGAGACTCATTTCCTTTCGTCTTGGGGGTCAACAATGTGAATCACTTTATAACAGCAGTATTGAACGTAAGACTCAGGGAACGTTTATTTAACTGAAGACAACCCGACAAGGCCATCTACTGAGCACTGTGCCGGCTAATAACCAGTTTTGTTCGTAATGACGAATGCCACATTTATATTGGCACAAAAAACTAATCCAAGAACTGATTACCTCTTTGACCCGAGTACATGCATTTGAAAAAGGACTATCGTGATGATTACTTCTGCGTTGACACCTAGGCTTCATAGATAGCCAGATCAAACGGATCTACCTATACAAATAAACTTAAGACATTCGCGGCCTGAACTTGTGTAAGTTGTATTTGTCTATTCTCATTAACGAATGTGTTAGTACGTAACAATTTCTTAGTCGTAGATGATGATTTTCCAGTTTCGGGAAAAGGAGCGTAAAAAAGTAGGACATCTTTTAATATACTAGATCAGGCACACCAACGGATGCTTTTAGCCTTAAAATTAAAATAAGGATATAGGGCTTACTGGATAAGCATTTTCTGTACAGAATATATTATAATGTGAAAATGTCCCGAAAAGTAGTAACAGAGATCTTAATAGGACCAGTAATCGGTTTTTGATTCATTTATGACCAAATAGAGCACGTAGAGTAATCTAAGCTTATCTGAGGAGACCTAGGCGTCCGGTAAGCGGTATACGAAATATTCACGTTTCATCTTGTAGATTGGTAACAATGTCATTTTGCAATGGCCACCGCACACTTGGGCTCATATCAAAATACAACTTTGAAATATGCTTAACTAAAATCATGAAGAAATAGTCTTATAACTCAATATAAAAATAAACTTCAACATAGAAATAGCTTTAATTTTAAATAAAAAAATGTTACAGATTACTCATGTCGTCATTGTTGGTGATCAGAGCGGAAGTGAAGGTTTTTACTTTTTGATGCAATTCGAATAACACAATTTTTAAAGTTGAATTTGAGCAACTTTCCATGTCTTTGTTATAGGCTAGAAGATTTTGGCGTTATTCAAACGTCGTCGCCAGCGGTTGTTGGTTCTCCTATAGATAGAAATTCAACATCGAAGTTATTTAATTAACTACTACTTGAATAAGTTATGATAACACAACAATTTATTAATTGTAGATGTACCTTAGGTTACCCTGACGGGTAGCAGTCATCCACTATTTTAGTTACACTATCCTGCGTAGAACTGCCAAAAAATGGTAAAGGCGCTTTGGAGCACTGTCACCATGGGTATTGCCTACTTATCACGTTACGTCTTGCTGTCCAAATACCTACTGAAAGTGATTTTCTGTAGATAGAAGATACATTTAAGCACAATTTTAGAGAGGGACATTATCTGGTCATCTATAAAATCAAGCATGAAATGTCCCTATAATAACGATTCAAACAAGAGACTGTAAACAATCAATAAAAGAACATGAAGGGAGTTTGAAAGAACAGATGACAAAAATATTTTCTGAAAAAACATAACAAAACTAATAACTACTCATCAAAGATTATATATATATATATATATATATATATATATATATAAACGCGTATTTACCAGTATTACCAGTATTGCTAGTAATAAAGTGTGATGCTTCTTTATTAAAATACATTTTAAGTCATTAATGTAAACGTTTTTAGTGAGTCGTGTTCGCTTCTAAGTTTCGCATTGACGACTCTGATCACGTAATCGATGTTAATACGAGAAATCACCGGTTCGAGTTCGACCAGGTAGGATTCAAGGAATGTCCAAAACCTGCTCTAAAAATACGCCTTTCAAGTAATGGCCCGAACAAGTCCGCATATCTCTTTTTTCCATCATACCCACGTAAAGATACCGCTTTTCATTATGCATTATAATTTTGTGTAGGGACTTGTCCTTGTGGATGCATTCTGGTGTATCATACGTCTTATGCTTCATATTGGTAAAAAAATACGATAATTTTTTATAATAATAATAATGCCGAATTGTGTTCGAAAGAAGACGAAAAGTAAAAATGCACATAATGTTTTTTTACTTCTATAAAAGAGGGAGGACATAAGTACATAGATTTCCGATGCTATATGTCGCTTGCATGCGTTTACAGCAGCTACTAAGTATGAAGTTGGAAGGTGTAACATTCGTACATGATCAGCTACTTCTCGGATGACTTCCAATGACTGATACGGGAAGGTATCATGTCTAACCTTAAAATGGAACTTGTCCACTTCTTTTTATCATTTTATTAATCAAGAATATCGGTTTCCCGGTAGAAGTTAGGCGTCATACGTTAGAGGAGTCGTTAGCATTCCCGATGTATTATTCAACTGCTGAGGTTTTACCTGTGCGCGGGCGGGAGGTCAACCTGGTATGCTTCGGTGCCTGATAAACCCTACCACTCAATTTAGCGCAGTTGGTTTAGGCGCACTCATTCGTGTACCCAGAAAAACGAACCTCTGTTTTGTTTACGGTCATGATGCAAATGTAAGATTTATTTAGTAAATGGACGCATTTAAACAAAAGGTCATGGCTTAAGAAGTGAGATAAGGGTAAAAAACAGGTTGTTTCACTCCACCCACTGCCCCGCGGCCTTAATCTTCTAACAGAACAATAGATGCTTTAGATATTATAAAATGATATTGGGAGTAGTGTCTTAGCTTCCGGAAAAATGCGCTGCTAATAAACTGGCCATAAAATTAGACAAAGATAACTACAATAAAAAGTACAGCGTTTGAAAAATATCTATCAGATAAGTTTTTTTTTTCCAGAAAAGGACAGCGGTGTAAAGGCCTAATATTTTTCTCACAAAAAAAGAGTAGATAAAACTGGTAGGCTACTCGATATTTACTTACATCGTATGTAAAATTACGCGCGAAAACTTCAGAAAGCAGTGGGTCGTATTGAGAACGAAAAATATTATTTAGAGATGGGTTAAGTAAAACCAAGTTAAAAAACGCTCCAGTGACCCAAAAAATATTCACTTAAGAGAGTTTGCCGGACATTTATCTGCTGGTTTTTTTTGAGTCTCTTTTTCTAAGAAAGTTGGAAAATCAATTGTATAATCACCCCCATATAATCTTAGGTTTAATATTCGTTTCATCATTACCTGTCAATTATGCTTTTATGTGCCTCGCAAGTTGATCTGATTTGTCCATCGTATGCAGCGGGAACATCCTTTTCCGCAATGGAATATAGCATTATCTATATTGTATCCCGACGTGAACAACAAACCCATCGTCACCACGGAAACTCAGCGGCGCGCCGACCATTAGCTAAATGAGACAGTATCACTGGAAAAGCACTGAAGTTTACCATTACGTTCGACGATAGTCATACGCTTACGTAGTCAAAATATTCGTAAAACACCTAAGTGTTTCAGCCGCTAGATAGTTCTAACGTAAGCAGTCTTGATTACAATGCGTAATATTCCCGACTGCGTGACATCCCCTCAGCCCTTGTTATGCCTTCATACATGAATTCATCACCGTACAATGTTTCTGGCGATTCTTTACCATGCGCTCGTCAGAATCCGAATCCTCGGTGGCGGGGCTTAAACCATCTATTCTAGACTTTTTCAGCTAGAAGTTTAGCCGTCCAAAGCACCATACCGACTGACGTTTACCATATTCATAGTGCCAAAACTAACCGCTACTTATTATTCCTTGGCCGTTTCACTATACATATATGCTTATATATGGCACGCTCTATGGAATATATTATACATAATGTAAGCAATTGCTATGGCCTAATAAATGTAATAAAATTTTAGATCTTTTTTTCACGAAAAAAGAATTGTGCCTTATAGGAATACATTGTTTTAGAATAAAATAAAACCCAGCAAATTTCAATTCTGAACAAGATAAGGTTATAAAGAATTGTTCTAGTTAACTTCTATTTTGGACATATTTGATTTTCACTGTCTGCGCATTTTGACGATTTATCAAGTGGTGCCCCCCAAATAAAAGCTTGTAGAAACAAGTTAAGCCATGGAAATATGAATTTCCTCATTGAATGTTGTTAAATGTAGAACCTGGCAAAAAAAAATAATGAAAAGCACGGCCAGCCTTGTTTCAAAGGTGCTGTAACGTGTTGCATCCCTACGATGCTGACTTTTAGTTTAACTTATACTGCTCTGATTGCATTTGTTAAAGCATTCAAAATAATTCGTAAAATATCAGTATGTGTTGCAAAATGAAGACTATCTTGCTCGTTTGCATTTCTTTAATGAGGGGAGAGTCAAGTCCATTACAGGAAATTTTGCATCTATCCATGTGGTCGCTATGACTACTTCCTAATGATGACGTCTAGCGGCTGTCGACACAGGCTAATGCAGGAATGTGGTAGAGCCTGTAAAGGGCACAATATGAAGCTGCAAAAAGTCGATGCTTTTGTCATCAGCGCTGTCATCCGATGGTAGACAAACTGGTACGTCGTCTGACATAATTAGGCCTCAAAAGGACCATTTACGATGAGGCTATTCTGAAACTGCACTTTCGGCAGGTTTTCCAAAAGGTAAATCTAAAAAAATACTTCCACAACGAACATAACTAAATGGAGGTGCTTGGATATTAGCTACAGGCCGAGCCTGCGTCAACTACAAAAACGCCGGTGATACTTTTTTTTTGAGTTATTGTGCTGTTCTCCACAGCTAATATTCCATATATGAAATACTCTGAAATCACTTAACAGAGTAAGTGATTTTTGCTCGAATTCGCTAGTATGCTGTTATTTTTGTCTTCGTTTGATAGCGTTGTATATGGAATACCTGCGCATAAATTGTGTAGAAGTGATCAGACACTTTGACTATGTCAAATAATATTTCTCTACGGTTCAAATAATGTGTGAAGACATTAATATACGATACTAGCTCTACGAGCAAATAGTAATATGGTTTGTCTCATTTCGTCTCTAAATAACATGCGCATTCCTTAAAAGCACATAATGACAAGTGTGTTATACTTGTGGATGCGACCGTTATATCTTATGGGATTTCGTAGCTGGCATAATTGTGCGCATTAGAGCACGTTTTCATAAAAAAAAACAAGAGAAGTATTGTATAATTGTAGAAAAATTATATTTGTATAACGCCACTTGTATAGCGCTGTTGGCCTAGACCTATACGTTTTTCAAATGTTGTTGCACTTTAGCTCTATATACGGAAGCTAGTTTTTTCCGTGTATGATTGTTAAAAGACAAGCATATATGTATGCTTTCTAGGATTCGCTGGAAAGTAAAAAAAAGATGCAGAACTCACCTTGCGTGTTTATTAGATCGTATTTTCCGCTGCAGGCTTTTCTAGCTTTAAATATGTTCCATATAAAAAATATATACATATTTTTATATCGTTTATTTGCAAGCTACGGAAAATACACGTTTTTTTTTTGTAATGAAAAGATAAATTGTCCTGAATGGGCAATGTTGATTTTTATTAGCCCATTAATTGTGTTTATTTTCAAACACAGTTTACTCAGTGTTTAGTACGGTACATAAGGTGTTATCATAATAACTTACGCTTTTAGTTTTTCTTTTAATCCGAAGAAGAACTTAAGAAGAAAAGTTTCCACTCACCTATCCCGATAATCGAATTGTACCTAGAATGTGCATATAAAATTATATGAAATATTCAGGTATCGGTTATAGAAGTATTTCACTTGACTCCGTTCTTATCCAATATCTCTATGTATCTGAAGAAGTTTCATTAGGAAGCGCGTGTTACATGTGTTTGCAGTAACCGCGTGTGACTAATCATATTGGAAACGTAATACGGCATGTACAATCTACTGCTGTGTACCATCGATTAATACGAACCTGAATAAACGCACCGAGCATCGTGTAGGCGCGACATTTGAAACAAACCATACATGTCATAGCTGCTTGCATTTGGCGAGTGCGCTTGTAATTATGCGTGACTCGTATCGTACAGGACGGCCTGGACGTTTTTAATGGCAGAAACTAGTGAAAGCTGATCATTTCCAAAATGCGATTGCTGACTGTTATCGCCGTGCTAGTGTTTACCCACGGGGCTATTGCCAGGAAGGAGTCGAAGTATCTTCTTAAGCAGGTAATCACCACAAACAGTATACGGCAACAGAATTATTCTCCGCTGGACACTGGTTAATACACGAGTAGGCCTATTATTTTTTCCACTTGTG
The DNA here is from genome assembly GCF_002443255.2 of Varroa destructor. NCBI lineage: Eukaryota > Metazoa > Arthropoda > Arachnida > Mesostigmata > Varroidae > Varroa > Varroa destructor. Next base: position 9,093,529 of record NW_019211457.1, on the reverse strand, counting down.
TTTGATTCACCGCTAGGGTATTTGTCCTGTTACATCAATCCAATCATGAGGGCACTATTATGGCAGCAAGCCAAAGTAGGTAACTTCTGAACGTGTTGGCTATTCAACTCCGCAAATCGACGCGTAACAAGTGGTCGTTTGTTACTAATCGTAAAGACCTTAACTTTGGATTGTGTAACTTACAAAGTACATGCGAAAGTACTTAGCTAAGTTTATCAACACATCAAAGAACCTATCAAATCTGACAAATCGTGGGTGTTTTGTACCGCACACTAAAAATATAAACGACGTCGTATAAGTAATAGTGCTTCATGTATCTAAAGGACCATGATCCTCTAAGCCCATATGTAGACGACTTTTTTTTCTGAGGAGAACGAAGATGATTTTCTAGAGAACTGATAAATGATAACGGTTTATGCTTATGGTGCTACACTAGACGCCGGTTTCGAGTAAGCAACGCGTACTTTGAATTACCAGGTCTAAAGCCTCTGGTATTTCGTTAAGCAGGCGAATTTCGGTGATTCCTATACCATTGGTGTTGAAAAATAGTGAAAATCTAGATGTTGACCCTTAAAGCGGCTCAAGCTTATACATAAATTTACATGCGATCTCAATAAATGTTAAAAAATACAGTAACTGATTCGATTGAAATGTTTTGGAACAAGATTCGAACCTAGACCTGGCTGACCCAACCCAGAAGCGAAGCCAATATCGTCGTCTAGGATATAAGAACAAAGACAACGTGAATACGGGACTTACAACTTTTATTTGGTTCATTCATTATCTTATACATCAATTAGCTAGATTTTTCTTGACCCGGTCCTATAAATGACGGTCGCGTTGGGATCAATGTCGTTGATTCTGGGTGACTACAAAAACAGCTTGTGAACTCTGCTTTTTTTGGCCTAATTCAGCTCTATAATTGTATGGAAGGGTAGCAGGTCGTCATAATAATAATGTTAACGCCAAACTGGCGAGTGAAAGTCAGGTAGGAGCTATCGTATCTTATATAAAGTATCAGATGTGAATCCTTTAATTATGTACAATTGGGGCGTAACTGATCCGTAGATTGTAAGAGTCGTTCTGTCGTACGGCAATTCAAATAATCGATGAAGTGACTAAAATACATATTTGATGTTTTATGGAAGGAAAAGTTGAAAGTTTCTTTCATGGGTAGAAAGGTTGTCTTTTAGCAGCGACCTATAAAACCAGTGGAATGATTTGTACAAGGTATATGTATCGCGCAAAAACTAGGCAGGATATATCGGGGAGACTTTTGCGCTGTCTCCATTTGCTACTGAGTACTCTTAGGTAAAAGACAGCCCGTCGTTTCCACTTATTTCCGAAGAGGGAATCTAAGACTTTGTTGCAAAGCTAATCGAAGAAGCAACATACCTAGTTGGCCTATCATCCAGAGGATGATCCGATTAGTAGATAACTTCTTATCAGTGTTATGTGTGACATTATACTACAATTTCTTTAGTGAAGACGAAAATGTTTAAGAACACGCACTTTTTTTTCTGCAAACCGTACTAAAAGCCTGTATAGGCAGAGTGGTAAAGGAAAGATACCCAAGAAAAAGGCTTATTCGTACGTAATAGCAATTTAGTTACTCACTTTCTGGTAAATTGAGCTTCTTGCCTGTAGAACAAAAACGTGTGCTAGCCAAATAGCCAATATTGATTGTTTTACATGAGGCATGATCGACAATGTTCGGAATAGTCTACACGCCAATTAAAAGGCTTTGATTACGGAAGATTGAGGGTTCGGTTACAAATTTAGAGCTCAGAACTGGTGGAAAAGTTTGTAAGCAGTGTCAAGCAACAAGTGTTATCATTGCCACACGTTACACGGAATAGGTTATACGTTACGTTAATTTTTTTCATTCGATATAGTTCAATGTCACAGGCCAAAGTCAATGATCGTCTTATGTATGTTGAGTAAACTGTATTCCATTTACTTAACTTACCTTGTAAAAAATCACCATCAGGACTATTGCACACTCAACTTTCACAGCAGCTTATTCAATTAACTTATCATGGACCCAGACCGTAATCTATTGGCCGAATTCCTAATACAGCAATATTCTTTCGTTTTTTTTTTGTTTCTTCGTACTTCGTACAAGATACTTCGTATCTTGGGAACGACTGCCTTTGCTACATCTATCAAGAGGCGTGGCTTAAAGAAAAAACAAATACACGATTCTATTGTTCGTGCGTCAACCCGGAAGACCGGATAGGAGCGTGTAATTCCAACTTTTGCATCACTTCAAGTTTTACCTATGGAAAAATCCAGCTAAATCTGGTTGCAGTATACACACTTCAATATATGATAGCTACGACTAAACCGTAGTCGAACGAAGTACTAGTCCTGGGTGAGCTTAAATGAGCTAGATAGTACTATGGATTAAACTATTACCGCAATTTTACAAGAAGCTATCAAGACAGTATTGTTACCAAATCAGTGGAACATCGATGTTGAACTCTCAGATTTTATTCTTCTACATACAATCTATCAGGCTCTGCTACGAAAGTAAAAAGCTTTTACGTATCGATAAGAGCCTGTCTACGACGCCTGGCGTAACCATGGTACACTTGAGCTTAAACGAAACATTCTTTCAGACGTTTTCATGCGTGCATGTATTTGACTGTGTCTTCTCGCGTCAGTAGTCTAGGTTACATTGAACGTCTCCAAGTGTTTAGCCTTAGTAAAAAATTATAGTTGGCGGAACTAGGTCGCACTGTTGCCAGTCTGCCAGACTAAGCAGACTTCAACCACAGTCTGGTTTTTCTGTGTCTTATAAACTATTTGTACCTGTAAATGAATACATACTCTACAGAGATGGCCAGTCTAGGTGGAAATACCTAGTTTTTAGTTTTACCGAAGTGCCATCTTATGCAACTTTTTGTTGAATGAAGAGCTTGAAGGCGATCGGTATGTGGTGTTATTGTGCGTACAAAAATCGATTCTGGAGCGCAGCTTCTTTTTCATGGAACTTTTTCAGGAAATCCATTGCTATACCATCGCACTATAATAGCTGTCATCTGTGCTCAAATGGTTTCCGCGTCGAAAATCTATACAAATGCGTACTTTACAAGTCTCCCATAAATAGTGTTTCATCGAAGTTCCAATTTGCCTAGAACGCAGTGAGTAGGGGCGCCCCTATGATGATTTTCCTAGCATGAAAGGCCATGCGTTGTTCCTTTCATCCGAAAAGCGAGGCTCGATAGTAGAGAGTCCCGTCTCCCTACGATCCGTCTTAATGCGTTGCAACCCGTCCACTGTCGGAGAGCTTGGCTTCGCTTAACCGACGCAATTACTTTATAATAAATAATTATAATTTAGCAAAGATCGTTTCTACCGCATATGGCAACAGCTGTGCATTCATGTTCATTGTATTCAGACCTCTTGAAATGTTTATTGTGGAAATAATTATCTTTTTATCTATTTCTAAGCTTACATGAATGTATGGATGAACGATTCCGCCGACCGATTCAGGATCGACGAATTAAATAGTATGGACTGCCTTGATTATTTCAGTAAACGTGTCGAAGAGGTCGTGTGTCTTCAGAACTTTTTATTACAGAGTATTAATTACAGAGTAAAACAATTTTATGTGTATATATGTTATAATTATAATTTTATTAATTGACTCAGATGTGATCAAGATCATAATTTGCTATTTAAAATCGCAACAAAATTTACTTTACCACTTGCTAAACAAGAGCCTTAGTTCTTTGGTCAGCCCTTGAGGCAGCGTTCAAACCAGCAACACAATAGCTGCAAAGTGCCAAAAATTATACCCTTATACGTACAAAATCATCTAGTAGTGGTACCTAGTAGTAACAAAAGTTGCTCGAAGAGGATTTGTTTTGTTGTTGCGAATACGAAGAAATTGCTTCGCGATATCTGCTAGCATACTTGAATATAGCCTATGTACATTTGATGAATGGTATCCTCACGTACATCAAGTCGCCTATTGAGATCCCTGCCGCCTGGAATTAATTGGGCGTAATGAGGCTTCGCCTTCAAAATAGCTAATAACTGTTATGTTTACTGCACAGGGAGAAAGTAATGTGATGAAGCTGTTGACGTATGCGAACTTCACGTAGCTATTAGAGTGACTAAAAGATATACGAGTCTCAAACTATGCTTGCAAAAACACAGAAAAGTGAAGGGACACAGCGATATGGAAATCCGGATGATAGCCGATAGTGTCCTGCCATAATTTTCAAAATGCTTCTCTTTATCATAAGAGAGAAATGTCTGTTATGTAAAGCACCCAAGTGATTTCTAATCACTCTTCAAAGTAATTCTTGTACCATTTAAAGCGTTCACCATTACAATCGAATTGGACAAATGACAACTTGCAGTCGGAGGAACTTAGGACTGAGCCTCCTCCACCCCAAGCGAGGGCATGAGGAAAGGATTACAATGCAATATTTGATCATCGCTATTACCATTACCACGCCATAGCTAGATTTAAGCAGTACTTATTATTATTATTATCATTGGGGGTATTGTATATATAGGGTTATTAAGTCTGTACAGACGCATCGCTAATGCAATTTCGATATAAACGACGCTTACCCTTCGGTCCTTTGTGAGATACGCTGTGCTTTCATTGCCCCTACTAATACTGTGCCAAAAATTGGTATCAAATTTTGTTAACAGATTGAGTAATGTTTTAAAACCTAAAGAAATTGAAGGAAAATTAACTGGATTTCAATTTCATTAATTTCAATAATCTTTATATTAGGATAAGTTAATTATTACGGCGCTGTATTATGTGGTAATAAAAATAACATTTTTCTATATTTGTTTTTATTGTGATTTTTACTTATTAATCTAGTTTGAAGACGCTAAGAGCGAACTCAGTTCGTGACAATGCATCGCCTGTTTGAGATGTCCTCGAGATAAGTCTCCATATGGGTAACCATAGTTACCCATTGCAATATACTTCCTTCACTTATACGTTATTCAAAGCTACGGTATGCTTTTGAGTGCGAAATCATGAACTCTGCTGTGATCTATACCGTTGTAGATTAGCTTTCGGTAACCAATGTACGTAGTATGACTTTCTAGTGTAGAACTGATATCGTTACGGATGAAACCGTGATGTGAACTAAATGCAAAACCGTGCAGATAACGTGGCTTTGCAGTCAAACGCGCCCACCTACTTATGATAACCGGAGCAATGTCCGAAGGGTTATAAGAGCCGGAAGCTTTACTAGTCGAGAATTAGCTAAGAAAAGACCTATAAAAACGATTAAGGGAGACTTTTTTTAAAATTATGCTTCTAATATCTAAGTTCTGTCCAGATTTCAATTGTACTAATTTCATTGTATGAGGCCCCAGCTTACAATACATAGTGATTGTATGCTTATTTATTACTGTAGACAGGTGAATATTTCGTTTAACTATTCACTGTGTTTTTTTTTGTAGTTTTAGTCGTCTATAATGGCACCTCGCATAATTGACGAAAGCGTGTGTTCATCATACTAAATGGAGTAGGGTCTTCAATTTTGGAAATATGGTTATATGTTCTTCTGGTAGCATTTACGTATAGCAGACGTTACTTTTTATTGCAAATTCATTTAGCCACCAATCATTACCGAAATTTCTCCGAATTCTTACAGTTAATACACATAATTAGCAGCAGTTTCTATACTATAAAAAAAAATTATTTAACTGGAAATCCTGTATAAGGTTATAATACAAGAAATGTAGCTATATCTAGTATAATTTTCAGTCCACATTATGAATAATTTATAATTTCGTTTTTCATTTATTATTTTTGTATTTATCATTTTTATAATTTTTATTGATTATTTATAACTAGCTTCAGTCAAACTTGGAAAATAAAAATGTTGTTAGTTAGATTTTATTTTTTGCTAATAATTTTAATACAAAATTTCTTGTTCCTTGGGGAGGGGGGAGGGAGGCTGAATTCCTAAGATAGCCTAAACGAAGAGTTCGCTTCATAATAAAAAGAGAGCTTTTCATCTATACAGTTACATGTTCCAGTGCATAAATGGCTAGAAATTCTCAAAAGAAGCTTTTGTCTGAGATGAATGGAACCGGTATCATTCAAACATTTTGGCAACTTTTAATGCTACCGTAAGGCCCTTTTAATTGATAACAGGCCTAAATTCAGCTCTGTATGGTCCACTATTAAAGGATAGCTTGGAGTATGACCACTGGCCAGTAAACCTGTAATCAAAGCCTGCTGTATGCTCGGTGCAATTGGACAACTATTTTTTTGTAAATCGAACCAAAATTTTTCGATTGGGCCATTATTATATTGTGCCGTAGTCATGGATATTCAGTTTCATACGTTTTCATATATGGCTCGTTCACGTAAGCACATTTTCCGTTCAAGCACAACCTAATTCATCATGCTACCTTTCAGTGCTATTATACTTGCCAAGGACTGCTTCGACACAGAGATTTTAAAAAGATTTTATTTCGGCCAATTTTAAGGTCGACGTACCCCCTTCGCCTGACAGTGCCGCCAAAGTAGATATAAGCAAAATCTGTTTTTAATAAACTTTTACTTAATTTTTATAAGCATATATACATTTGTACATGTAATTTACCCATGATCATGAAATTGTAGGGTTCTCTGCCTTTTAAATATGAGAACTAGTTTTGTCCAGGCATCGTGAGGGATCATTGAACTGAAAACTAAACTTTGTTCAATAAAAAAACATCAAGCATATATATATATATATGCTTGTGGCAGTTGGTTTGTTCCTAAAATCCAATTTGTATAGTATTTACCTTCCTCTTTTCTGATTTTAGAGTTGTATCCCCAGATAGAGGCCGTGCAAAAGGGTTTTAAATTGTAGCCGACGCTCAGTCATAAACATTACATGCGGGGGTCATAAAGAATGTGCTAAATTGGCCTTAAAACTTTGCTTACAAACACTAAAAAAAGTTAAAGGAACGCGTTAAGAGCAGATTAAGGTTGTTTGGAAAAACTAACTAACTTTAGTTGTACATTTTAAAACATGTGATTTTTCCTCTTCCTGTTAATATCATGATATTTCGATTAAAAAAGTGGCTTGAGAAGCTAAGCTCAGTGGCAATTCAAGTTTTTGAACTTAATGAAAGTGCACATTCTCGAAGAAGCGATGCTATACGTCAATGAAGTACCTATATTATCGCGGGTTAAATACCTCTCACGTTTTATGTGCTTCGTCGTCTGCAGATCTAAACAGACGCTCAAGAGATGTTGACTCTTTCATTTAGTCGCTTACTTTAGCGAGTGTTCGGACATTGTTTACGAAAAAATGGCGACTAAATTTATTTATCCTTATAGTAAGCGTTATTGGAAGATTTGTACGTTGACCGTGACTGGACAAATCTACAACTTTGTGACTTTCACCTTTATTTGTATTATCATCTGCCATTGTACATATATGGTTGTGGCATAAGCATTCATTAAGCAGACGTTGATATGCATGTGTACTTAAGTTGACGTGTGAAATTTTCTAAATTTGAAATATCTGTTAATAGCGATGCTGTTGTTGTTATTCATACGTTTCTAATGAAAGGTTAGTGACCGAGGAACCGACTTATAAAATGTAGTGTACAAAACCGACCATGGCATCGTGTTTATATACGGGCGAACTGCGATAAGATTGAAATATTTTGTTATACAACGAGATTTACCTCATTTGACTGAACGATTCCCGTGCACTAGAAAAGAGAGAACCTACAAAGTTCCTAATTAGCATCTATACAAGTTTGTTTTGTATTCGCTATATTACAGCAATTAGGCTGGATAATAAAAAAAAAAAAAAAAAAACACTGTATATCATTGAATCGGAAAATCAAGTTGATACTTTAACTAGCTTTGTTGATAGAAGCAAGTTTGCAAGATGTTTAAGCGAATGACAGAAGGCAGAGATAAGTGTCACTTCTAATGATGTGTTATTTTTTTTCAGCCAAACAAAACCATTTCTGGTACATCGTTAACACTTTACTAATAAAAAGCTATGAAACTGCTTTTTATAGATTTTCATTGCATTATTTGTTTCGCCAAGGTTGACACAGATTTCAAATTGCTAGTGAATTAAAATGGATAAACACTTTAAGAAGTTAGATTCTCTCGTAATTCCAAATGAATAAGCGTTACGTTATATTATTACATTGATGTGATTAAACTATTTTGTTTCAAATAGAATTCAAAGTTTACTGACCGAATATAAACGATAATTGTATTTTTGTGAACATGCTTCAATGTTGTATACACGACAAATTTTTAAGTTACTGTGTGATAATAGATATACACTTAGATTACCAGGTCAACAAGCTTTGTTTTCTCAAATTATCCATTGCACACTTTTAAATGATATACGTAATATTTTTTTTATCAAACGTGCTAATAGGCTAATAAAAAAACGATTAGCAGTTTTTTGTAACTCGAACTAGAGCGGCATACTACGACTTTCGTATGGTGATTCGAATAAGTTAACTATATATATGCACATATTCAAAGACACACATATACGTTACGGAACTTTTGCAACCGCAGTTAAAGCGCACGGTTTGAGAACAGTTGATCATCAAGTTTCAAGGCTGACATCCCCTCCCTACTCGATACAGATGGACGGTTTAGCTGATGTACGAGCTACGCATTGATTCAATGCGTACTACAGTAAATAGTATTACATAAGCAACGTACGCTAATAATGCAATTGACTAGCCCTTAACTTTCTTATCGAACTCAACTAGCAATTCCTTATGGCGCGTTATATATATATGCGCATCTGTTTGGACATGTGGACTGCCGAATAGCTTAACGTGTCGAAGTATGAAACGCTCAAACAACTTTTTCAACTATACCAAGACTTTTGCCTCACGCTGTATAACAGCAAGTACGTATCTAGCTTATCTATCTCTGATTGTTGAATCTGTGTATATTTAATTAATTTTTTTAGAGGCGTATGGCCTACATAAGGCAATTGCTGTAATACCATTTATATATTGATCGCGCACCGTTCATAATGGCCACTGCTAAGCAATTTTTAAAATTAACATCGTTCTTTTTCCCCGCCTTGTTGCTGTTATTGCACGAGTGAAATAGTGTGTTAAGCTCAGAAAGGAATACGTTTGTTAATTTTAAGTCTGAGTGAGGTCTGTTAACTTTGCAAATTGTGCATTGTGCGTTGTGGTAAATGTCGAAAAAGAACTCTAAAGCCGATATTTCTGCAAACTACTCATTGGTTTTGCGCGGCAAGCGTTATTAGATACATTTTTTAATGTGATTTTGTATGTTTTCTGTGAGCTACGCATCACTATATGACTGTCAAGCAAGATATATACCCTACCAAGGTTTGTATTTGTACTGGTGTTCCAAATAGGTTAATTTTTTTTCGTCCATTCTTTGCAGCTTTCTTATCGTTGGTGAACCACTAAATTAGGAAGGAGCAAATTCATCGCGCATTTTTCGAAAGAAAGCGTGAAGATCCTCTGGAAGGTACGTGTTCCGCATAAACGAAGTACTTATTATCTGGTGGCCACTTTGTTCAGCAGGATCTATGATGGATCTTCTCCCCATTTCTTTGTCTACTCGCTAACCATATTTTATGTGCTAATCTGTGATCTCAATTTTTATCTAAAAAAACCTGACAAATGAACGCCATGCTACATAGATGTTCATAGAGTCGTCTCTTTTTTTTATCGAAGGCGTTTTTTAACAGTTTTCTTAATTGTTCTTCGCATCGCCTTAAATTGGTACGAAACAGTAATGATTATTCCATCTTTAACATGATTATTGAGAACGCCAACAAAACAACATTTCTGTCTTCACGTAAATATCTTACGTGGTAAAATTCTACCGCAAATTTGTCGAATCTTACGAGTAATGTGAACTCCGAATGCATGACACACCTCCATCTACTGCCTTAGATAAAGCTTTGTAATTAACGGCTCAACAGCTAATCGCTAGCTGCCTCTCAATGAGGATATTACTTAATGGAGGTAATAGATAATAAAATCTAGAGTTTCCTTTTCTTAGCCACAAGCAACATTTAGTTTCTTCTCGAAAAGTTATTCGTTAATCATGTCAAGCTTATCTATAGATGAGAGGCTACCTAGAGTATAATCAACTATTCTTCTTTCCACAAGATGCTCTTACCGATTTTTATCTTTCCCACTGTTGAGTGGTGCTTAAAGCACGGTGCACGTGGCTGTCGGCATACGGAGTAATTTATTATCGTGTTAGCATGTGATGACAACCAAGACCGCGCTGCTGTGTAGCGACGAGGCAGGGCTCATCATGTAAACACTTTACGTGCGTAAATATACAATGCTTCTACTAAAACTGAGAATCATTAAGGGCTAATTGGATATATAGCACGATATATTAAAAAATTACAACTGGAACTGTGAAGTGATTGCAACTATGCCGTTTTCCTTCCTAGTAAAGAGATTTTCGTACTAACAAAAACTGAGGCAGTTTAACGTTTTAAATTTACCGTGTTTCTATTCTGTGCACTGCTGCGTAGTAAAAAGCATTGGGCCAGACTGGCCCAATAGAGGCTATTTTTAGCAATTATAAAATTAGTGAAAATTAGTTCAAGCCGTGCCTAATGGAGAATAACGTTACCGCTTGAGTTAAGCAAAACTTTACTCGATATAGCACCCTAGCTGTTGTTCTGACACGCAACTATTGAATTTAATTTCATTTCATGGTTTATAGCGCAGAGCAATCGAGTTGAATCAGTTTGATTTAGACATTGCAGACTTGCGAGCGTGTTGCAAATTGACACTAAACCCATTATATGGGTCAATTTGACCACTTAGTTTTGTTAAGGTTAATATATTTAAACGCATATGCATTGCCATGGAACATCATACCATCGAAGAGGTACGTCAACGATCGTTAAGAAACAGAACATTTTTGAGGATCACATTTTAATCGGGTATGGTAAAAATAATGACAGTAGTTTTAGCATTAAATGAGAGGCTTTGTTTCAAGTCATAACTGTCAAAACTGATATATTCTGCTAACCAGTCAAGTTTATTAACTGGATGAACTGTCACCTGCTGTTGATTGAAAAGCGTAGCTCGCTTCCATTTACTGAGATCACAATATTAACGGTGACTTGCGCTCTTGCAGCGTTTCCAGAGTTCATACAACGACCGTCGAGTAAGTAGCTCAAGCTGTTGAAAAACTCAGCTTAGTGGCCGCAGTTAATAGTAAGAACATGTGTTAAATGTGTATAAATAATAATAAAAAATTTGTTATTCCAAATTTCAGAAGTTCTCGCGAACAGAGCCTCAGTGTGATGCAGCGTCGTAATATTATTCGAAGTCGTAATAAAGCTCCTAATGGAGCCCATTCGAACGGAAGCCGAAACTCATATGACAAAGGAGCAGCAGATACTTCACCAAATTTAAAACTGCGCTGTTCATCTCAAGATAATTTTCATCAAAATGCTTCAGCTGATGTCAATGCAAATTTACATGCTCGCAGTAGTCGTGTCACATCGTCCCATCAGAGAAACTGTAGAGATGACGTCTTCCATAGTCCAGTGCGTGTTGCTCAAAAATTCAGTTCAATTGGCCAATTTTCGAAATGCTTTCAGAGTAATTTTGAGAAATCTAACAAAAGAGGAAAAACACCTTCTCCTGCTAAGGAAACTTTCAATATTCCTTTGTGGAAGCGGCTTTTCGTGCAATGTGATGAAAAGGAAGTTGATACGATAACACAATTAGAACGTGATATAGAAAACGAGCCTCCAGACATGCTCGTGATTTCACGAAGTGGTACGCGGCATCCCATCAATAAAAAAGTTCTAGCAAAAATGTGTGGTTACTTTGAAGGTAAGAAGACGTTGAAGCTTCACAAAGTGTATTCATAAATAAGCTTCATAATACGATGAACTGATGACCGCTGTGTTTTTCTCAGTGATATTGGTTCGCTTCGTTCTTTATGAGAAGTTCCGTTGCTTAACCACCGTACGACTGTATATTTCGCAGTGCTAATAAATAGGCTTATGAAAATAGTTTATCTCAGTACAAAGTATGAGATACCTTTCTACTTTCCCTCACGGAGTTCTTTCTGGGTTACTTGTATTACGAGTCACCTAACCTGACAGCAGGTCGCCAAAGCAATGCGACAAAACGGTAATTTGGAGCCTGTAGTAGAAGAAACAGTTAACAGATTCGGCTTTAGAAAAAAGTTATCACTTTGACCCAATAGCGGTGCCAATAGTTTCTATAATTATTGGCTGTTACTACAGTGGGAAACTAAAGAGCGTAGGTTCGAACCTGTTCTGCAATGCATGTTACTGTAACACAAATGCGTCACTGTCCATATCATATATTGTCCCCATGTAATAATGCCAAGAATGGGAATGTTTTCATGCGTATTATTTTGTACAATTGTGTCAGTGTGAAGGAAGTAGAAACATACATTCGGATGCTCATTCATTGTTTTTTTTTTTGATTCTGACTTGCTACTGCCATTGGATTAACGTGTGCTGTCATTTCTGTGCCTGTTCAACCGAAATCGCTGATCACCTGGCAGCGATTTGCCGTAGCGGTATGAGAGAATTAAAAGTAAATGAGGTAATGTTAGAAATTGAAGATGAGCTTCTTACATCCGTCTTCAAATATGCATACAGTGGGGAGGTGACGCTAAACGAAAATAACGCAATACAGATTTACAAGGTGGCACACTATCTCCAAATGGATTCTCTCGTAGATGTCTGCAGCTACTTCATCGGTCAACGGTAGGTGTATTACACTCCCAAGCTAACGATTTGGTTTGTAAGGTTATTTACCATTTTATACTTAGATCATTATCAGCAAAAGTTGAAGTCAATTCAATGTTTATTGTAACTTATGGAAAATTACTAATCATTATAATAGGTGATACTGAACTTCCGTCGAAACTTTTATTGACGACATTCTAATAAAACTCAATTAGTATCGATAATTAAACTCAAGAAACTCGACGTCCTACTCGGAGCCTACGAATTATGTTTTTAATAACAAAATTTTCGATCCTAATGCTGATCCTGGATAATAGTAGCTCTTTAGATTTGTACTATTTTTTTGAAATAAAATAGCAACGACCAACTTTAGAAAGTCAATGGCCTTTATCCTGAAACCTCTTGGCGCTTGCTAGCCTCAACAGGTTTCTTCGTTGAGTAGATTTAACGGAGTCCATTATAGAACCGCCATCTTGCGTGACGTTTCGAACTTTTATTAACGTAGGTACTATGATACCAGGTAGGAATGGGGTAGATTATCGGCTTGCTGCACCTGTAAGTGAAAATAAGTCGTCGATAAACCACGCATATCTCCAATGAGACTCAACCTTAAGTTTACAAAAGACAACACTCCTGAAACTTGTCTCCCATAAATTGTGCTCTTATGTACATTTTCTAGATAGCAAAGTAAAGTGAGATGAAGAGAATCACAAATACATATCTTCGTGCCTTCAGTGGCGAGTATAGACTGCGTCAATTTTAAACATACGGATGGACGGAAATATATATTATGTCTCCATATTTCGAAACGGGACCAATATAATAACGCATACAATGGGTTATCATAAAAAAAAATGACGACTACATGAGTCGCGACAAATCAACACAAAAAAATTGTACGTAGTCTGGAAACCATGCTTACATTATTAGAGATTTTTTTTACAAACAGTAAAACACAAAATCTAAAATCACAAAAAGCACTTTGATCACGAATAATGCCATTAAGGTACTTCTTACCCTAAACCACACGTTCTTTCCGAAAATAAAGCTTTTAAATGATTCAATATGAAGGTTACACCTACATTTTTTTTTTATACTATATGAAACATTGGTATCACTCCCACGAAAACAGATCGGCAGCCTACAAAGGGTAAAGCCAGTAAACCTCGAATGATTTCTAAGCCTGCACACGTCATTCCGCAACAGGTTCGTATGTTTCTTGGCCTATACGCCGCCATTTATCCAGCTCTACTAAAATTTTGTTATTTTTGAATCTTTTTTGTTGGTTTAGAATTCGACAGTTTTCAAAAGATCTGTATGATTTAGGACTGAAATTCGGGTGCGAATATTTCACTCTCGCTGTCGTCGACGCGATCTGTCGGTCTCCTGAAATTCTAGAAGACGAATCGCTCCTATCTCAGATGAATATAGATATGTTTCAAGATGTTTTTTCCAATGACAACCTGCTGGTAAGTATTAGAAATATGAGTTAAGACTTTTTCATCCGTGGCTGGAAATCTTGTTTGCATGTCAAAGGCAGTGCGAATACAAATTATGTATATTAATATGTACGTTCGTATCATAGTACGATTTATTCACGAACAACTGTTGTTCTTGTTGATGACACGTGCTCAACAGGTAGAATCTGAGGATAAGGCATGCGATCTGGTTCTGCAATGGGTAAGAGCAGCTGACCGCTCCAAAGCAGATATTCGATGTGCTGTCGAGTGCCTACGCTTGCCTCATATTACCCCGATGGCCGAGCGAAAGCTTAAGGAAATGCTCAGTAGCTACGAAGTTGAGGTGGTATGTAATTGCCCTATTAAGCCTTGAGCATTTTTATTTTTAACTATAGCTTTCCAAATGACGCTTGAATACATGTCTTCGAATCCTAGATAGTAAAAGGACAATATGTTTATATTTGAATTCATCTACAATCGCTTGTTGCACAGCCACTGTTTACGACCTGCGTGAAACGTAACTTCACCGATCTGCCTGAAAAGCAGTTAGCGTTTCGGGCCAGTTGCCCGTCCCACGTTCATATCTTTTGGAAGGATGAAATGGGCAGTGCGGACGGTCCTGTAAACTTCCACATGACGTGCATGCGGTTTCGTAACTATGTACTGTCGAATTACATCATAGATGCTTCCCAGCACAGGATCTATTCAGAAAAGTACGTTTGCCAGCTGCAACCCCAGTTAAAAAGCATCCATGTCATATGTAACTTCCACTGTTGTATCGTATATATACAAGGATAATACGAATGAAGAGATTATATTTTAAATCATAAAATTTAGCTTAGTCTGATGAAGAGGCAGCACAAAGCTGGACAGCTGTTACTTTTGTGTATTTACTTTTTTAGTGCAAATACTATGCAGCAAATACTGCTCGTTATCATTATGATTATTATTAGATGACTCTAATAGTACTAAGCCTTTCTTTAATCTTCTGTAGTTACGAGTTTCTAGTTGTGGACAACCAGATAGTCAAGATCACACAAAATAAAGAAGAGACAGAGTTGAAGGTGGAGAGCTTAGAAATAATGGGCCGTCTCACTTATCGAACGGTTTTCAAACGTGAAGCGCCACTGTCTGACTTTACCGCTTGTTCCGATGGTTCACGTTGTGTGATCAGTTACTTCAATGGTTTCGGTCGGCCTCCTAAATTTAATGCTTGCGACACAACGGACTGGAAGGTAAGTACGATCATAAAAGGCATAAAACTAGGTTTCACAATGTGATAGATATTCTGTCTTCTAATAACATTCCTTATTCGGTGTACGGCTTACTGATTTTATTACATTATCTAGTAAAGAAGGCTCGGTTAGCATGTCCTCCCATCTTGTCTCTGGATATTGCCTGGCAATGCTTTTTGTTTACCCGTTAGAACGCTTGTAAAAGATTATTATACGTGCATTGATAACAGACCACGACTATTTTGATTTTGTAATCAGGTACGATTGTGTATAGGCAGCTGTAATAGGGTTTCACAGGTATCTGTCAATGTGGCTAATTATGATTTAGTTCTAAATTAACATGTTCGAATTATTGCAACTAGTCAGCGTGCCCGCGATTTCTTACTTGGTCTACTATTCGTCGTAGAGCTCAGTCTAAGAATTTCATTCATTTTAGCTCACTGTTTTTCTTTTGTTAGCAAATCGAAGACTATTATGAAGTTCCGTCGGAAAAGTTGCGCTTTAGCCCGCGTGAAATGAGTTTCTTTGAGGACGTCGTATTTATCATGCGGAACCAGACAATGTTCATATCAGATCGGCATGACAATTCACTCACTGAACTCGAGATTCCAGAAAAACTGGGCCACAACAAACTCGTAAGCTTTATCCACGTCAACAATAAAATCTACGTCTATGAAGACAGAAGCAGTGGAGTCATTCAAAAGCTCTTTAACGATCGGTGAGTGAAGCTCAGTAGATATGTATTCAGCCAATACTTTAAGTTTTTTCTGTGGATAATTAGTACAAATATTAACTATAACTTGTATGTTCTTGGATTTTGGATTTAATAACAAAGTAAATTTTCCTGGCTTTTATTGATATTTCCTGGGCTTCTATTGGTACATGCTGTATATTACGTTGTTGTATTGCTGGTGACAGGCTACATGTCGTCAATTTGGAAACCAGAGAGATTGAAGACACCATCTTAATCGACTTCCGAGTGAAAGATCGAGATATTCAGCGAGTATCAGGTCACAGGCCCGGGCGGGTTCGGAAGTTTTTCCGCTTCGAGAATAGAATATACATTGTTATCCAGGAGGACGGGATTGGTAACGCTTTCTTCATCAGGTATTATATAAAGAATACAATTAGTCAATTTTACATGGATCAGTTCATCGTGTAGTAACCGTTAGATCTAATATTTTTGAAAGAATTTCTAGCGCATGCGTTTTAGTACTAAGAAGTTTTCGGCTCTGTATGAAAAAAAGAAATTTAAGATCTATGCTTTCAAATAGTTGCTTTTCTTGTCCCAGCCGGGTTTCCTAGTTTGAGCCAGAACTTAATCAATATTAATACATCAATTTATGTTGATAGATGCTTCTTCCTTGAATAGTGCAAGGCGCTCATTGTGGCTTCATTGTTAATGCGGCGAGACTGGCTTTGTCGGGCTCTATGCTATGCTTTAAGCTTTTGAGTACATACATCGAACCGTTTCTTACAACCGACACTGCCAAGAGAAATATTTTTATCTCTTACTGCACTACTCGTGTTGGTGAAGAATCGTTAACTTTCTTTTGAATATCTTTATCATCAACAATTAACAAGAACTCGCCACCTTGTACGTTGTTATCGTTGAAACTAGAGTAGTCTCGTAACGAAAATTAGCAGCTTGGGCATGATGAGAACCTTTACCTCGCAGTCGGACAGTGGTAATACACAGTTTGGTTACAGTTTTTATTGCCATTGACACAACATACAGGAATAAAGCTTTAGGCCCACCTTGTTAAGTAACGCTTGCTTAGGTTGGACAAATTCGCAATTGATTTTCCCTGAATCTTAACGAGAGTGAGGAACTGCTTAAGCAACATCAGTTTTTTCTTCGGAAAACTGTCTGAGTGGTTGTCTTCCAGTGTCCACTAACTCTCATACAATTTTTTCCATTCCATAAGGCTGCCACTAAATTGCACCGCTCCGATTGTAGTTTGCAATGATGAAAGCAAATTTGCAGAAAAAAAGAAAGAGACTATGGGAATAGATGGACTATAACGCTTGACTAGCAGCAAACAACTGATAGAAAGAATAAACAGTCAGCAAACACTCTCTTTCCAATAATATTACTGTTACTTTCAGGTTCGATCCCGGAAAAAATACTTTCGGTCCAGCCCAGAGCATCAGGGCTTTTGACTTCATCAACGGTCCATCAAATCGCATATTTTCACGCAAGTTCCTCATGCAGGTACCAACCTACTTCCGCTACTGCCGTCACGAGTCTATTCTTCAGGCGCATCTCCGAACTATAAAAGGGCGAAACCGAGAGCTCGAAATGGCACTACTTAAAAAATACGTTTAAGTGAGGATCATCCACTACTACAACACTTTGTTAGGGTGTTTTTTTTTTGTTATTCGTATTATTATGGCGACGTTGGAAAATGAAATTTCATATCTAATGAGAATGTGATTCGTCTCATTTGTGATATGCAGCTGGGCGTAAAAACTGTGTCCACATAAACGAGTGAAAAACTAGTGCACAGAGTAAATGGTATACTACGATAGACTCTTGAGCTTTATGTTGGGTTGCTTACAACAGCTGCGTTGGCTATGAACTAATGCTAATGTTTCTTCTATATCCAGAAAATTTATACAAATTAACGAAATATTTAACATGTTAACACGGATTTATAGAAAGACGGTTGTCCAAGAAGCTGCGCTGGTAAAAAGGCCTCATAGGTTGTTGAACATCGATCGTAGGAAGACGTCATTGCTAACATACCCTGTATTTAGGCCTACGTATTAAATAGAGCATACTAAAAGAACGGTCAAAACGATTTTGATTCGGCGTTATGGATTTATATATATATATATAGTATCAAATAGATAACTAATGCTTCGAGAAATCTGAAATAGCCTTTGGCATAATATGCTTAGTTTAGAGGTTGTTATATGCAAAACAGACGAGTATCTAGCTTAAAGAATTGAGGTCAAGAATTTTCAAAAAAGTAAATATCTTTGCTTATTTCAGAAAAATAGTCGCTACTTGCGCCTCCGCTTTTGCTGTTGTACTAGATTCGAGTATCCTATCCGATATGGCGCGATCGAAACCCCGTAATGCGTTAAGTAAAATATTTTTAATAAATAAGAAGGTTTAACGGTATCTATCCCCTGTCTCAGGGGGTGCCTTAAAGTGAACTGAGTAGCCAAATGTTGTGGTTAAAATGTTACTAGAAGGATTGCCCTTTCTCCGGAATTAAACTCATGGGATTGTTTTGTGCACGCGTGACACTGTTACATCTAGCTGCAAAATGCTTTTTTGTACAACCAATCAATTTTGAATACGTCAGATCTTATAATTAGATCAGCGATTTACCCGACTGGATAGATCCCGTTTTAACGGAGCGATTTACACTTGTGCAAGTTTCTGTGGATCAACCGAATCAGTCTGAATTGCTAGGCATTGGTTTAATTTTACCTTTTGACCTAATTTGTGCAATCAAAGGAAAAAAATAACCATGACGAAGCACCTGCCCGATACAATGTAATACTGTTTTAGATGAGAGCTGCTAGAAAAAAAGAAAGCGAATGTAAGTTAGTTAATAAATAAAAAATGAAGTGCACTGAAACATGGTTAACATAAAGCATGTGACATAACATGTTCATTCATTTGTATTAACATCTTCGGAATTGTATTAATATTTGAAACTAAATTTTTAAGTCAAGAATCCATTGATTACTAAGTAGTCAGTTTAATTAGCTGGTTGAGATGTTACCGCTCACAAACGTATTTAGGAAGTGGTCTGCTCATATCATGGCTCTCTTTTTCCTTTAGACGTTTACCTCTCTTATTCATTGTCTGGGTTAGATCAGAATGTTGAACTTAGTTCCTTACTTCTTTTACCGATGAAATCCTTATATTTTCATAACCAAGCCTAACACGTATTCGCATTGAAACTATTGAGCTCTGTTCGCAAAGATAATCGGTGATATTGTAGCTATCGTGATATAGTTAGCGTTGTCTTCATCCTTCTTGGGACAGAACGCAGCTTTTGACCGAAATGACTGGAATAGTTTTTCCCTTGGCCCGTTGTTGCCCAAGAGTAATCCACAGCTTCTGGTTCTTGAGATTCGCAGAACACTTTTATGGATGTCATGTAATGAGCGCACTCAGCCACATAATAATGCACTCCAAGTATGATTCTTCGGCATTTTTATCATTATGGTAGCATTTTCTTTGTCATCTCAGCCATTACAAAGGTAAGCCAATTTGTTAACATCTCTCACAAGTCATTAGTCCGTTATTTATATACCAACAGACCACTTGACTATCTATTTATTCAGTTCTCTTGCTTATTATTAAATGCGTTATTTTCTAAGGCTCTTTTTGTCGTTTGATATTACAATTTGTATGATGATTTGGTTTTTATTGTTGATCTGTTCGGTTTTCAGTTCACCTCGCTTGACCAACAGTCATATAGAAAATCAATTTACTCATGAATTGCGTGCACCGCATTTATCCATATGTCATCTATTAACTCAACTGAACTCCCAAAGACTCAGTTCTCATGGATTAAACACTTCCTTGGGCTTATAAGCCGTATTCAAATTTTACATTGAGGAGATATTTTAGTCAAGTACACGCCTCCTCACTCCTTCATTTCGCGCGTACATTCGTTTCTTTTTCATCCGTATGGCTTCACGACAAAGCTAGACGTAATAGACTTCAATGGAGAATATGAATAAAGTGGACCTTGTGTTCTCCTTAGGCACGCCCTCCTTTTAATAACAAAACACGGTTTACAGCCTCCTTAAGTTTTAAAGCGTTAACGTCGGTACCAGCGACGTCTAGGTACCTCGATTCCACAGAAAGCATGGTGAAGCAAAATGTACTCGCAGTCGCAGACCTTATATAAGTGTTTTATCTAAAAAAAATTATTAACCAAATCCGTGAACAGACAAACAGGCTAACGTGCCTTCAAAATCTATCTGGTAGTAAGGACAATAACGATAACTGTAATCGTTGTTAACTTGTGCCATTTAGAATACTTGAAATTAACGCTTGGTTGCGCGAACAGACACACTTAAGATGTGTAAAATAATAAAAAGCTTACGAATCAGAGCCTTTAAAGACTTTAAAAATATAAAACTTAAAAAACTAGACAACCCCGTAAGTGTTTCGAAACTTACTAACCATTATTGATTGATTTTCTTAGGTGCCCAGGAAAAGAACAGTTAAATGAATAGCGTTCCTTCTTAGCCATTCCATCGACCTACGTGCAGGTTTTCAAAAGTGACTTTATTAGAAGCCTCAAAAGCAGGTCGAAATATCTAAAATCCTTTTAAATTGGACATCTTTGAACGTTCAGCTTATAAAGCTAAGCTTGCATGCCAATGGTCACCGCTACTAATTTTTATTTGATTGCCTTCATTAAAATTGATATCCAAATTATATGTATTTATCAGGCACTCACCCAAAGCAACGCTCAGAGTACACTGACTTCTTCTCAGCGTGATGCCATGGGCATTGATCTAGAGTTGCCCACGTCATTATTGCAGCTATAATAGGCTGACATCTGTCTTTGCTTATTTGATAGGTGTTATCATTGATAATAAACTATCTAGGCATACTGATATCACCAATTAGCGATGTAAATTAATTGCTTTCATGTCTGAAGTTCGTATATTGAATTACAATAGCATATCTAACGATTTGCTTTGTAAATCTAAGGAGTTCGTAATTTCACAAATAAGCGACTTTGCTTGTTGAGAAAAGGGGTCCTACATTAATTTTATGCGATTGCTTTAACGTTCGCACAAATTATGGAGGAAAAGCTACTCAGATATTTTCCACTAGAGAACAGGCTCCAAAATTCCAAATTAATGATTGAGCGTGATTTTGCTTAGAATTAAAAATCACTTTTTTTTAAAAATACAATTACAAAAATCGTCATGAGCCATCATTATACGCGAAGTTCGTATCGTAATCTAAGCGTCAATACACCATTATCCAATATCTTTGCACTGGACGAACCTCTACCAGAAACGCCCGGGGTCAACTGAAACCGACTGTTCATGCTGTTGCCAACCTCCGCGCGGCCTCCAAAGAATCAGAAAAAAGCCCTTTATGCTTCAATACAAAAGATCTATAGAAATATCTCAAAGAAGCCGAAAACTCTTTAAAAAGGCGCATATATAATAGTACTGGTATCGTAACCCGGAATTTTTTTTGAAACAGCGCATATCACATTTAGGAAAACATCACGTCTACGCTTTACACCATGAAAGTTAAGCACTATCCTCTAAAACAACTTTGAGATAAATCATCAAGTAGTCTTCAGTTCTTGTCCGGAAAAAAATCCTAACCACTTGTGGAAGATTCAGATGATGAAGCAGCCTTTGGATAATCCGTCGCTCCAAAAACGGTACTAACCTAACACTAAATTTCCACAATTTGAGAACTACCGAAAGCAGAACTTTTGGAGAATTTGACGGCCTAGACTGAAGTATATTTTGAACTGCCTCTTCAAGGAAGAACTCAACAAATTTAGGTGTATTCATACCACGTCGCGTTATGAATTTAGAGAAGGAAATAGTGGAAATTACTTGTCATTTGATTAGGTTTCGAACTAAGAAAGTGTACAGCAGTCACGTTAAATATGCGAATCGGTTAGAGATCCGCCTGTTGGAAAAAATCCTTCTTGGGATCTGTTTTCATTTTGAAGCAGCTTATAAGCATCTTTTGGCCGAATTTTAAACGTAGCATACTTGCTTGAGATCTCTTACCAAAAAAGCAACATTTCTCTATCAATAGCATGCCTCACGTGAAAGCCACTTCCTCCTAATTGAGGATTATCTGGATAAAAGATAGCACCTTTCCAATTAAGAGATAAATTATTAATGTTATTATCTTTATTCATACAATAGGCTGGATATCGCTCTTGATGAACGGTACCTAACCAGTGACTGTAATGGTACAATATCTTTGATGTGTATATAGAGTAAACCGAGGCGGAATACGTTAATGACCATAGGTATAGATTTATATACAATAGCTTTTTTATATTTCCTAGCGATTTTCGAATGTCTACATGCATTTCACACTTTGCTAATCATCTCGCTCAGGATATTTTCGCTGAGGCCTAAAATTGTTCGTTCCGTATCTCGGTCTTAGAAAATCGGTTTTACTGACAACGTGTTTTTGTCAGCAAAAACGATTTTTTTTACATGCGCTTACAGATTAAATACGCATGACCTTTCGTAACGGAGTACTTCTATGACTCGTTAATTAAATACGATCGAGAAATTAATCATAATAGTTTTAATAACTGCTATTATAAAATTACCAATTGATAATTAATTCTACATAATAGACGAATTTCTATTTGACAATTACTAATTTTTAATTCTTTCACATGATGAGTATATACAACAAGTACCATAGACAGACGTTCCCGTAGAAAATTAGACACAATGCTAGCACACACTTGGCTCCGCGCTGCATAACTCATACATGTATTTCGTGTCACATAAAAATAGGGTCTTCCTCGTGAGGCTGTATTAGCAAAATATAGTAGTAATTAGAATCAGTATCATATGAGGGAAAATAGGTTTTTCACACGTTCTGTATTCATTACTTCAATACACTTATGCGAATCCAAACACACACTTGTAGCTGGGCAACTTAGGCATACACAGGACAAATTCTAATTTTGAGATCCGTGGCTGGGCTGTCATGCTACCATTTAACTAAAACACAATCATAGTTAATAATAATCACAATTCCCTATACACTATAACCTGATGCCTTCGAGAAATAGGTGCAGGCCAAAGTTTCACAGCAGTCACTTTTACGATAATCACTTTCTACCCGCGATTTGTCATCAGACAGCTATAAAATTTATACCTATCCCCCTAGAAACACCCTACTATTTCCTATCAATTTCTCGAATATATCAAAACCCCCAAAACTTGCTCACGCGTGGTGCCTAACTTTTCCACCACGGTACTAATACAAGGCTGGGCTATTACTGTCGGAAATCACCCGCGATTAATGTTGGCGGGAATAAAGCTAATTCTCTTCTTTCGTAACAAATTTACCAATAGAAAACGGGCTTAGCTTATATATTATCGTGTGCGATTGTTTCGGCGGGTTCTAGTGCCCGCTCTGTTTTTGGCCCGCGCATTATGTTTAGTCGTAGATCATTCTTCTGTCACTTGAACCTTTTACAAAGGATGAAAGGTTTAAAGTATACACATGTGACGGGGGTTTCTTCCATTTCATCCCGCACTGCGATCTTTTTCAGAAGCCATCCATCTCATCATCAGAGACAATTATTCTACACAGAAATACATGGAGCAGATTATGGTCTATGTGTGAGGGAGTGCACGGAGGCTTCCATGAGCTTCATATATCCATGTTATCATTGCTGCTGTTATTGTTGTTGTTATTGTTATCTCCACTCGGGAACTGGGCGTCAGTCGAATTTTCTTCACCTATTGTCGTTTGCTGTTGCTGCCGTCTGCTTGGTGCCGATGAAGACGACCCATTGGGTCCGGCAAGATCCGCTGAGTCTTGACTGAACTCAGAAAACCCAGTCAGTGACTCATCGATGACACCTAAGTTCAGTAATAGAAATCAAAAAGATAAAAGGAAATTCAAAATATCAGTATAAAACATTACTTTAAATAAACAAACCTTGAGATCAGCAAGCGAGAAAAGTATATCTGGTGAGGCTTGTGAATGCATAATATGCTTAACATGTATCAACTAACATCTATTGTTGCTAATATTGTACGCATATCAAGTACGCTAAGACATATAGTACTACTCATTTATTTAGAAGACCATAAATGTTAAGACATCTGAACAAAAAAGTATTGTGTAAATTATTTCTGTTGCTAGACTGTTTATTTTCCTTTACCGTTTTTTTTTACTTTGACAGGTGAAGAAGGCGAAAAAATATGTTGATTGTAATAACTTGGTAATCACACAAATAGAAATACTTTGCTAAGGCTCTCGCTGGTAGTGTGTGCACACGGGATAGTATTCAGGTTACTGAAAATATACCTTCAACTCAAGCAGAACAGATTTTAAAATGCTCCATAGGGTCAACAGCTTTTAAACCATTATAGATGTTTTTGGTATTCTGGAATGATCCTTCATAGGCATATTCTATGGTAACAGTAACGCTTTTGTAGGTTATATTGTTCAAATTTATCAGAAACTTTCGATTCGAACCTGTGGCTACATGTTTGGCATGCTGGAAAGTTGTATAATGGTAGAAAATTTCCGAAGTCAAAAACTGCACTTCTATCAATCACTGTGCGCTACTCAAGGCCATGAAGCCTTGCTGGAACTAAGTTCATTCATAAAACTCCAGGAGAAAGTTAACAGAAGCGTCAATACAATACATTCCCACTTTTTAACCCACCGTTATTATTGGCCTTTAATGAAGAAGCAGCGTTTTTGTCCGCCTGATTTTTGTTGTTTCCGTTCTCCTTGTCATCTGTCCCACCCCCACTTGAACCACTGCCCGCACCGCCTCCTGATGGCGTTTCTGCTTCTGGTGTCGGTGCGTTGCTGTTGCTGTTTTCCTTGTGACTATTATTACTGTCTTTATTGTCCTGAGCGTCTGAACCAGCTTTTTTCGGTTTGGTCGCGTCGCTTTTGACAGGCACCCATTTATAAACCTTCATCGTCGTTTCGCCAATTGTTAGCCATCGTTTTTCCCTGCAAACAAAATAAAACACGAACTACCACTAAGAATCGTTTGCATAAAGATTCGCAGATTGAAGCACGGGGTGCCGATTTCTGATTCTTGATGCGAATAGGTGCTTCCGAAACGACAAAAAAAGCAATTTTATGTTAATACCTACGCATAATAGGCATTTAATCGACATAAGTTATAAAATAAATGTTTGCTATTTAATATTTATACTGGTAATTTGGGTATACGATACATATTGTGTGTTTTAAACTTTCTTTCTTGCAACGTGCAGTGTGATCAGAACCATTAGTTGAGTGTTTAAAATCTCTAAAACATAGAGGCTTTACTTATCAAGTATGGTGAATGCGTTAAGTCCAGATGCGTATATTGAAACAAATGCAAGGCTTTTATTGGTCAAGTTTAGACATTTCTACAGTAGTAGGAATATCTGTGTAGCTGAGGCATATTTTTCGCCGCAAACAAAGGAAGAAGCGGTGATAATGTGAGTTTACATAAGGAAGGAAGTTCCTATCGTTGTACAACAGATTTTGAAAGTTCTAAAAATCAGATACTGAAATTAGGCACCCTTCACGATAGAAGACCCTTTTTCCTATCCCGCGCACAAGTTTCCGCTAGTGTGCAAATCTGTTGCAGAAAATGTGCCGTTTTTAACTATTGTAAGAACTTATTTTGATGATGAATAAAAAAAACAATGTTTGATTTTGTTCACAACGGCGGATTTTCTAAAAGTCAGGCAATTTTAAAGCACTTTTAGATGCTCTCCCGTTGCAGTATTCGGTGACAGTGCACGTGAAACGATTCGTGAATTTCACAGCTCCACAACGTTTGTTATATATTGCCTCTGCGGCTAATCACGCACACTAGCTGGAAATACGTGCAGTTTAATGGATGACTTTAAACTGTATAGTACATCTAGATTCAACGTGTATTTAAGTAGTGAATGTTATTATCTCAAGTCAAATCTATTACATCTAGTACAAAAATGAATAAAAGGTAAATTCAACACAAACAATTTCAAGTTTGAAGATCAGACCTCGTACCAGCAACCTGGTTATAGCAGTGTCCTCGTCACTTCAGCACAGTTCTTCGATGTCAACGTACCTGGCTAAGCATCTACACGCATATGGAGTGGACAGTTCACAATCATAGTTGTTTAATGATAACAAAATTAATAGGCAGGCAGAGAGACCGAATTTTAGTTCTGAAATCTATGCCGGGTATGGATGTTTTGCCTAGCGTTCCCTTAAGCCTGGTAAAAGTACGTGCTCTGCTACACACATCAACGACTTTTTCTCAAAGAGTCTCATGAAAGCACGTTTGCCAATTACGTACCATTTGCGGACTTTGTCGACGCTCTGCATAACACGTTTAACATCATCCTTAGCGCGACTGCGGGTCTCTGCCACACGGCGGGAGCCCGATCGGGAAGATTGCCTACTCGACTCCAGTTTGGCAGACTTCTAGCGTTTTCGCTATTGAAGCTTAGCCCTATGTAGCCGATGTCAAAGGCGCAGCTCGCAACGTACTATCCCTTTCGAAATGCCACTGGCATGAGCACATACACAATTTGTTGACACCAAATAACTACGATACTATGCAGGGAATAGAGAACAAGCTGCTAGTCTTTCATTGCGTGCTCCGAACCGCAACCGGACACCATCTACTACATGTAATGTATGCGGATATAACCAGACAGAGCTCGATTTCAGTGCATGGATACAATAAAAACAAGAGACTGCCGAACTGCCCTGTTGCGTTTGTTTACTACGCCAATGGGTCTGCGAACAGTTTCCGCCGATTAACTTTAAGGCGCGGAACTCTTTGTGTGTGCCCCGGGAAAAATATGGTATATTTGCTAAGAATGCTGGATTAATGAATTAATTAGACCTGTTCGTCTTTAATCTTTAAAATGTTACGAAAAATATATAGAGAGTAAGGCATGTCTGTTAAAGTGAATTTTAATTTTGCCTTGTACGGGTGTAATTCCAAAGTTCATTGACACTAAAAAAACTAAAATGGCTATTAAAAAATAGTTTTCAAATTGACACTGAAAACATTGAAAAAGTTCCGGCCTATGTTTATCAAAGCTTCACCTGTATACACAAGGGATTATAAGGCACAGTCCTTGTCGCTACGGGGGTAAAAATCTATATATGAGTAAATGAAAGGTACGATAAACCTTGTTGAAACTGTAGGGATTCGTGAACGGTTGAGCAATTGAATTGCGTAACCACTGTTGGAAAGACCCCAGTCTATCGTCGTCCATTTAATTATCACATCGTTGCCTTTGTAATCCTGTTGAAAATGATAGGGACGGCTGCTTAGTTTTGAACTGCTTGGAGCCTAAGAGCGTGTGAAAAAGGGTGAGTCTTTGTGGATAATAAATGAATTAACTTTGATTCGACATATAAACGTCAGTGGCTCATTACATGTCATAAGTCGCCAGGGAAAGAACTACAAATTCATTCTATATACATATATATATACACACAGATAGCAGATAGTATAGCTGGTCAAAAAGTGCTCTTCTGCGAAAACTAATACTAAACTTAGCTCATTGATAATGGAGAGAAGAATTTACTACATACATTGTGTGCGTACCCGTGAGTAAATAGAGAAGGGTCGCATAGTTAAGGCGAATCCGTTAAGGGTTGCTCTGAGTGCTTCCGCAATGTAAATTTCGTTCCCACTTTTGTCTGGTGTGTTTAATATGGATCTGCGTTTCGCTAAAATGTTAGCTTCGGTCGTCCAACAGAGTTCGACGTTCAATTGTCCCTGACCGTCATGTCGAACGACCGCACCCGTTTGTTTATCGTGAGTAATCTACGAAGCTAATCTGTAAATTACGTACGACCAGTTTTTTTGATTATTCAATTACAAGTGGATGCGGTAGGGCCTAAGTTGAGTCATGTCTAGGTTGAAACGTGTGATGCAGCCGGTGACAGTTGTGGATCGAAAGTTAGCTATTAATGTAATGACTTTCAGGAAACATTTATAAAGTTATTATTATATTTTATTATTAGTTAATGTGGTAGAAATGGTGATTTTTTGTAATTTTGTATCATGTGATTACGCTTAAGTTTTTGATTAAGTCGAATGTTTATTCTGCGTTCTTCGGCTGTTCCTAAGAAAAATTGTCTTTCGCAAAAAGCGAGTGAATATGAGAAATTAGACCTATCAAACATTTTTTTGTTTGTCAAGGATTTTTGTAAAATCTGACGTAAATGTAGGGCATTCATGATTTTAATCCCTACAACAATCTGCTTTTGTTCAATGCTGCAATTTTTCTTGTAACGTGAACACGATAGATACAGCGGTGTTTGTCTACCGGGAGAGGTTTTCTACTAAGAACAATTTAAGCAAAACTCAATAATGACTTCCAGGGTGTTTCTTCGATGCTATCAAGTCTGATTTATTGTCTATATATAGACTATATGGAAAAAAAACGAACAGAATTCGTAGAGTCCGCTCGTCTTGCTAAATAAAAGGTAATCTGAGTATATGCAGGGGTTGTAGTGACGAAATGGTTTTTAACAGGATATAGTTCGGGAACCTGGAACACAACCCGATTCAAAAGATCGGAATTGGGCGCTTTAATAATTTCATGGCGAAGGAAAGGTCCGAATACTTTCATTGAAGTTGTTTCCAAGGTGCCATCCTTTCTTGGGAAGCACCAAGCAATTCTTAAATTTCCGTCCCTAATACAAGGAAACTTTAGATCTCTGTACTTATAGCCTATTTCGCGAAGCTAATTACATCCCATTCACAAACGGTGCCAAATGTGGTGCTCCTCTATGAGACACTATGTCCAGGCTGCAGGATGACAATGAGTCAGGAACTTCCAAAAGCTCTGACCAAGTTTGGAAGTGACATTTTTGTCAGGTACGTCGCCGCGTCATTCAGTTGTGTCATTGGTATATCATTCATTCTAGAATTATGGAACATACTTAAGAACTCCAGATTGCGTTACCGTCATTAACGTATGAAGTTGACCGTCCTAGCAAACTGTTCTTTCCACCAATTATCCTGTACAGCTTGAACAATTAACCTCCCTTAATTTTTCTGTTTGAAAAGTTATCGTATTGAGCAGACCTTTTTGACGAATTGGTACATTAGAGGTGCCTTTGTAAGTGGTGTAGAAGAGCTTTTACAGAACCTTGTGCTCTGCGTAGTTGGTATTAAAAGTATCCATCGTCTAAGTAGGAAAGCGTCCACATCAAAGCATCTTATGATCAGCTGACTTGGAGTAACCTTTATGCTCATTGCTCCAAAATGTAGTCTTGTACCGTATGGATTTGCTGACATGAAAATTGGACCGAACGGCAGTGTGAACTTCTATTGCCACCATGGTCCTGACGAGTGTATTGGAAACGCATGGCATGCATGTAGTCACTTCTACATGAGCCCGAAGGTAAGTAAAACCCTTTTGATGCACACTATCAATTTTGGCCTATTAAATACCATGTATTTTCAGTAAGGCGTCTTTATTATTTAGATCTAAACCTTGATATATATCGTCTTTTTGCTTTCGTTTATTTCTCAAACTCACTAGGTTTTCTAGCCGTCGGGTACTGTGTATTTTAGGTTTCACCACTTCATTCCATATATTATTGGAGACCATTCACATAAGGAGCGTTAATTTTTTTGGCATGATTAAAACAGAGTACAAAATGTCGTCAGCTGTTTCATTTTCCATAAATGTAATGCAATTGGCGAAATGTTCCGTTGAGAATTTCCCAGTCGTCGAAAGCTTCTAAGTATATAATGTTTTTTTTTGGGATGGGGGGAATCTGTACGATTATGGCTGAGCTTGATTCCGTCCATCATATATGAAACTAACGCTGTCAGACGATTTGGGCCTCTTTGACCCATTCGATTAGGTTCTAGTCACTGGACGGATTCAAGGTAGACGTACTATAGTCATATAGGCTATATATATTGAGGCACCTTAAGTGAATTATACTAGAGAATCTTAAAGCTCTATAGAAATAACATAAGCAAATATTTTAGTTACTTAAATTTTCTATACTCTTTAGAGCATCGTTACGTCCTGAACAACGAAAATTATGTTTCAGGAGCGCCTTGAGTATGTAATATGTACCATGACGGGTTACAGGATGCAACTGCCGCGTGCCTTAAAGAAGGTAGGAAGCACATTACACTGTTAAAACTATTACAACGACTATTCCCTATTAAATATCATCATAAAATAGTAGGTCAGGAATATATACATGCAGTTGTAATTTTATCTTAATTATACAGTGTACAAGTCCAGGGATGGCGGCTCAACTGGAAAAATGTGCCAAAGGTCCACAGGGAATAGCACTTGTTAAACTGATGGCAGACATTAGTCAAATGGCGGGTGCCATCGTAAGTCCGAATGATAGCGTTGTTCCATGGGTGCCCTACTTCTTCATCGATGGGGTACGTTTTTATGCGAACAATTATTAAGATTTTGCCACTGATGTCATCATTGATGAGGTTGTAAATTGCTAGATCATCTATTAGGTAAGCAGGTGGTGCATATTATAATGAAATTAGCTGCAGCATATTTGCTAGCCCAGCCCACCAAATCGACTATCCCCTGTGCCAAGTTTTCGTAAACCCGAACAAGCTACTCGCACAGAGTACCCGAACACTTAGTCCCCACAATGATCGTTCGATAATTTATTGTAAATAATAATAAACACGTTTTTATTGTATTGTATTATTATTATTTTATCTCGGTTCTGCGTTGCAATTTGCAGCGTCCGGACAACGACTCTCACAATACCAAGAGTTTGACAGAGCTCATATGCGAGAAAGCTACAAACAAACCTCAACAGTGCCTGGACACGAAAACTCGACGCTGAATTTGGCAACGCTAACATAAAGCAAGATTATCAAAATAAAATAACACAATGAAACGTATAGTGGCGGTAAATTTAGGCATTTTTTCACACTAAACACGTTCGAGGTTAATCGTTTGTCTAAAGGTTCCATTCCGTATGGACGTGTTGCCGCTTACAACGGTAAGCAATAATGAACGAATATATTGATTTATGTATATTTTTTTCATTCTCCACGGAGGCGATGAACTACATTTTCTTAAGTTCAGAACCATTTTATAGTCATACCCTTCAGATCTGTTCATCCATATGTGACAGCATTCGACTTTTGTCCTGACGCTATTTCTAAAGATGTCTCGTGTCGAAAAAATCGATATTAATTTTACGTCTTGTCCTTAAACATCTGGATTATTCCCCGAAATATAGATCAATATCGACCTTCTAGTATTTAAAGTGCAGGTTTCTTAAGACATATTTGAATTGGAATCTTCCTTTGTGCGGAAGGCTAATTAAATTTACAGTAGGACAATAGAACTGTCTGCAGTATATAAAATTTAAGAACAATCTAGATCCTGTTTTCCCTTTCTATTTAAAAAAAATGCGGATTTTTTTTGCCGCCATAGTATTTCGAAATGAGTCTTTGGTTTAAAGTGAAGCATTTGGAGCAAGAATAGATGCGGCGCGATGGAAATTCGAGCCTGACTCTGCGACTTGCCGAACCATTACTAGAACCATTGATCTACAGTGCCGACTTCTATTTAGGTATTTATTCAGATTTCAAGTTGATGTACTAGTTATGAATTGCCATTTAAAAATAATGGGATAATTTTCGTTGCAATAACAGTGCTATGAATAGTAGCACGTATGTGAAAAGAGCCTCTCTGATACCAAAAATATCTGTAAATTAGATAGTATATAATACATGTAGTTCGTATAATATGCAGCTCCCTCTGGTACACCAAGAAGAAAAGCCTGCACTAAATAGAAAAAGCTAGAACTAAACAGATCGGAGTCCATTCAACCGTAAATGAACTATATTCTCCTTCGTGCCGTCTGGTGATCCGCCCTGTATGTATTTACATATGCAACAAGCGTTTGACCTTCAGTTGAGGCCCCCAGGGAATATGCAATCAACCATGAAAGTGAACATGTCACATGTGTTTGCTACTAGCCTTCTGTTTGCTGTGTATAAATGCCAAATGCCGAAAGACATAGGGAGTTAGTCCACTTATTTCCGCCGAATTATTTCTATTTATGTTTATTATGATAAGCTTGTTTCGATCCGTCTCGTCGACTGAGCCGTTATTCTGTGGGCGGCGATCAGCCGGATAGAGTAGCCCACAGAAGCGGATTGAATCTAATTCCGACGCCGACTCGATAAGCTAGAAGTTCTGCATGCATACGAGAGCGCTCGGTGGTCACGAATGAATTACACCTTGGCTCATGCATGCAATAACCACTAAGTGATGCTCACTATTGAAACTGAAAGTTTCAGTTGATTCCGCCAGCACTCACAGTGCGCTACTTACTGCTTTTGGCAAGAACAAACGAAACAAGCCATAGCTATAGAAAATTAGGAAATCGACATATTGGAATGCATTTCTTTGCATCCTTTTGGAAAGCTCGATAACTAGCTGGGTCCAGAAATAAAAAAAAAACATGTTAAAAATATGTAAAATAAAATGCTAGCGTTCGATAGCATTAAACGGAGCTGTCATGATATTTACTGTGGAAGATAGCGCATATCTATTTCAGTAGAGGAATTAAATGATTGAAAACAACTAAACATTGACTAGTTGATCCTTTGACAGTGGAAGGCGAGACATTAGAAATCTGATTAAGCCATTATGTGGACATACTGACGGACAGGGACACGGCCAACTTATATGTTTCGAGTTTGACGTTCGGTATCGTTTTTGGGCATTTTATCAGGCACTCTGCCATCAAGAAGGAAGGTGATATTTGTAATTATAAAACTCGTTGTTTGTCCCAGCAAGGTTAACGTGCTTTCCTAATATTCTAGACGAACGCGTTGCATGATTAGTTGATCTATCCTTTTTGATGGAAGAAAGTATTATTACGATAAGCTATGATCAATAAACACTGACGTCTGCTAATTCTGGGATTTATTAGGCGAATAAGTTGTTTTCACAATGTCTTGCAATTGACATTGATCCAGCGGTAATACGAATGACTTGCTTCCCCATATCATCGAACGGTACCTCGAAAGCAACTTTTTTTACGTTGCTGATAATTTTTGGTTTTAAGATGTACAGCTAAGCAACACGCGAGCTTTACCTAAAGGCTATATTGTTGGTCTCACTGTGTCCTACCTTGTTTACCAAAGCTTATTCGAATTCGATTTACGTATCTAGACGAGGCTAAATCTGACCGAGAGCTCGTTCTCACGACTTTCCATACCTATTTACTAACGCTAGCTACTGGTCTACTTAGCCATTTGTTCAATGCTAAACCTAGCACGAGCAGAATTATAAGCCACTGAGATCCAGCAAGAGAATGTTGGATGTTTGTCCAACCTAATACTTCAACGGGTTGAATTGACGATATTCATAGCTGCATTAAACATGTGTGGGATCGATAAGTTATTATTTCTGAAAGTTATTGTTTCAGAAATAAGTTGATATTGCAATGTGTTACAGTTTTGCATAATTCGTCATCTACGCGACTCTCGGTGCAAGCGAATATATTAGTTAGCATCTTCTTTAGTACGCAGAAAAATAATCAACATCTCAGTTATTCAAGTACGAGATATAGGTATAGAAAGCGTATATTATTGCTAAAAATAAAAGCTGTTTTGTCTATTTTGTGGTCATTCCGTTTATTTATTATTCCCTATTCTTCATTGAATACAAACGCCTCGTTATTAGAAGCCACGTGTTGTAATACTATCATCTGTAATAGTCTTTGTGTCAGTGTGTGTGTCTTCAATTAAGGATAATGACTTAAAGCATGCATTTTATTCGATTTCGCAAAGGTCTAGGAAAACTTCTCGTTCTTTAGATGATTCCCTTTAAACGGTTCCAGATATAACAGTAGCGTAAGAATTTATGCTAAGTTTTGTAAATATTGGTTTAATTTAACCTACTATCGTTTAATGCGGCCAATATTGCACAAGACGCCCTATTTATTGGACGACATTTAAGCAACAGAGTTAGTTAAGCAATAATATATGACTGGCTATTTCGTCAGCTAATGCTTAGTCGTATCGAGCACAAATTGATACACCTAATGCCTCTTTAACTACCACTCAGCCAAATAAATTATTTTTGTTATTTATAATAGTAGTATAATAGCTATACCCGCCATTGCTCTCGTCACTTACTCTCGCTTTTTATATGCCTATCTATAATTGTTTACAATAGAGAGACTGCATCACGACTCACCTGAAGAATGTATATTAAAAAGTATGTACAAAGAACAATTTCATTTCACCGAAAATCAACAGTCATTTGCAACCTCAGCGAACGTCCCCATTGAACAAAATGTAAGAAGGTACAATGGAAAGTTCACAATTTTAGAACATACATGTTCTTATATCTTGTTAAAAGGAAATAATTGTATGACAAATTATGACGGCAACAATTATATTCGTGTAACAGTTTGGCCTAAACTGCAATCTGTATTTAATTGATGTTAATAGGCTACTATTCAACCGTTAGACACTCGCAGTTCACTAAAAGGGCACCGTATTTCACGTGATTTTTGCCTAATTGTTTTCCAGTGTATTGCACCTTCTTAAATTCTAGAGAATAGAAAAACAAAGCTTAGTAAAAATTAAAACATTAGGGTCTCCAATCTGGCCTATCACCTTCCGGCACCTCGCGACGTCGACAGAGCAGTTTCAGTGAGTGATTTACCGTTTGCCGAGCGGTTTGCTGCATGAACCAGTACGGCCGATGGACTAAGGCCTAGGAGAGGGAGGTGGTTCTTACAACTCGTCGTGTTTCGGGCCAGAAAATTCGGCGTGAGAGATAACTCCATCCTTGTCGGTATCTTCATGATCGAAAATGTCCTCGACCATCTTTTCGGTATCTGGCAGCTCTTTGATACCGGCTGCTTGCGCGGCAGGCAACTGAGCCTGTAGCAACAGGGCAAATGAAAAGGCATCATCCAATTAACAAGTTACGAGACACTTGTCAGAATTTGCTACAAATGACAATGATTTCGCCCATGTCGTAAAGAATACGGAACTTCACAAATGGCTATAAGTAAGCATAAATCATATAATTTGTATCGTGATTACCAAGTGCAATTATTATGTTACCTTAAGGTAAGTCACGACCTCTTCCCGGGATAGCTGATTGTCCTGGTTGGCATCGATCTCTTTGAAGATATTTGTGGTTTTCGGGCCATCATCAATTTTTAAAAGTTCGACCTAAACGGCAGACATGTAAAAATTTCTACATATAAAAAAATTGCTATTAAATAAAATACTCATACCTAAGCTACTAATCTGTTCGCATAAACGAATTACAAAAGACGAGACTTTTTTCATGTATATATTGTAGATGGAATAATTACCCGCTATGTAGCCAAAGACATTTTGTAAAGGCAAATACATTAAAGACTGAACCAACTATGGACTGGAACCCCTTTTACGCGATGTTTTTGCGCATTCACTTCCAGTAGAATACTATCGCTCTGTCGATGCATCGGCAATTTTATTTATGCTATTTACACTCAATTAGTTCTTAACTTCTCGGCTGTATGCATATCTATAAAAGAGTATTTTGCTCACCTCGAAGATGAGCGTAGCTCCGGGTGGAATCTTTTCTCCAGCTCCACGATCTCCATAACCTAGGTTGGCGGGAATTGTAAGTTTACGTTTCTCTCCAACACACATTCCTTCCAAGCCCTGGTCCCACCCTGAAAGGAAAGTTAGCGCGTAGGTCTGAAATCATGATAACTAGTCGTTGATAATAAAAATTTAAAACGCAGCGCTGTGCGCGCTACAGATCAAACGTCCTCGAAGGACCACTGCGGAAAATTGCCCTCGCTGCGCCCCATCATCTGGTTAATATGAGAACTAAAGATACAGTAATTCATTAGTTAAATACTTCGTTTTTGTAATTAATAAAAAAAAATATTGTATCCACACGACGCATTACATTCGGTATAATAAGGAATACAAGACGGCAAAATGGCCACTGAATGTGTCAGAAGCGAAAAGTAACCTACGTTTGTATATAAGCTACCTTAGAAAGGTTTGCCACACCTCCTATTGACACTTTTCCTGTCCCAATTGAATATCATACACAGTTGAAAGAGATTAATCATATTATAAATATTCGGTTCTGGATCTTAACCGAAATTGGCAACAATCCGTTTACAACAGCCGTGATTTAAAGTACATAAAATTACGTTGTAACTGCCGATTTCTCCCGGTATTTTACAGAATATGCTGTCTTACATATAAAGCGAGCAACACAAAATTTTGGATGGGCTTCTTGCACAAGGCTATGTTGTACTAATACACGTAAAAATAGTAGTTTATCATAGAAGTACTCGTCGTGTTACAATCTCAAGTTTACTAATAGGAAAGCGCTCCCTATGTAGCATGAAGGAGTCGAGAGCCTATCGATGCTTGTTTGATCTAGGCTACAGCCTAGGCCCAGTATTTCTATCAACGATTAAGCCGTAATTGGGACATACAGTAGGAACTATAGCAAATATATTTTAAAACTTTCAATTAAAGGACGTTTTGTAACTTAATAGTCGTCTACATGTACTGCCAGAATCTAAGTTCGTTTCTAAACTCCGTCGAGTAATAGACTACCAAGTGGTCGACTACGGTATAAGAGTCGGTCGCGCATAGCAAAATGCAGTTTAATGTTTTGCTTTGGCTCACGCTAATTTTTGATATTCTACATAATAGTCTACGTAAGATTGCTTATTGTTTATAGCTATACAGCAGCTATATACAAATCACTTAGGCACGTCTATACGACACGCAGGGAACGTTTACACGTACCTTTAATAACCTGCCCAACGCCAAGCTGAAACTGAAAGGGTTCTCCGCGGTCAAGTGAGGAATCGAATTTACTTCCGTCCTTCTCCAGGGTACCAACGTAGTGCATCGAAAGCAGGTCACCCTTTTTTGACTTGACGTTGCAATTGTCGGCAATTTTGAGTGTCTCAATCTTTAAGTCGTCAGCTGCGATGAGTACTGCCATCAGGCCAAGGGCAAAAATCATACGAGGTTTCGACATCTTCAGATCAATAGCTTGCTAGCTCTTTATTGCGCGCAAAACGATCTACAGAGAAAATGAACATTATATTTCAAACATATTCGAACACAACATTTAATGTCTTATGATACAACACAGACAATTTGTAAGCAAAATGCCTTTTAATTCTAACAAAACGACAGAAACAAGCCAACCAATGCTCTGTTTTATCCTGTTTAAGGTAAATGGTGAATACTTTGTTATCAATAAATATACATCCTGTAATGCAAAATATTTCATACTGTCTGCATACTAAATCGAACAAACTTTAACGGCGGTTCACTATACAAATTTCAAATCAGCTTCTCTAGCCGTAGATCTCTCACCGTTTAATATTGTACTTAGTTATTACACTAATCTGAGACGATTATAGAAGTATCTATTCTGGATTGAATCAAGTGTTTCAATGGAGTTCACATGGAATCTCTACTTGTTAGCAACCTAAAAACTGAGTCCACGGGAAACCGCTATGAGTAGCTGGCCTTTGTCTAATGTTCTATGATTCGATTGAGCGTAGAACTTCTCCACAAACCTCATACCGTTCTTACGAAGAGGCCACCAAGAGACTTGCCTGTTTCCTTGCCAATCTGGACCTAAACACTAACGGCCCTATTGCTCAATAGCTAAAGAGTGCAGCGACCGTCAGCTGGGCCGCCATGCCACCACATACACACACTTCGGAACTTTCCTGAGGGCAACTTCGAACGCAACTACTAACTACCGGTTCTTGCTACATCTAATTCTGTAGCTGCTCCGAAAAGTGCTCTATTTTTTAAGAATGCGATAATCGTTCTCCTGCACACCCTACCTGCATCTGCTGCTGCTACTGTTACTATTACTGCTGTTTCGACGATCAACGACGGACGCCAACGAGTGCCAGTGTTGCCGAGCACCATAGACACTAAAACAGTCGCCACCACTGTCGTTGTTATTGCAGCTGCTAGATAAAATCGTCTTTTCTCGTAATGCCACGCCACCATTAAGAGAACAATGACGTTGATGTAACAGGTCGAGCCACAACTGACACGTGGATTTCAACATAGAACTGTGACGGCGAGGGGGAAAGCAGCAGATGCTGCTGGCCGACGTGGATTGGACGTTCCTCTTCACTCAGCGCTAACCGCTAGTCACGGCATCAGCAGCAGTAAGTCCCGAAGTCTTTTCGTTAGGCAGATGACGCTGTGGCGGCTGTGGGCTTTGCGAACGACACAGTAAAAGATGGATGAACGAATACCGTAACCCATTATCAAAATATGAACGACTACGGTTGCTGCTGTATATTATTGCAGATGCGCTTGTGGTGAAAACAGCACGAGGCGTGAGAACTACTTGTCGTCATTAACAACGATAACATTTTGGGTTGACTTCAGTTTAACTAGAACCGTGCGTTCGGACAAGATGGTCATAACGGTTATGGTAGAGATGCGAGTGAGAGTGAGTGAGAAAAAGGGAAAGCATTTAAGTAGTTTGGACATTCTGCAAGTTCAATGAAGTCGAAAAGGGCGAAGAAAGATAGGCAAAATATAAGCATCGACAATTAGCGGGACTTGGAGCTAATATTATGATGCATATTATAATCGGAATAAATTAAGCACAACGCCTTACTTTGATGCAAATCCTGAGCTTCAGCTATGTCTCACGTACAACGCTAATCAATAGTTAGGCGAAAGCAATGGGTTGGAAAAGCCGTTGCATGGTCGTGAAATATCTACGGAGTAGAAAATAACACTTATAAAAGTGAACAACTCTTTCAAGCGAAACACTATTCATACGATGTATGATAAGCTGTAGATTCTAAAAATTTAGATCTTTCATTTTGATTTGTTTACTAAAAGCTGCTTCAGAGCGCAGGCACCGTTTCATCAAACAGCTCAAACTGATTTGATGATATAGGTTCATCGTTTTGACTAGACTGCCTTAATTCGTCTAGCGAACACATTTACGAACTGAGTTAATTATTTGGATTGAGGAATGACTTATTCTATGTGATATTTCAACCACCCGAGGTGCTAGCAGTCATTTCGCTCTGTGAAAGGTCATTTCTATGAAGCAGAAATCCCCCACTGCGGCAGTAAACAGTTTCTTCTCAAACGGTAAGGTGGAGCAAAAAGTACCGAAGATACTGATAAAAAAAATTGCCAAGGATTCAATTAAAGCAAGACGGATTCAACAATTAGATGGCAAACTCGTTTTTTGATATGATATAAGAAAAATATGTTTCAGCCACGCGCAACGTCGTCGATGCAATAGCGTTTTGAGGGATGCGAACTATCAGCTATTTACATTGAGTCAAACGACTGGGTTGTTTGTTCAGATCAATATTATAATGGATGAAATTTCGTGCGTTTATGACAGTTAACTAATTCAATAATGAAGCTACAAATCTACCCTACGGTTAGCTTTAAGCAATAGCTTTCATATACACCTTTGATGATTATATATATGTATATTTTTGTTAAAAGAACTTACCTACCTGTATATAGGAAACAATGATAAAAGTTTGCACATGGCAAATTTTCGAAAATCAACTGTGTTACCTGCTTGTCTACTTTTTTCGAGTATTATATTCGAAATAGCATTGGCGATGTATCAAAGAGAGGTCTGGGCTTCGACGGGAAGCTCTCCTCACTAGTAGGAATTCTATTCTCTGAAAATCTGTTCGATATCTATTCAAAGGCAACTAATCGGAAACCATCCAGAATGCCCATTGCAATAGCTGGGGTCTATAGAGCCTAAATTAAGGAATTATCTAGCATGTAAACGTACGGCGAATTGTTGATAAGCATCTCTTTAACCCCCCAGTGTTAACGTAACAAATGAATAATTATTTGTTAAACATTAATTCTGCAAAGATATAATTTCTCTAAACGTCAAAATATCGTTAACTAATTACCCAAGAACATCCACGATTATAACCTTGTACCAAATCGATACACACAATGCCAATAAATAAGCAGCGAATTCTCCTTAATATGTAATTAATTTATTATTATTTCAACGGCATTTAGCGAAAATTTCCTCAGCACCCTATAAGATGCATGCCATATATATATATATATATATAAAGTCATAAGATTATTGGATGTAGATATATATATA
>NW_019211457.1:8997239-9053130 GCF_002443255.2 Varroa destructor | reverse complement strand
CGTGTATATATGAGATTAGTGTGTAAATATTCGTGGCTGTATTTTTCCAAGCGAGATATGCGCCTATACACAAAGAAAAAAACCAAAGACTATATCATTTAAAGCAGACAATTAAAAGCAAACATTACCAGAGAGATCCAGTGGCAAGAGTACTTGAGCTGCGACCACTTTTTCAACGTGGATTCCATTGTATTTCCGGTCGACATATGGTTGAATTCCTCCGCCATATCAATAGGCTGGTCCTCGTCAAACATCATGCCGAGATAGGCTAGGTTTAGAAGAGCCAATAGTGTCCACAGGCCATTGATGAGATTCACCCACCAACATGTTTGTGGTGTATTTCTATGATCACATAATATGTGGCACGGACGAGCACCAATGCACGCATTGAAGATTGTCGCTAGCTTAAGCCGAAGAGTATGCTCCGCATAAGTGTAAAAACCGAGTGAGAAAAGGACAGCAGATAGACGGAAGCTAAGACCATGCAAAAGTGCGGATGCAGCAAAAGTTCCTAGGGTAGCGAGAAAACGCCCGCCTGAGGGTAAAATTCTTCTAAACACGTAGTTTTTGAGCCAAATGTGCATGGGCTGATTCCACCGAACAACCACCTCGACAAGGGAACGAGGCAACTCGATACAAGCAGGCCGCACAACTTCCAAATTCCTGATTGAACAAAAAAGAAAGAAAGAAAAGTAGCAAAAAGAACAGATCAAATCTTTGTTATTAACACTGAAGTCAACTACATTAACTGGTGCAGGCTTAACACATATACTGATACGTGTCAGAATAGAGCTACAACGTTTTCTGTAAGTTCTAAGTGAAAGACGATTGAAACAGTTGCGGTCGATTAAACGACGCGTTATCAAACGAGCTACGGACATCAAAGGAGCTACGGACCATTGGTCCAGTTCGTCTTGTTGGTGCCTCCCCTGTCTTCGTATGCCTGCCGCAACAGCGGTGCTTTCTCCGTGGAAGCAGACAAAGTAATGGGACATCCGAAACCCCAAGGCGTCGCGAAACGCCAAAGACCAGGCGCCGTACTCCTCTGCTCGACCAAAAAACCTGTGATATTATGCAAAGGTAAATACAATTTTAGCCAATAAATATCAAAGAGCTGTTTTAACACTGGCTGACTTATAGTCAGCCAGTGTTACGAGCCTGCCCTACCTAGTGACCTACGCGAGCTTTGAATGGCAAATGTCGGATAAAGAGCATAAAATGCACAAGGGTACCAAAAGCACCCTCTTGTTTACTTGAGTAACAAGGTAAAGGTTAATTGATTAAAAAAATATTTTACGAATAAGCAATTATTGTATGCTGTGATTTTGTGCAAAATACACGGACAAAATAATTTATTTGATAAAAACGACCCTATTATAAGATATGGTTTTTAAACGCGTGATTGAAAGCGTTCGTCGATTTACCCATATATCGGTCCTAACAGTCATTTTCGCATAATACAGTGATCCCACTTACTACAATATACAAACGTAGAAACATTATGCAAACATGTAGAGCCCTGGTTAATTTCCTCCATGAGTATAAGGCTCTGGACGAAAGCTTCAAAATTAATTTTTATATAGGATTTTCAACTGATTTCCTTCTGCTTTAGGTTTCTATTCTCACCCGAAACCTAATATAACTGGCCAAATGGTCGTGGGAGCCCGCATTCAGGGGAACATGTTGCGCTGCGCTTATGGACCTGTGTGTTGTTACTCGTTAAAATTCAGGAGCTCGTTGAGCACTTATATTTCGATTCCCAGTACTCTGGATGATGACAAATGTTTCGTCCTGCACTGTTGATAATTATAGGGTCTATTTTCTTTGCGAGTTTGTCCAGGCTATCGTTGCCTATCGCTAAACACTCTTTCTACATTTGGTGTAGTTATCTATGTTCGCCACGCAATTGTTCCCTGCCTTTTTGACTAAGCTTAGGCTGTACATTACAGTTGAGAGAAAATTTAGCTTGAGCAAAGAGATAGGTACCCAAAATGCTTGTGTAATCTCTCTACGTATCTGTCATAGTGAGTGGAGTCATTGTGTCATGCTAAGTAAATGTCACCTCGATAGATAAACAAGAACCTTTAGATTTGCTATTAAGGCAATACTTTATACTTGCATCACATGATCATGCACAAATATTACTGTCATCTCAGCGTTTTTATTCAGAACCCTTATGCGTAATTACTGCTTGCCGCAGAATTTTTTTAAAATCTGTTCTTTTCTGCTATATCACGTAAGCAAATGTAGTCATTTCAAAATAAGGGCCCGGTAAAATATGTGAAGGCGCCATTGTATGTGCAACTTGGGGGCTGTCCTAAAGAATTCATACGTCTATAAATATGATAGAGATCAATATGTTTTCGTATCTTTCATAATTTTCGTAACTGTTATTTATAGTGTGATTACATGCCAATGAATTCCACAGGCCGATACAACCAAACACATCGTCGAAAGAAGTAACGCCCGAATAACCGACAAAAACCACAATGGATCAAGCAGATCAAAACCGCCTTGTTCAAGACTCTCGCAACCTTCAAGTGACCTGCAAAAGATAGTAATTCAATAAAAGGCACAATGCAAATTCGAAGGATTAAACTAAGAAGTGTTGCCGTCTTCTTCGATGATCTCCAACAGTTGGTTGTGGCCACTTATTGTTTTAATTCGGTTATATTACGTATGCATATTTATACAAATGTTAAAAAAAAACAACTTTAAAGTTTTCTATTTCAACTATTTCAAAAAATTTCTAGGTGAATTTGGAATAATTTCAAATTAGGAAACTCCCACCTACCGGTGATAGTCGTAGAACGATATCCATGGGCCGAAGATGATTGTCGCGCAATGAAATACGAACCCGAAGAGCTGCGGCAGCGATGGCAGCCGTGTGACGAGGCCAGAGTCCAGATCAAGTGCAAGCGAAATTATTTTCATTGTCATCACCATTACCGTACCTGTTAAAATAAATAGTGTATAAATTATAAAGAGCTACTTATGATGTGGCGGCTAGAATCGTCTTGCTCATCGGATTAGCTGCAGACGCTTACGCAGCCGAGCAATCAGTGTAATACTAATTTCTTATAATGTCTAGTTGACTTATGTGATTCTTGTCAACGAGAATTCTTATCAGTCACCCTCAGAAGACGCGTAAACAACGCCCGGACATATGGGTTTTGTGTAACTCTTGTCTTCCAATGAACGTAGTCATGTACGGACCTCGAATTCGGTTCCATTGCGGTGGAGCAAGTTTATATTCTCCAACGATGATGATCATGGCTAAGCATGCGAGCGTTACAATCGTTGTGCGCCTGAAATAGTTTCGAAAAAATGATATTGTTTTGCTTGAAGCTAACAACACAAAATCTAAGTAGCGCTCATGCACTGGATCGAGTATAATAATTATAGTATAACTAACG
Organism: Varroa destructor; assembly: GCF_002443255.2. Classification (NCBI taxonomy): domain Eukaryota; kingdom Metazoa; phylum Arthropoda; class Arachnida; order Mesostigmata; family Varroidae; genus Varroa; species Varroa destructor. The sequence continues at coordinate 9,049,714 of NW_019211457.1, read as the reverse complement.
TGTTCGAATTGCGATAGAAGTTGATACTGTGTGACGAACCATTTTCCGAAAAGCCAATGCGCAACGTAGAGAGTTGTGATAGATATTACGCCGAAGGTGAACGCATAAAAGCTATGCCAATCCATTACAGCAACCATACAATAGAGACCTAACAGAAACGATACGGTATGGATCAGCCATCGAGGTACGCGTGCTGCAATTTTACAATGACAAGTAAATAGAATAATGATGTAAAAAAAGTGGCTTCAGTTGAAATTTGTGTAGGTTGGTTTACTAATGCATAGGTTAATTAACGATTATAGCATACCTAAGAGTGAAAAAGCTGATCTCTGTTATCTTGACTTCCCGCCGAAACGTAAAACTAATTTGTCTTAGAAAAAGACGGCATATGGTGGACGATAACTCAACAAAAATATTCCCTGTTTTACGTCGAGTACTGGAATCATTGGCCTTACTTCAGACAACTGGTCCCTCCCATCACAAAGCAAAATGTATCCACACCCGAACTCGCGCCCAGACCATGACGTGTACGTAAGTTTAGTAGCCAAGCATTTTACCCATTGCATAACTCATCTGACGCGTGCATAGCTTGAGCTGTAACGCTATTATGTAACGACTGATGGTGTAAATCCAACTGGAAAATAGAGTGAGAGAAATTTTCCAATGCTTCGTCAAAACCTTCTCGGGAAGAGAACTGAATAGGGTTCCAGTTAGAAAAAATGCGAACAATGCAGCCCTACTCTCAAAATGAGCTATACAATACATTTTCTTAATATACATTTCGGTATACATAAACAGTCTTGGTAACCAATTTCTTGAAACAGCAAGATCTTTAGCTCCCATGATGCTGCCATTAATGCTTTCTGATTGACATAAGTAACATAATAACTTGTACTACAACAGCGACAGTGGAAAATGAATATGCTTAAAGGGTAACCCATCATCTTCGTAAACAATGAGCCCATTTAGATCACTAGAAGGAAGGCGATAATAATGTTATAGGTATTATACCTATTTTTCTAACGAAAGGATTCTCAGGTTTGCTTCAGCGACATGTTTTTTTTGCCTCTGCATTTTATGAGCGAATATATTAGATCAGTTAATACACGTAGTAATGGAGCGCATTCTCATTGTCGGTATTTGATAGCTACAAGTAGAGTTGCATAAATAACCCGCAGGGCCCATTAAGTGCAGAGCAGATTGAGCGCGCGAAGCGCTGACCGACAGGTTGAAGTATGGCGAACACTCTGGGGAAGTTGTCGCTTGGCAACGGCTTTACATAACATTGACAATAACACCTCAATTGGACGCGTTTTAACACGACCTCCTACTCGAAACGTGAGCTTTAACGCACACATAAATTTTTATATACATTATTGAATTGCCTCATGTTTTGTCATTTCATAGGTCATTTTTCTTTCCGTGCATGAGAGTATTGAAGAAATTTGCGTCTGTTTTTAAACTGCAGGAAGTTAGTCTAAAAAGCATAGCAGGTTCCCAGATTTGCTAAACTATAGTTCAAAACTAATATTCTCAAATAAGTTCCACGCCGAATTCAAATTTACATTTACGCGTGAGACATTATGTTATCCATCGTTGTTATAACTTTATTGGGTATCATTTCATAGTAATAAACTATTGTAGTTTCTTTAGCAGTTTAGCTTAGATGATCGATTTATAAAAAGACAGCTAGGGCGAAAGTGGTGCGTGCAATATACATGTTCTTTTGATTAGCGTTTCTTTAATTAGGAAAATCTCAGAACCAACAAGATCGATTCGTTCATTGCGCACGTAACAAGAGTGATGCGAAACGAGTTACCAGACGGGTATTATTACAATATCTTTGATAATCGGATTGCCATTGTCCACACTGTTCTGGAAAGATTACTTTAAATTATCGTATGACGCACTTTCTTACACTGGCCTGTTACTAATGAGTCAATATCGTGCAGTATCATCATGTCGTTGACAACTTTTGTAACATCTTCCTTATAACTTCCACCCGACCCGAGCAAGCATTGCAAAACTTCAGTTTTTCGTCTTTTAGAGACTAGAGAAGACAAATCAGCACAGTTACAACAGGGACCATTTCCTTTCTAAAATATTAATCGTTTTATTACTTGTGTGTGCACGTATGGCCATATATAAATACCCCTGTCAATATGCAACCTTCGTGAATATGTGATAGCATAAAATTTTTGACGACGTCAACTGTCCTGCATAAGAATCTGGATAATATGTGAGGAAACGATCCGCAGGCGGTTCCGGAAAAACCTTTCAACAACGCTGCTAATATATAATGGAGGGGCGAGCCAGACATTACGATCATTCGAACTGGTCGCCTGGCTCGGGCAGAACATGGACCTACTCCAGCGGAGACACTTCAGAACAGGTTGGTTCGCCATAAACTTTCGAAAATATTGAATCATTTTGTTTCTATAGAGTTGAAACCTTCTAGAAACATTGCTTCCAGTATTTCTTTTTTATGGGATGAGTGCTAATCTATTTCGTGCTATAAAGCAAGCCAAATTTGTATATAAACGTTAAGCCTGTTTGGATCTGAAAGACGATGTTAAGAATTGCCACTTTAACTATTTTGATTACTTTTATGTGGGCCCGGAAGGGAAGCATTTGTAATTCAAGTTACATGCCTTGGAAAACGCATAAAAAAATATCTATCGGCGCTAACGTCTCTAGATTTCATTACGATCACCGGTAGGATGCCGACGACTTCAGTAATCCTAAAGCTAACGAAAATCATTTCTACCAAAAGTTGACGAGTCTTACATATTGATCGTATGGCAGGTCGAAATGAGAAGAGCAAGGGGTTAGGATGGTTTTACAGAGGTCAAATGGTGACAGCTACTTCTGCCTCAATACTATTGTTTTAACGCACCGGTGTAATTATGTAACATCCTTTATGCAGTGTGCCGCATTCATGGAAGCGGTCAACTGTTCATCGGTAGAAGATATTAAAGATGAGAATCTGCGCGAAGAGGTCCAACTTTGGCTACAGAGGTTCGTTTCACTACAAGTCGTCGGGAAGAACATTCAGAAGGGTCAGTAGCTCTAGTGGAAGTGGGTTGATGTAAACTCTCGTGGCAAGCTGAGGTATTCCAAGATGATCAGTCGTTGAAATCCTAAAAATAATTGAAAATTAAGGCATCTGTACCACTAACATACAATAAGTTCTCATCCAAAACTTATTAATCCGCTTATTTTAAACAAGAACAACAGCAACAGGACATTTTTTATGCATTATAGGAAAGCTCGAATTTGAGAGCACTAGTGCTTGGTGCCATTCTATAAATTGTATTGTCGAAAAAAATATTGACTGCTTTTAAGCCAAATCAAGGCAAGTATTTTTCTGCTTTAAAACAATATTACTGAGTTAAATACGCGCCATTTTGAGTAACAACAGTCTGCCATGTTGCTGGTGACGCCATAACCCCATCACCGTAGAACTTCTAAGGTTTGTAGGCGAAAAATTGCTACAAGTAGTTTTTGTATTCTCCTATTGTAACTAAATGAACATTATTAAGGGAGTCCTGCAGAGACCTAAACAGACGATGGTCTGATAATGCAAGATCATGGTTATGCGGCAAATCCATTAAAATTTCTCACGCAGATTCTCTCAACATTTGCCAGGTATCTCGAGGTGTATATGGTCTGGCATTGCCATGGCGGAAAAAAATGCCTTTTCTATTAATTAGTTCTAATCAATTTTTTTCAGTAGTTTGTTGTGATTTTGTTGGATGTTGACAGTAGAAGTCCGGATCAATCGGTCTGCCTGGTGGTAGCAACTCGAAATGCATGATTCATTTCCAGTTCCAACAAACACGTAGCATCGCCTTCTTTGCCATCAGTATAGACTTTATTACATGGAGCGTATTTTTTTATTTGCATATTCCCTTATGATCACCTGTGATAAACTGCTATCGAAATGGCTCGATTTCGTTGCGTTTCTGTAAAGCATCGCTGATAGAAAAACGATCTACTCAGTTCTTTTGCGTCAATTCGTGTGATATCTAAACATCGAGCTCCTTTTTAGGGCCAGCTTTGTTCAAATAATTTCAAACTGTTTGCTGGTGCATGTTTAATTCTTTCAGGATGCCATGCTTACTCATGTATTAATCTTCTTATTCAACTTTCGCAGTGATTTCATTAACCTTTTTCATAACTGGTCGATTACTGAAAGGCGTATCTTTCACATCAAAATTTCCCAAACCAAAGCGATGAAATCATTTTTGGCCAGTTTCTTTCGATAACGCATTTTGATTATAAAAAGCACAACAAAACAAATACTTCTTTGATGACCTAAAATATTATTAAGTAAAGACGCGAAACAAAGCACGAATTGTTGTTGCAGAGCTCACACGATATAAATAGTCCCTAATTGTAGAAATTGGGTTATCAAATCAAATTCGGAATAATCTCGACGTATTAGCGCTCTACCTACAAAATATTTACAATGCGTGGATTTGAGATTTAAAAACCTCCCAAAATAGCACATAGTTAACAAAGCATGTTTAATGAAGCGGACTTGCCAAGCGTTGCTGTACCCATACTGATTTTGAGATGAAAAACTCTTGATGATAGCAGTAATTGCCTTCGAAAACGAAATTATATTCGATTACGAAAATTATATATTAAAAATATAATTTCGTTTTCGAAGGCAAAACCCCCGTATCAGCTACCGATCAGCCGCTTCGAGTTGCCCAAATCCCTTTGGAGTTCGATCCGCCTCGAATTAAACGCTGGAGCGCCGACGACGAAGCTCTTCGACAGTATGTGATAGATAAACTTGCCGAATCGATGCGCATTGAGGAGTGGATGACCCCAGAAAACAGTAGTCAATTCTTCGATCCAGCTTCCATTTCCGAGAAAAGTAATAGAAGAGACGACAACCGCATTGAGATATATTCGAATGGTATTGGCTACGATGACGACAACGGAAAAACCGCCAGAGGCTTTGACCGTAGAAGGCTGTCTAGTCAGGTACGCTCTAAAGAAAGTTTCCTGGCTTTGAATTGAAAAGAGCGTATCGAATTTACCCACGGTTACATTAGGCCTGAGTTGGTAATCAAAGAAAATTTTGCAATGAATTTTTGTGGTCGTAATTTGCATCACAATGAATCCTTTAAGGATAATATATGACTCGGATAAATAGACGTAACCTGATTGTGGGAGATAATTTAAAAACGCTAGGCCAAATTGCGCACAAATAACATGTGCTTTCCTCACGTTTCAGCTCTCGGAAGCATTTCATATATTTGCAAGGACTACCGATCTACCGCAGATAATTACGTCGACGGCAAATCTTAATTATTAGAAAAGTCGCTAAAGGAGACATATTATAACGTTCGAAGAATAAATACATTTCTAGATAAATCAGTTTTCCTTAAATCGACAACTAAGTTAGTATAGCGAGCACCTCGAGCAGATGAGTCACTGTTGGGCGACTAGCTAAACTCCAAGCACCCACCGAAATAGGACTAAATAAAAAACCGGAAAAAAATTCTCTGGTACGGAAAATCTAAAAAGAATCTGGTTTTTATTTTGCCTGAATGAGAGTGATTCTACCGTACTCTACACCTGTGTGGAGTCTTTGTTGAATATCCGAATAAGGACTCAAAGAGAACATTACATTTCACGTTTTTTTTTAATGACTAGGGCTTTACAGACGAAGATTGTTGTTATAGCGAGAAAGGAAAAAATTAGCTACATTGGAATAATGCGTCATGGCAGGTACCGCCCGTTATCCACGTAGAAAGCAAGTAAACAGACAAAAAAAATATTGACTATAAAGTGGAGCCGGAACTCTGAAAGTTTAAAACAACATAATAAATAAAAGGTTTTTGCAGAAGGTACACAAAGTTTCTACGACAATACTCCCGCCGATAAGACAGAATTCAAAAGCAGCACACTTCTGCGCATCTTGCAGAGAAGCTGAACGCGAGCGCTTAACAGCAAAAATCAAATCTAAAATGTTGGGTACCAATTTTATCCTACAAAAGTATCCTAACGGTTAGCGAGAGCTAATAAGCCAGTAAATAAATATAGTAATATATCCTACAAACGATCTCTATGTCGAGAGAAACCGGTACAATTATTTTGTAGAAACTCACAGGCTTAAAAATAATTGAAAAAAAACAGCGTAACGCTACGATCACCAGTAAAGTAACCGCTTTACCCGTGCTTTCAATCAGATTTGTGTACAACATACATATCGTGAAAAACAGCTGGATCCAAGTCCACCGATAAAATAAGTAACTTTAAAGTACATTAACAATGAGTCTCCCTGATTCCGGAGTGAACATTTACAATCTGGGCAAACTAACCATGACGTTATACAATCAAAAAGCGAAACTTTGACAACTGCTTCGGATTTCGACTACCCCGCACAAGAGCAATTTTAAACGGTACAGCACAAATCGTTTATGCGGGTCCGAGACATGTTTTGATGTTGCATACACTCTTTACAAGTATTCTTATTATGAAAATATAGACGATTATACATAATGGTTAGTGGCATGATGATAAAGATAGCAACTGCCTCGTAGGCCTCGAGTGATGCACATTAGAGTGCTATGTATTTGTGATTCCTTCGAGTATAAAGGTATAAATGTGTTCTTACGGTAGCTGGCGATCCACCGAAGGAAACACGAAGACAAAACAACATAGGCTGTGATATCGAACCAGTCCCGAAGAGTGCCCTTCATGCAATACTTCCATAAGTCAGCAAGTGACATATACATCTCGTCCGGCTCGCCGTATAGCTGAAACACAATAGTTTAACAATAAAAATTGAATAAATTAAGCAAAGGGAAAAATAGAAAAATTTGTATATAAATAAAAAGCAACTTGCCATTCATAGTAGTAGATAAAATAAGGCTTTATGGCCACTAAGGATAGAAGAAAGCACATTTTTATTAAGTCAGCGCAACGCAGTCGACAACGTCCTAAATATGCTTCAGTTAGTCATTTTAGCCCAAATGCTTAGACATTAGCTGACGCTATTTGTTTGAAATAGGTTCGCATTCATTTTTGCCATCCTAACTTATTGTATTAATGTATAAAGTAAAAATATATTTTTAAAAAATAGTTCCTAGAAATTCAAACTATTTTACTGCAGTAATCTCGTCCACTTTAGTCAAACAAAAAAAAACATATTATCCTGCTGAAAATAGGAGAATTTTCTAAATTGGTAATATAAAAATGCACAATAAAAACGGCTGTATCTAAGCTTGAAATATTACATAAAGAAATATTATGTTGATGAATGTAGCCCAAAAATTACGTGAAAGTAACGGAATCACTATGCTACCTAAAATGAAAAACTTTTTGTAACAAAAGAGCTTTACGCTTATCCTGCCTGAACCGTAACCCCTTAAATAAACGCCCTATGTTCTATTCGAGCGAACGATAAAAAATAAAATCATCTGAAGACAGAAAAGACGTCTCAATTAGAGACTAGAAGAAAAAGGTGTCCTTACCTAACCCCCACTTAAAAAATTGCATATGCTGGAGCTAATACGCTATAATACGGAAACTAATTTCGCAATAGGGAGGTATATTGTGTCGTTCCTAAATTTCGATATTTTGCACAGGTCAAAATTGCTTTTTAATCATTTACTACTTCTTTCACCAATTACAATCAAAACTCCTCAAAATCGATTACGATGTCCGTGTAGATGTTCGCATTTCTACTCATAGTTGACACAAGAAATTTGAACTGTATAATTACTAAGTGCTATTTTTACAGACTTTTTAAACGTATTTGAAGTTTAAAACTTAGCACCCAGAGCTATGTTAGCGCTGTTCTGACTACTCGCTTTCACTTACTTAGCAGGAGAAATGACAAGAAGATCAACTGTATCGATCGGAGATCATCGAAACTGAGGCAACTTCAAGCAGCGAAAGTCTACTATGATTGCAAAGCAACAGTTAAAAATTACGACACCACGAAGATTTTAACACTTAACGCATCATAAATTTCGCGGCATTTTTTCTTCAAAGTAAACTGTTCCAAATACACGTCCTTCAATACTTCACTATTTTACTTATAACTCACCTGATAGGCCATGTCATTTTCGATAGTTTCACGGTCCTCCTCCTCGAGGTTTCCATAGTAATCTAGCTCAGAGTCCATCACAAATCTCAGGAGAACACCAATAAGTGTAGTTCGCAACTTCGAACGATTCCACCGGCACCTTAGACAAACTTCAGCGTCTCGCGCACCGCGAGCAAAATGTTTTGGCGGACTACTGTGCTGTCACTTGGCGGACACACGAATATCGTAGAAGGTTAGAGGGGCCGCCTTTTAACAAACTTGGAGCCATTGCATTGAGCCGTTTTCTCTTTAGGAGCCTTGTGTTTACAACATATTTGTTTTTGTGTTCCTTAAATGCCATGGCACTTCAACCGCTGTTTAACTACTTTACTTACTTAAAGTTACAGTTTCTTGAGAACGCAAAGAAACAGCTTGCACCATATATATGTATACATATATCGCAATGACGCTATCGCAATGTTAGGAGACAAATGAATATACACTGAGACACATTGTTCTTTCCCTTTCGTTGCCTAAACAGGACTCTAAATTCGAAAGCATTATAATACTTATTAGCAAGTATATTGCACACAGCAAGTGAATTATTCAGTTGTTAAATTTGTTAGGCCAATAAAATACGTCAACTTTTTCTACCACAATATGTTTCTTCGTGTTCGACATCTTGGCGGGCACACGCTTGCACTTTCCGTAGGAAAAAAAGTGGAAGAAAGCATGACTAGAGGGTTGCTATTGGTCACCTGACCACTTGGAGGCCTTTTTTTCCTTGACTTCTTTCTACCAAAGTCACAGACTTGTCTGCGTGCGTAAGTGCAAACAGAATTCATTTATTCTGTTTACAGATAACAATACCTAAACGAGGAACTGCACCTATCACTCAGTAATTTTGGCCATGGCTCTCGTACGCGGTAAGAACGATTTTCTTTTAGCGCCAGACTAAGTTTTGAATTGAAATGATGTAAAGTGATTTGCAGAGAAGTGTCTACTCATACAGTTGTGCAAATTACTGATCTAATGGCGTGTTGTTCATAACATAATGGCAGATTTGAAAGAAAATTTGTCGGACAGTCGAGCAATAAAGATCATCTTCTCAGGTTAAGAATAATTTGTAATATTGTTATCGCACCGCAGTTTTCAATAATAGTGTAAGGGTGCGCGGGAAGCAACACGTAATAATAGGAAATGTCTTATTTTGCCAACAAATGTTGTTTTTCCGAACAAAAATCGGCGTTTTTATTAAAGAGAGTCAATCTAAAGTCGAAAACAACATTAAGGGACTGACTTCATTTACTTCTAAAGCTAAGCATAACAGACTGCTAGCACTGAAGATGACGTGTCAGTTCTTTGAGAAATACAGTTTGTACTAAATTTTTACTTTGGTTGGATTCGTAATTAAAAAAAAAATTTTTTCTAAGCTTCATTGTGTATGCACAACGAAGCCTAAGTATAGTTTACCTGGTATAGATTATAAACTTTATTGGGGTGAAACTTATAAAATTATATTTCTAATTCAAACTAAAATGTCATGTAAAAGGGTTATAATCAGCAATATCTGCTTTTTATCCATCTTGAGAACTTATACTAAACCAAATTTGGTCCTTTTCTGAAACCTGTAGGTTGTCTAGAAACCGTCTAAAAATTTGCGCTTTGAACATTTATTAGTGTTGCTTCGATGAGGCATGCCAAAAAGAAACATATTCGTCTGCGCGCTGTCAGTTCGAGTTCTCTAATTCTAATCTCGCCAAAAATTCCTTATGGTTGGCATGCCGCTGGTATAGCAAATAGACCAGTTGTAAGATACTCTACTGGGACACTTGTACGCGAAGTAAAAAGCAACAAGTGGGTTCAATGTGACGTTAATGTTGACTAGCTTTCAATGTCGAGATAAATGAATATGGTGCGTGTTGCAGGTGTCTATGTTGTGGGCGCAAAGCGAACTCCATTTGGCGCCATGGGCGGTAGCCTGAAGGACTGGTCCCCCACAGATCTTTCGGTCGCCGCGTCTAAAGCAGCCATCACACAAGCAGGTGAGTAGCAATAAGGGAGTAATCGCAGTTAAACGCATAAAGCATTAAAAAATGTTAAGCTGTTACAAATGCGATATTGAATAGCTCTTGGGTTACTAAGGCTAGATTAATTATTTTTAATATGTATTAGAAATACTCTTTCTCATCTTTTACACACGTCTACCAAGGCTCTAATAGCGACTGGACAGCCGAATACTTACCATTCACAATCCCATGTGTTTCTTTATTCATGGCTTCTCGAAGTATATCTGTAGTGTGATATGCTTGCTTGCCTACCAGTTGCCCTTTGGTAGGCATGGAAAGCTCCATAATCACAGAAATTGAGATCGGAAGAATAAGCATTCCTTTTCTAGCAAAGGATATTCCTTTGCTAAATCTAGGAAGTAACTGAGATATGGTGATGAGCCCAGACTATGTGCTTCCTGTTGCCGTATTAATAGTTCATAAGTTTCTTGGGACACTCGAAACACCGAGCTGCATTCATCGTTTCATCTTTAGCGAACACCTCATAGTAGCAAATGCTTTCGATGTCAACTGCATGTACTACCACCATCTTAAATCCGAACTTGCTTAACACTGCAACCAAATTCGATTCCTCTCCAGAGCGAAGTTATTCTGTCGCTTTATCCCTTCCCGACTGGCGGTAGGGACTGAACCATGCTTCGTCTGTGGCGACCGTGTGCTCCATACGAATTTTCTTTTAATTAAAATTATGCAAGTTGCATGCGGAATACACCCAATGGATCCCAACTCGCTCGAAGTCAATTTGTAGGGGATCCATTTTACTCAGTTTCCGCATTTTTAGTATTTGAGTTATAATTGTGTAAAGTGTTTCATGTGAAATTCCTGTTTTGGTCGACAGAGCCCTTAGACTTCACACTGCTTTCGTAGAAGGTCTTTTTAATTGCGGCAACGCGTTTTTGTCTTTCGAATGCCGAAATCTAAATATCTCCTCGTTAGTCATCAACACTCTAATTTCCATTCTTGAAACGTTTGCATTTCTCACGTAAGGTGTTTTCGTTTAAGACCATGTAATCTAGTGTCTTCACCAATCCTCAGTGAATTTCCTTCGAAAAACAGAAATTACCAATAGTCAGCCTCTCTTGACCATTGAGCGACATTAGTAGATCGTTTGGGGCTCAGACTCATTTCTCCTAGAGTAAACTCAGCCGGTTGAAACTTACAGGTCTGTAGAAGATTGGAATTAGCTGAATTTCGTCTGCGAGCGTCATATAACTCAAAAGTAACAAAAAAACTAACATAAGTTAGCCGGATTTACTTGTAGCAGCCTAATAAGATAAACTATCTTGTTAAGCATTGGCTTTGTACTATATTGAGACTTAACGAATGACCGCTATTTCTTTTAGGAGTGGACCCCTCCAAGATTGACACGTGTGTTGTAGGAATCGTCAATCAGTTTGCTGCAAAGGACGCGCCTTACTGCTCTCGACATACAGCTCTAAAAGCATGTATTAGAATCTCAAATCGATTTAACAATTGATACGAAAATACGATGACGATAAATTAATTTAATATGGTATTAGTTTTATTTCACTCGTACATATTACTATTTCAGGTTGGAATGGGACAGCATACGCCGGCTTTAAACATTAACCGCATGTGCGGTTCCGGGTTCCAATCAGCTGTTAACGTCGCCCAGGTAACTGTACGAGGAGGTGTACTCACGTAGATATCTTAGAAAAAAAGATTATACTTTTGTCCACTTGCATGTAACTCTATCAAGCATCTATCTGTTCTTAATGTTCTCATAGCATTTTTACAATGTTGGGCTATAGATAGGCTCCTTGTTGTCAAGCCAGGTTAATTCAACGATGCTAATGTATATAAACCCTAGCGCAGATTCATAAATTTTTCCTAAAAAATCATCCGTGTCAAATGACGGTAAAGGCTTTTTAAAGGCGTTTTCTCATTGGATCTTTATAAAGAAGGCCTATGTGACAAAAGAATCAGATTAATTCACTAAGAATAAGAAGTTGACAATCAGTAAGTGGCCAAGGATGAAGCAGAGATTATACAGCTGTTGATGCTCTTAGTTTTACTTGAGTGGCGCGATTGAAAATTTCTTGTAAATTCGACTTTTTTTTTAAGTGTTGGCGCTATTGTTGGTGTTTATATGGTTTCAATGAAGTAATTGGTTTTAGTGTCGCACTACAACGAATTGGAATGAATTTATATTTATCAGTAGTATTTTACGCTGTTTCAGGGAAAAAAGACAGTTTCATGTTTAGGGTTAAATGTCTCATGAATTTTGCCATTTTGCTTCGCCGTACAAAGCTCGAATGAATACCAACAAGAATTTAGATATATTCTCACATACCAATGAGCATTATGTAGTGTAGTTGTGATCGATATATGATGACCTTTTAAACGGTGATTGTCTTATATATGACCGAATAACGAGCTATTTGATGAGCAGGACATTTAAGTTAATATTACTTTTAGCATTAACGTATCTATTTGACTTGCTTTCCAGGGTTATATTTAGGTTTATTACATTACCACTCCGTTTCTGTCCTAGACATAGAAATACGATACGATAAGACACAAGGTGCAAGTTTAAATAAAAGTTCACTCATAGTACTCATAAAAGTTCACCCTCATTCATAATTGTAATCGCAATAATACAGCTACTAGTGAGGATCGCAGTAGTACTGTAAATAACAATGTATCATTTATATACGTAATGTTTTATTACACACAGGCGTATGTGCATTCCTTTCATTCGCAATGTAAAGAACTGTCATTTGAGCGATTTAATTAGATACATTAACCACTCGTAAGCTGGGATTAGAAGCCGAAGAAAATCGGTAAACTAACAGCCCTGTTAGTCAATTTGGCGAACCTGCGACTCACTATTAGGAATACATTATCGTAGTATTAACTATTCGAGTCTTTTAAAAGAAGCATAACACATGTTTGCTTGATGAATCTCTATTTTAGGAAATCCAACTGGGCAATGCTTCCATCGGCCTGGCTGTGGGCTCTGAGAATATGTCGATGTCGCCATTTATTTTGCGTGATACGCGATTTGGTGTCCGCTTTGGCGTGGAGCCTTCACTCGAGTGTTCATTGCTAGTAACCCTGACAGATCAGCTCTGTAAACTGCCCATGGCTCTAACGGCCGAAAACCTTGCCGATAAATTTAAAATTACTCGGGATGACGTGGACAACTTCGCTCTTCAGTCACAGCAACGATGGGCCGACGCTCATCAGCGGGGTAGTTTTCAGGAGGAAATCGTTCCCCTGGATATCAAGGTCAAGGGCAAACTGGAATCGATGAAGGTTGACGAACACCCCAGACCTCAAACAACTATCGAGGGTCTAAAAAAACTTCCGTCGCTTTTCAAAAAGGAAGGAACAGTTACTGCTGGAAATGCATCAGTAAGCCATTCACTAGGCTTTATACTTTACTAGCTTTAGACTTATATATACTCAATTTACATGATGGTGCAATCGATTTCATGCCCAACGTCTTTTTACTGTCCTGTATAGGGTATTTGCGACGGTGCCGGAGCCCTAGTACTAGCTAGCGAAGAAGCTGTCAAGCAATATAACCTGAAGCCTCAGGCGCGCATTGTTGGTTACTCGTACGTCGGGTGCGACCCCACCATCATGGGAATCGGACCGGCACCCGCCATCCGTGCAATTCTAGCGAAGACTGGTATCAAACAGCAGAACGTTGATTTGTTCGATATCAATGAAGCGTTTGCCTCGCAGTTCCTTGCTGTTCAAAAAGAACTCGGCCTTGATCCTACCATCACAAACGTCAATGGGGGAGCCATTGCTTTAGGCCACCCTGTGGGTGCATCTGGTGCACGAATTCTAGCAAACCTTATTTATGAACTTAAAGCTAGGAATAAAAAGACTGCAATTGGCTCTGCATGTATCGGCGGCGGGCAAGGTATCGCTGTAATGCTCGAGAACTGTTAAAACAAACTAAAATCTGCGAACTGATCGTGAAGCGTATGATTCAGTTCATGTTTCAAGGACTTCATTTGACTAAGCTTGTATATGAATGTATCACGTCTCCTTTACTGCTTGTTTGAGGGCAAAGTGAGCATCTACCGCAAATAAGTAAAGGAACACTTAGTAGAGGTAGTCTACCAAAAAGTCGGGGATGTTCATCTATGAAAAGTTCTGCTCAATTGAACTTAAATATTTTCAGCCTATCTTTGTATAGATATTTACAATATAGAATACAAATGTATTAGGTAATGTGTATTAAGAGCTGACTGACAGCAGCGTATGAGCAAACAGTCAATCCTTCTTCAAGATAGTTCAAGTTGATTAGCAACAATATTGCTTCAGAAAGAAAACTTGAAATTCAAAATCTAGTACCATTTGATTATTGAGGTTCTATTGTGTACATCATCGTAGAACATTTTAGGCGTCTAAATGATTACCAATTAAATCGCATACGATAGTAGGAAACATTTTTGATGTCACTCTCTTCTGGCGACGCTAAGAACGCCTTTCATATTCGTCCCACTGAGGAGTTGTATAAACCGAGTATTTTATTTTTACCAGAGCTAATTATAAATGTCGAAAGATACGCATTTACATATATATGACAAAATGTAAGAAACAATATATCATTATAAAAGCGATATTAATTGTTGCGCTAACTATGGTACCTTTCAGCCAGATCCTATCCTTTGATAAAAGAATGTAAGAAATAAAAATTAACTGTTACAAATAGCTAGTTCTTCTATAAAAACAAGACAGAGTAATTTGTTTTCAATAGTATAGCTTAGTCGAGTCGAATCTTTTGAAGCTTACCAAAACTGTATCTCAAATAAACGTTGGCTAGTCCTTACCTCTGTTGCCTTATTATGTAAATAGTTGAAGCATGGAATGAGCGTGTGACGCAACTTCTATACCCAAATAACGCAACCTGACTTCAATGATTGTCGTGTTTCAACAGCAAGCCAATAGCGATATAATACTGTAGGAAGTTGGACGTTTATTTTGAAAGGCGACGTAACCATTTTAAAGCTAGCGAATAACAATCTAATATAATTGTTTTTTGGAGTAATGACAAAAACTCCATGAATTATGCCAGCTGTACCGGAATGCTAGGACAAGGTCAAGGAATATTTAAACTAATATAGTTGTTTTTTAGAGTAATGACAAAAACTCCATGAATTATGCCAGCTGTACCGAAATGCTAGGACAAGGTCAACGAATATTTAAATAGATGATAAAATATTTTAACTCTTGAGGCTAGTTCATAACAAATTTTTAGTTTGCTACATTTTCTTATTGCATTTTCTTACGTAGAAAACTACTTTAAGGACAGTTTCCAATCGGAGTCCAGTGTGGCATTCTGTCTTGCATGTTCCTCGTGACGTGAATAATTAGCCGCATGACAATCCAGTACCATGCGACACCCTTGTCAGGATTAACTTTTTTTTTCATCAACTCACAATAAGTTAATAAGTTAGTCTCAATAAACTCACAGTAAGTTAAGCGTAATACGACAACTACCACAGTAAGCTAGCCGCTCCAGTGATAACATGACTCAAGTGCATTTGTTATAGTTACGTAGTTTACATTTAAGATATGTTTAGTGTACCAAAAATTAATCTCTAAAATACCTTTCAATACCGCAACAACTCCCTTAAAAGAACTCCCATTTTAATCATTTGAAGTCTGCCATATTTTATTATCACTTTTAATACATACACAAACATGGACATATAGAAATGACATGTTATGACATGAAGTGTAAATATATTATATAGATTTTATTAACGGTGCTTATGACAGATGTATTGTTATGATATTTGCAATTTCGCTTATTATAGGCGTAGGCCTTGTATACGGAGTATTTTCATAAGAATAACGCACGATCTGACGATCACTCAGTCTCGGTACAAAAATTCGTACTATATAAGAGCGAACTGTATTACGTTTTCTCTGGCTAATTTGTTCCTTTCTGTGTAAATTACTATGCACTTCCGTTGATGTTTTCCTTTTAACTCTTTGTCCCTGTTGCAGCCTATTGAGCGGTTTCTTGGGGCAACCATTAGCTCGCTATAATACTGCTTCAATGACTCTTAATACTCATGTTGTTTTTCTAAATGTATTTCAATTATTCGACATCATTAGCACACCTGAAGTGCTTCTGCAAGGTAATAAAAATACCTAAGTTGACAGTGACCAATACAAACCGGTCTATCGAGCGGAAGATGCGTAGCCCTTGTATATTTGCTAATGACAAAAGTTAAAATTTTGCCTGAATCCCCATCAAGTGTCTATGATGAAGAGTAAGCACTTTTCACTATATAGCCTGGACAGCCCTTATCTATAAGGAATGAAAGACTCTAAAGGGCTTCCTCAACCTACACCGTAATTGGTCCTGCAGTGTTGACGTTCGAGAAGATTACTAAAAAGACCGGAATTGCAAAATAAAAAAGAAAGTGACATCGAAAGTTTTCATTTCACGCGTCGATTTCGGGTGCCCAGTATTGACATACTGTCATGGAATAGCTATAATTTCTTTTTGGCAAAATCATGCTTCCGGATATGTTTCATATACGACGAAATAGCTAAGAACTAGTCAGTAAAACGCCTATTGCAATCTAGCATAGATGGACTGAACGCTAGCCCATATATTTCTGCCTTGGTATCACTTTCCCCTATGAACATTGAAATTAGATGTTGTTTGTAGTGCCGCCATTGCCCCCTCCACTGTTGTTATTTGTTGTCGTGCTACCGCCGGACATACTGTTGGATAGGTTCGAGGTATTATTGTTGCCAGCACTGGTCTTGAGTACAAGTGGGTTCGCCATGCGAAAGATACCCTGCAGCATAGCACTAAGCGAAGTAAATGTTGTGCCTTCGTCTACTGGCGAAGAGGCACTGGCTCCAAGAGCTGGCGGCACAATGAATTCAACTGTGCGCGGATCGTCGCGATCGCCTTCGGCTACGAGGGAGGCCATCTCGATCATAAAGCCTTTGACACACTTATATACTAGCTCGGCTCTGTAATGGAGTCCCATGTGAATCACATTGACAACAATACACGGGTGAATGGAACGAAAATATAGAGAATTCAAACGGGATAGTTAGCTGTAGAAAGCAACCCTTCCTGTATTATTCCTGCAGATGGCTCCAATACACTTACATTTCTAAATTTCGAGTTAAAATTCCTGCGGGTAATTTCTATGTCAACTAAATGGGTTGAATCAAATTTTCCAGCATCTTGTTACGTGTCATTGTATGTTTACATCGTCATGCATGATGGAATCATTATTCACACGACACGGATTAGATACAGTACGACGCATTTTAACTCTCATGTAAATGCTCATATAAGTAATTGAAGAGCTAAACATTGTGAGAAATTCTAATTTCGTTGCTTCTTTTCGTTGAGTAATTCAATAATTCTATTATGGAGGTGTTGCGACAAAGGAAAACAAAGTACATTTACCTTTTAACGCACCATGCTTGGGTCATTGTGTGAGCGCTGAACGCATTGCAAAGCAGCAACGGTATTGACAGGGTGCGGACGTCTCTTTCATGTGCTATGCGGAGAATGTTACGTAATCCAAGTATCACCTGCAAAAGTCATACAATAAATGACCCCTTTCAATTAAAATAGAATACAACATCAGGCGAATAAAGCGCCTCGCTCATTCGTGAGCGTACACGTATAAGGAACAGAGATATCTCAGTGAATTAGATCTGCTAACATTTCAGAAACAGCCTTTATATCAGTAAATACTCCTTGTTCGCGTGAGCCTAGAAATGCGAGCTCAGAAATACTAGCACAAAGCTCATAGCTACTTTCTCAAAGTTTTATTAAGCATGAAACAAATAGACAGCCAGTCATATCGTGTCTATACCAAATGTTTACCTGATGTCTGGATGTAAGTTCTTTCCGACTCAGTTGCTCCTCGTCACTTCCAGCGACTAGATGAAAAACAATGTGAGCTCCACCCAGATTAGAATGTCGCGTTATGTATACGTCACCCGGCGAAAGCGAGACTTCGTCCGCGTCATCCTCAACGAACGGACTCTGAGGTCCACTCTTTTTCGATGGCATTGAACCATGACCATCAGGTGGATCCGTTCGACTGTCAGCGCCTTCCTGAACTGCGTTGCTGGAACGTGAAGTTGCTTTGCGAAACTCAGCTCTTACCTAAGTAACAAGTTATAAGCCTTGATTTGAATATGATACAAAATATATAATTCGGCTCCACCAATTTGTGCATGTTTGTCAGAAACAGCAGTAAGTGCAAAAACGGGATATTAATAAATAAAAAGAAGTGCGATTTGCTAACAGAGAACAAAGAAAATACAAAGTCGACTTTTTATAAAACAAAACCTGAAATGCGCGACGTATCGCAAGTAACCATGACAACAAAAGAAAAATATTACAACCATCCACTGAGTTGTACAGAACAAAGTTTTCATGGTAGAAGCAAATTACCTCGGAAAGTTGTGTCTCAATGTCCGGAAAATGAAGCTCTGCTCGCATCTTGCAGATTTCGGCAAATTCTGTGGCAAAAATACCAATAAGAAAGCAATGTATATACGTGCTAGAAAATCGTTTAATACTGACTTTTCGATTAATGGGCGTTTATTTATTATTATAATTTTAAATTGTCAGCTCTCCGTGAGCTAAATTAGAATATACTTACCATTCCAAAGTCACTTCTTTAACGTTAATGATATCCTACAGGTAAATATTTCAATAATACATTAGTTTTGTGCTAGTGACTTTGAACCATAAAGTTTTTTTGCAGTGATGGCAATCGCTCGTTATTTCGGGTGGTGTACTCCCTAACGACATGATGATCGCTGCTCAAAGGCGTATGGCTTAGTGCTCTTGGAAAGAATCCAATAATGATATTTTAAATTCTATGATCATTCTTGTGTTATACAGAGTGGAAGATCTAAAAGTTACAATTACGCCAAAGCTTGACCCCGATATCCATATCAATTCGATAATTAAATCAACATCACTCATTCTTAATGTAAATTTAATGTTTTTGCCGTACATAAATCCAAATCATGTTATCTGAACCACATACACAGCGACTATTTTATGGCTACTATATAAAATGCTAAAATATTGTACATCTTTGTTAATAATCTCCCTCCTCTGATGTAACAGAGGTGGATTCGATTACGTTGGGATAGTGCTGATAAGTGTGCTAACCTCGTTTAATACCCTTGTATGAGCTGACTCTGTTGTCAACTAGAATTACGGCTCCCTGTAGATGCCCCGAGTAGAGACACATCGACGTTTGGAGGGCTTCTTCCGGCGAACGTTGTCTAAATGTTTCGAGCAGATCAACGCAGCTAAGACGAAGGTTATGCATCACCTTTAGCTGGGATCCTTTAGTTAAAATTACAAAAAAGGCAAATTTTTAATAAACAATCTTTTTTCCATTCTGAGCTTTTTGTAGCCTTGTAACTACTAAAATTCTCATTTTCCGCAAACTACCGATGAGTACAAGATAAGATGCCCAATCACACTCAGTCTTTGGCTGATAATGTATACTGTCTATTTTTGTTAACCCAAGACCTTTAAATATAACTGTTGCGTATAGGCCAGATTCTTAATGATGACTTAAAGGTTATTTGAATGAAAGCCTAATAACTGGTTAATAACAGGAATAAACATTTATGTAAGCTGTTAGTATCTACTTTTTGTATGCCTATATAGTTCACTCTTCGTTAATTGTTGCTGAGGGAGCCCCGTCAGCTTTGGTGGCCAAGTTCAAACCAAACCTGCGACATTCGAATCTATTTGTCAAAGATTCGGTCATCGTAATTGCTGCACAGAAGGGCGATTTATTTTGGATTGCGAGTCTATCAACAAAAAATATTTCTTTTGTCGACAACTATTACTGTGAACTGTGAAAGCTTGAGCGAATAGAAATAGTAAGTAGAAGCAAAGTACGATTACTAAGATAGCTAAAGTAAAGAATCTGTGTCTAGCAAAAGACGTATTTATTAACTCTAGAATTTTTTTAATTTTATTTTATAAACAGGATCCTCCAAAACCATCTCAGCACTGCCTGTCCTCAGTGATGCAAACTATGGCTTAAAATACATCAGCGGAGCATATATGCACGCATTATTATATCAGGCATCTTAGGCAACATTTGTGCTAGAAAAAAGTAGACAGAATTAATGTAAATAAATCACAGAAACTGCTAGAAATGCTCGCCTACCAAGGTGTATAGTAAAACTTTCGCTGAGTCCAGAGCCTCCGTGCTGTTGTCGCGTAGATCCGTTTTCATCTGCCTCAAAGGCTATATCATCAATTTGCATACACACTGAAGGATCCGGTTTCGTACTGTGTACACCACCACGAAAACGAAGAAAGCAAAAAATACCATAAACAATTAGACATTGTAGTTCTGGCCAAACTTACACAATAGTCAGGCGTCAACAGAATCAGGATTGTCCTAAACAAAATCCCTTATGCGTCATTCGTATTTGTTTGCGATATTATCAGTATACTGACAAAACTTGGGCTGCTGCGTGCATCATCCATCGAAGAAATGCCTCTCGCTGACGCGTGCGCAGAGCTTCAAGGCGCAGCCTCCAGTTTCGCTCAAATGCTTGCCTCTCCTCAACATGTACTGATGCCAGCCTATTAAATAATTAGTTCAAATAAAAGTACAGGATAGAAATATCGGTCAGATACCTGATGTCCTAGTGGAACTATAAGATGACTAAAGCTTGTGAGGAACATGACAAGAACGTATTGTTTACCATTACTAATATCGTAACCACTTTAATTTATCTTCTGGCTAAACCTGCAAGATTTCTTTAACTTGTTTACTTAAGCATTTATACTAAATCATTTGATAATGATGTGATATTTGGAAATGTGTGTACGCTTCGTGCTATGGTCGAAACATAACGTTTAAACAGACTAGAATTAGGGACAGTAGTAGTAAAATATAAACATATTCGCACGGTGGGCCGATATTAGTTTTTCAATACAATACGCAGAAGAAACCATCGAGTAGAGTTTTAAGCATACGTGTTGAGAAGATGCTCATTGAAGTCACAGCTAGTTTCCAGTTCCCGATTCTGTTTGTCAATTAGAGCTGCGAAGTCTGCGTCCATTTCTGCCCGTTCGATCTTAGAACGAGCCGAAAAACCAGCCTCGACGCGGAGAACCTTTAACTGGGCGCCACTATGCATCAGATTGTGGTACAGGAGAGAAAACTCTGGCGAGCCATAATTGCACAATGTTCAGAAAATATTATTATTATTTGTTCGATGTTAGCACTCAGTGGATGTCCAGATATTTGTAAAATAAACATGTCATTATGATCATTGTCAGTCTACATGAAAAATATCATACCAGAGATCATTTACGCTTCAAACAAATATTTAGAGGATAGTATGCAAGCGGTAACAACCTGTGGCCATTTGAAAAATTAGATTATGAATAAAAAAAATCTTGGCCCGAATGCCTGACTTCAGATATGGTATATAAAAATGAAATCTTAAAAGATTCTAAACCGTCATTTTCGAATACCTTCATCGTCATCGATTCCATTGGGGATATTGGCAAACTCCTTGTACTCTTCTCGATAGCTGCGAACGATATTTTCAATAAGTGAAGGTAGATCAGTGTGGCCGAATTCATCACTCTCACGTGACTTTCCCACACTCAAGAGAGTCATCTGTTGCTGCGGCTGTTCATGTTCAAACCTCCCTTCATCAGCATTCACCTTGCCTTTTTCTATATAACTAGCTGGTTCAATTCCTAGCCGATCCTTCAGCACCCCTTCCGCTTTTCGATTAAAGTACGCCGATGTTTCCTGTTTAATAAATGCTTCCATTGCTGACTGGAGCTCTAAAAAAGAACCGAAATGAATATATATGTATACAGTTCTAGCAGTAAGTCTATTAACTGCAGGTAAACAAATGCTCGCTATTATCTCGCAGCTATAATTTACAAAAAAAAGTTTTGGGCCTGTTAAGAGTAAGACACGCACGGATCAAAACGAGAATGTTAAGGAAATTTTAGGTTATACAATCCTTTTTATTGAACCCAAGGTTAGAATCCCATGGTGCAAGTTTTTTTTGTATCTCTTTTGTTACGATTAACATTACGACGTCAAAATGAATGATCCCACCATGCTTTTAGCTACCAGTTCCGGCATATTGTTGCAACTAGAAATATTGAAAAAAAAAACGGAACCTTTGACTCTTAAACGAGCGAAAAAGGCTTTGTCGTTAACGAAAGAAGGATACTCGAAGTATGTAAATGTCGATATATGATGTACTAACTGAAAATGCATAATGTATTTATTTTATAAGATCTATGTCTTATTCACTTAATAAGTTTAAGCACTGTCTTCCGTATAAAATTTTGGGTGTAACTTCTTCACAAGCTCTTGACAACATTCTCTATAGAGCGAGGCATTGTGGACCATGGTTTTAGCAGTACCCGTAGTATTCTAAAATGATTATCAAACGTTACCGCAAACTGCTTACTTCCCAGGTTCACTCAGGCATTCCGTTGTATTCAGAACAATTAGTGGCTCAGACAACGGATGTGGTGCTTGAGAAGCTATGATGAGAAATAGCCTCTATTTCCAAACTTCTTAAGTTAGGTAACATTTGTTTAGCGGCGCACAGCAGAAATATTAAAAAGACTGGTTTAGCATACAGATAGTGGTCGACTAGAGCCTATCATTTTTTGATAATAGACTGTAAACGCTCTTACTTCGTATGCCTCCACTAAAGAATGAGATATTTTTGGATTTACTCTTTGTTTTATTACGGCTTTTCCACATCGGCTTTTTTTGATATATAATAAGTAATATGATACATTATTTCATCCTCTACGTATACAATTGATAATTTAACTACATCAGCACAACATCATCTATACAGATTGCTAGATCGTGACGGATATCTTTTCCAATTATTTTTTTCAACTTGCTGCATCTGATAGCGATTGTATTGTTGTGCTCGTCGTTCTACCTGCTATCCGAAACATTTTATTGGATCGCTTTATCTGTCACCTTTTTGTACGAAGATATACTAGACAAAGCGCTACGCCCAACGCGACACCCGTTCTACATTAGCATCGCATAGACAGCTACACTTCACCGGGAAAATTCGATGGTAAGGAGTCGGTGTAATTTTTCTGAGCCACAAACAGCCGACATCGCCTTTGGCCAAATATATATTTATCCTTAACTACTTATAAACTGATTAAAATTTCATGTAAATGTATATTACATATTGTTATACTCTTTCTATTTCGATATGGTAAGGTTAATTCACTTCTATTGGAATGACGTACGCGCAGTGACATGCTTGAGTAAATACACACGCGCGTTTATTTAGGTAAATATATTTACATATTGTTCCTCCACGCGCACGCTGGTTTATTATTAAATCTATTATTTTTGAATAAACAATGTTGTATATATACACACATACAAGGCTTTTGATCTGCAGACAGCTATATATATATGTATATATAGAGGCCGTTTTACTCTATAGTAAACTACCATATGAAAGCCTTGGCGGTCTATAGCACCAGCAATTGCCCGTTCCCAAGGGCACTATGCTTGTCAAAATAACGTTTTTGCCAGGCTTCAGTAGGTCATTTCACTATGAAGTTCATTGTGACAAACATGAGTATTTGTTTTTCTCCAATTCGACCCTTTCCAAGTGGTAGGCCGCGCTTCGTTCGCATTTACCTTGGCCATTGTGCGCAAGACTTCAGCTTTCACAAAAAAATTAGATATAAAAATTATTATAACGGCCGTTGACATTTCGTCATTTACCAACGAACTGAACTAGCAATCTATAATACGTAGTCTGTGCCAGACAGAGTTCAGAGATAACGATTGCTAAAATAACGTAGACCTACCTCATTTATAGAGTTTTTAATGTATACAGAATCTAAAGTTGATCTTTCAAATGAAAAATCACCAAGATATAACAAGTTGATACACTTCGTGTCTAAGTGACTACTTTTTCCTGTTCAGAACCACGTAGCCTACGTGAAAATTGTAGCAGATTTCAAATATCTATGGCAAGCACTCGTATATGAGGTCCACAGAAGATCATGATTTATATTTAAAAAAAAAAAGGAAAAGTCATCTGTTGTCTAATAGTTTCTCCAACAAGGACGATGAACTTTCATCAAATTTGAGGTGGTGTATTTACTAAAAGCAGAAACATGAAATTTCTTTGAATTTACAGTACTGCCTATGTTCTTATTTGTTTCTCAAATCACCTTCATATTGTTCAGTCTAATTATTTTTGTTATCTTCAACAATACTTCAGCAATATTAAATGGTACTTTGTCGCTATGGGAGTTGTTTAAAAATAATTATTTGTCAAGATGGCTCTTTGATTTTTGTAGGCCTATTTAACTCCCTACACATAACGCATATGTCTTATTTTTGACAAAGGACCTTTTAATTATTCCAAAATTACCCTAATATTTCCCTATTACCCTAAATGGGTCAATGGCGAGGAATCGATTCTTGTAAAAAGCGATACACCATCAATAGTTCGTTGCGATTAAAAGGCCAGTGGGCAGACAAATACCACTGCTTTTAGTCCTAACATAAAGTGACCTGGATTCTGTCCACCTAGGCTGCCATTAAGCGCACCAGACCCTCTTGTCAGTTCATGCACAACGAATGGTCAACAATTATCTAAAGGAAAAATTTAATTAGAAAACCTAAACACAGTTACGTACTGCGGGGACTGCTTTTCAGCTGAGTTCAGCCTCGTACCCCTGTTGGATTTGAAAGTTACCATCAGTTCTATCTTCCAAAATAAAAACCAGCTTTGTTTCGGTCACCTTTTTAAGCTTAACTCAGATTACTGAACCAAAATATAGATTATCAACATCTTAACTCAGTTTACTATTTGCTTAATTTTTCTGGAACTACGCATATTTACACATTTCAATCCTTCATTTCCTGATTTCTCCGACTTTAGTTCAAAGGGGTGATTTCCTTAAGCGAGAAGCCCCTTAAGATTTGATTTATCTCATTAAATGTACAGAATAAATATTACGGGTTCTTCCGGCTGTTAATATTATTGAGGTGGTCAGCTGGCGCTTGAGATCTCCATTTCTTGTCAACCCAACCAGGAAATCCTTGATCGGTAACTATTCTTTGTATCCTTTTGCGGGCTTTCGGTAAATCGCTTCTATTTATTAGTTATGCCTTTGACGGCTCTGACGTTTGTCAATTCAATTGCAAGACTGGAACTTATTTTTACACCAAATTCTGCTTCTTTGACTATCTACGAATATCCGTAGACTGAGAGACAGTACACGCGCGGCGATATACAGCCCTGGTTGTATTCTTTCCAGAAAGCTTACTTATATGGGGTAACATTGGTGGTGTTGGTACAGACAAGAGGCTGTCTTCATTTTTGTCGATTGCTCTTTTACTACTTGAGACAGAGTCTCTCAAAGCCGAAAAGCGCTTCAAATCTTGCATAAGCACTTGTGGCTGGTAGAGACCGGCTATGGTGAAGACTTTTTTTCTTTTTTTATCCATCTGTTGGCGTTGTTGTCGCGTCAATCTGTAAAATAAAAGGATCGGAGATTTTGTTACTAACACTGGCACATGCACTAATAATCCCCGAAGGTTAAATTTCTAGTGTTGTCGTATAAGGTTTTGTTTACTGACTGAAAATACCATTTGTTATCATAGCTCAATCCCAAATAATGCTGTTTATCGCATATACATAATTATCCTAGAAAAAGCGTCATAATCGTAAGCTTAAATGCTATTTACGTGTTGAGCATCCGGAGATTTTCCTCCTCCAATTCGCGTAGCCTTTGTCTAAGTTGGTTTACCTCAATGAACGCTGCTTCATCCTGCAACAGAGTCGTTAGTGAATTAGTTTAGTGACCTCGTTGTGGCGGAATGAAAAATCGACTTGAAAAAATGTGATATTTGCCAAATAAGTGTATATTTGTCGATCCTTTCCTCTACTCCGTAGCACAGATCAAGAAAAATACAAACACCGGTGTTTTTTGTATCGCACTTTTATGCAAAAGACTACATAGTTCCATGTTATACACAAGCTTAGTTCGGTCGCTATGATACGAGCGGGAAAAACTACTTATAATCGTTTTTCAAACCATATATATATATCTTGTAGCTATAAGTCGTCATTTCATTATTTCATTGTCATTTAAAATGACACAATAGGTTATATTGCAGAGACGCAATCTGAAATTTCACATATATACATATCATGTATGCGGTTTGCATATATAAATCAGCAAAACGCACCTTGTTATTATTACGTCCGTCCACCTGCACTGGTGATTCTGCTGTCGGTTCGGTTCTGCTATCACTCTGCAATTCGCCCACTCCGATGTTATCTAATCTACGATATTTTGCTTCGGGACACTTATCACTATTCGTTGTCTCACTGTTGGAATGACCTTCGATGTCACTACGTGTTCTTCTAAAGCGAGTCGGGTCAGCCTGAATGGCTTTCGTTATCCTCCAGTCTTCAAGAAGCAATCGTTCGTAAAGTCGTTTCTCTTCATGCTGAGCCAGATACAAAAAATTGTCGTTATCGTTACTATAGCTAATGCTGCTAAAAGTTCCATTTGGGGACGTTTGTAGATCTTCGATAGAAGTAGTACTTGAAGCTGTAGATGTTCCATCCTTAACATGATCAACAGCAAGAAGCCCTGCTGCTGCTGCTCCGCCAGCTGAGTTGCCCGTCGTTAGAGCTTTTGCAGTAGGTCGCTTTGTGATCTTAGCTACATCTCGCCATGACCCCATATCCCCGGATGGATACAAAACGTCCCGTAGGGTAACAACTGTGCGTTTGCTGTTATTGTGCGATATGATCACTCGTGAGAGATGCGGCTCCTAAGAACAAAGTAGGAAAAGAAGTTAACATTGAGGTTACATCTTTCGATTGTACACGACAACGGTCACTTGTGAGCAAATATAGGTGCTTTCGTTGAGGATGTTTGATTTTTACAGGTATTTAAAGTATTTCACTTTTACACTCTGCAATTAAAAATAAAGCACTGCACCACATGGATACCAGTACAAAGCATCTTCTCGTTAGCCTGGTACTGTTAAAAAGTTCATCAGAATTTCTGACGATATGCATTTTGTTTGTTTTTATTTTCGATTCGGAAGTATAAAAAAGAGAAACCAATTAAAGTCGGTAATGATTCTGTACTTACCTTCCTGCGGAGATCCAAACGACAGAAAGAAATGTTGTCATAGGTTGCCGGCACCTCAATCCGCGTAAGAGTTACTCGAAGATCAGGCCCACATTGAGCCTTCATTCGCATCATCAATTCATCGTACAGAGGACGTGGCTTTTTCGTGCACGCTGGACCAGGTCGTTCACTTGTTTCAGCCATTAGAGTGCCAACTTGTGCCTCCTTTAATGAACCGTTTGGAATTAGTGTATCTCCAATCTTTTCGACTTTTTCGACAACGTGTTTAATTTCAGCGAGGCTATCCCCCTCTGCGGTTGTTGAAGTTGCGTCTCTTTTTTGAGTGGTCGTTTTGCGAAGTTGAACTCGACTTAAATCAAGAATTTGTTTTATTTTTTCGAGCTTGTCGGAGTTTTCCCCGCCAAAAAAAAAGGATTTTTTTCTACCAGGTTTTCTACCTCCGGAGCTTCTTTTTGAGGGCAACAATCGACTTTCATTATCACAACCGTCGCCACTGTCCGCGTCCAACAAGATATCACTCTCATCATCCATATCAGTTGAGTCAGCCTCAAAAGAGTCTTCGCTATCGTCATATATACAAGACGTCTCCAGCGAGTAATCACTCCCTTGACATTCGCCATCAAAATTCTCATTGATTTGTTCTTCGTAAGTAAAGAGGAAATGCAGCGAATTGCCTCTACCACGACCTGGCCCCCGATTGCGACCGAGAGTGATGCGTCGATTCTGAATTTGTGCCATAGCACTACTTCCACGCTGACTTGCGTGTACACCGCGGCTTTCAGCTCTGCAGCGCAATCCCAAAACTTCACTTTGACTATGGCCACGACGGATCGCAATTACACTTTTATTTCGACCTCGGCCTCGGCCCCGGCCCCGACTACCGCTAAAGGCTCTGCTTTCAAGGTGTTTAAGGTCTAGACCTCTACCAGATTCCCGGGGGCGTCCCGGACCTTTCGGGCGTCCTGGTCCCTTGGCTTTACCTCGACCTACTACTGCCAATACTGGGCTTAGGGCGATGCTCGCGCCTCTACCACGACCTCTTCCCCGGTGGCCTGTCGACCCTTGAACCCGATTATCACTTCGACCGAATCCTCTTCCACGTCCGCGGCCATATCCCCTCCCACGACCTCGGCCAGATGATCTCCTACGCCTTTCATCATGAGTTAATATTTGATTCTGACTTTGACCGCTAGCACTATCCGAGCATCGGTCTCGTGCTGATCCCCGGCCACGGCCTATTCCTAATCTGCCAGCTTGACCTCGTCTAGAGCCACTTCCGTGGCCTCTTCGTAAGTAACCTCTGCTGCCACGCCCATTTGCCGTACCCCGCTCTTGGCTTTCGTTCAAAAAATAATCAACATCATTACTCATTCTGTTGGTTTCATCGAGTTCCTCATTGTTCTGGCTTTCTCTGACGAAGCAGCTGTCTTGTTCTGAACAATCTTGCAACCGCCATCGATTACAATTTGTGACGGCCTCACTGTTCGTTGCAACATGACCCTGTTTTCTGGAGTTGCGAACAACCTTTTGAACTACAAAATCCCTGAACTTGGCGATGTTCGATTTGCGCGCACGCTTCGACTCTCCCTCGTCATTGGTAAAACCCAAAAGCCGCCCATCACCGCCGTAAGGTACATTCTCGCTTGAGCTACACCCACGATGCACCCTCGTATGACTGCTCTCGCTGTTTAAGCCGTTGTAGACATCAGCGGACGTAAAAGAACAAGAAGAGGCGCCTGCAGAAGCCTCAGCGTTATGCGCTGTAGAACTAGAATGACGTTGCTGCTGTGATGGACGATACCCGTTAGTTGCACTGTACGCAGCATGTTCACCGTGGTGTTCTATATTTAGCGCGGTGGCGACATGATGTTGTTGCGTATGCCGTTGATCCTGTACACTATTTGTATAATCGTTTCTATTGCTCCTAGTTGTTGTTTCAAGCGGCATCAGCTGACTGAAAGCATCTGCAAACTTTGAAGAGGAACTAGCTGAGGACTCGTACGGCTCATGGTTCGACGATTCAAAGATAATGGGCACTTCGGGAGCGATCGAATCGTACACTATAAACTGTGACATCTTCGTTCATATGCGAGTGACTAGCGCCGTTCATATGCGAAATGCATAAGTGACGACAGAGTTCGCGCTAACAAACGTCGTCCAATGAATTGTTGTTCGCTCCACTGTAGTTTGCAGACAAGTACTTGTTTCAACGTCTATTAGCAGTCATTCAGTAAATGAATATCCAGAACTCTGTCTTTATAGGTCAGTGATTTACCTCAGTTACTGTCAAACAAATGACTAGGTTTGGTTCGTGAACACATAGCGCATCCTATCGGTTCAGATTTGTTAGTTGCCTAACTTTGATTGAAGCTTTGTTTGCAAGCAAAACGTATCGATACCATATTTTTAATAGATATTTTCCAAAAAAAGACGTCGATACGCGAATAAGCAATTGCACCACCAAATCTCGTTGTAAACTATGGAATTAGCGAAAAGGTATCCTCTGGACGAACAGGCACGCATGCGCGCACAGTGATTACAGAAGACTGCAAAAATAAATTATTCACGACGTGACCACGAAACTATAAAGTTCAACAGGAACGTGCAGTGGCCTTCATTACAAAAAGTGATAAAATAAAATTGTACACGTAAATGCCGTTACTATAAATCACCATTTGTCCATTTTTCTTTGCTAGCTGATCATCAAATCTAGAGCCTCCTTCCGAACGTCACGGAAACAACGACGGAGTATGTAAACGCCTGCTACTAAAAGGCGCGAATGGGCAAACAGCTTCCGTAATCAAAACAATAATAAATCGCCGGCGGCTTTTACCGCTAAACTAGCCGGCACGCCGCCAGGGTCTACATTTCACCGTCAGAGGCAGCAGGAAAAAGTCCACTCAAAATGTCTCACTCCCCATCTGGCGCGAACCTTGAATGCAGTGTGCGCTGTAGACGAGCCACAATTTAACGCGTTTCTAAGATCGCTAATCATGGCCCAGGGCTGACCAATTTTAATTGAGGTCAAATTAATTCCCAATAAAACCAAATCAAATAGACGGTGCCCAGAAAAATATGCCACAAACTGGTGGCCGTTGAGAAGCGGTCGTATTGTTAACTGCTACTTTGCTTATTTAGCAAAATATATCTAATATGCGGAAAAAAAAAACGGTTCTACATGGTTTTCTTTACTATTTTATTGTTAATAGCATTTAGTTTCGGGGTTTATACAAGTTGATCATGTTGTATTTGGTAAATGTTTTCTAAATACGATCGATTAATATCGCTCATCAATGCCGATTGCAATGTGAGCTATCTCATTAAATATTGAAAGATACCTAAGCATTTCTTAAAAACACGTGGGTACACGCGCAAAAAAATATTTGCTAAAAAATTGCTCTTTGTCTACAAAAAATATGGTCGCATATTAAGAACTACAAATACATTACTAATGCTTTATAAATTTCTAACATCTCTAGAGAAAAAGTGCTCAGATTGATATTGCTTCTTCGAGAATTGATTAAAATGATAAGATGCTTAAAACTATCTTGAAATTAGACTTTGAAACTAATGACTACATGCGCAGCTTTTTTTCATGGTTCCCTTTTATCACCATGAACGCTTGTCTTGTTTATTGTGATGTTGGTGGTAAGAGCACTAGTACAATATTTCGCATTGAATATTATGCACATGTGATTTTTTAAATTACACTATACTTACAAAAAGCTTAGTTACTTATTGCCAGTTCATGATATTATATAGCCACATCAAATTAGTCCTTCGGTATCCGTCAAACGGCCATGGATTTCCGCTATATATACGTACGTGTATATATATATATATATATATATATAAACTGAACCTTGTAGAGAGAGAGAATTTGGCAGGATAGAGATGTTGCCGAATCTTATCAATTGAGCCTATACTGTATCAGTTAATACTATTTTCGTATTCTCTCTATTTAGCATTATCATCAACATAAATAAAGAAATGTGTTATTAAAGCACTGGAAAAAACGTCCTTCCTTGTAAGCTGTCTAAATTTTATTAGATCTATGTTGATGTAGTACTTATATACATATTCACACGAATACAATTTTACCCACAACTTCAATTATATATTGCTCTTACTAACTATTATAACTGCATACGTGCGCGGGTCCCACGCAGCTGTAAATGTTTTGACACAACCATCTGCCTCCAAATATGTAAGCGTTATTAACATAGCAAAAATTAATTCAACAGTTTCAAACATGGCGTGCGTTTTCTTATATAGAAGAAAACAAAAACGGCACATATACTTTTTTTAACATTCAAAATTAGATATTAAAATTAGACAGTGTTTAGTAGGTTCCTGTAACAGGGCAGTGTGACTTGACACGAGTTCTGTATAATGCTGCTTAGCTTCAGCACATTTTAAACCAATTCTTACCTACTTTAGTTTTTCAGCACTGGTATCACTAAAACCTACGTATATTGGAAATTAATAGATAAAATCAATTGATTTGTGTGTAGCCGAATTTCACATTCAGCACAATATTTCCCTGAAGATGGATGATTGTAGATCTAGCCTGTCTCCAATACAACACCAATATTCCGCGATTAGATCTGCAACATCGATTCTGCCATCACAGACCCCGTCACAGATCTGATTCAGGAAAGTAATAAAGTAGTTGTCAAATTATCGCTAATAATTATTCTCAATTGCACAATAACTTGCAATTAAAAAATTATTACTATATACATATACTCAACATCTTTTCAAGCGATATGCTCTATCCTATATTGTTTGTGTAATTATAGACTACTGACAAGTCGTCTCCTCTTAACATCGATGTTAAAGCCTCTTTGTCGCTCGGTTTTGCAGCAGTTCAAACAGTTTATTAAGACGTCGCGGTGTCCTTATTCCATGAAATGAAAACACAACGCGTCTTTCTAACCAGCCTTATGAATAATCATATTTCTGCGACTGCAGCGTCGCAGCGTTTGCATCTCATTATATTAATTTTGCATTCAATAGAAATTAAGATATACTCTATAGACTGAATATAGGTTGGTGAGCTAAACTTCAATTACTTCTTCTGTTTGTTGTTGTGGTTGTTGTTGTTGCTCGTAGTGGTGGTGCTGCTCTGTTTCCTCTTGTTGAACTACTGGTTGTGTGTCTTGTGTCATTAATCGCACTACTGAACCCGTCCTACCCACGACCTGCTGCTCGCCTGTAGCGCTATCAATCCTCACCAGGAACTCCGAGTCCGCCGAAGCGGCTTCTTCAACGTAAAACACGCCGCCCTCCTGAACGATATCGTCAGTCGGACCATGCTCAATGACATGATGGGGTTGCTCGTGCTGGTCCGGTGGCAGTTCAACTTGAGCATGATGCAGCTGTTGAAGCAAAAACGTGCTTTGAGCAGCTTCAAGATTTGTCAACTGAACGCTTTCGCTAAACGGATCGACGTATCGCCGAATCGTTTTAGCTGACGGCAGCGTAAATAACCCTCCACCACCGTGCATTGTTCTAACAAATTCATAACTTTTCGAGCTAAGCTCAAACCATTTCATGTATTCAATAGCGGTCTCGACAGAGAATTTGCACGCTTTTGCTTTATAATTTGCTATTTGCTCTAGGAGAACTTTAGCCTTAAGCGTAGCCTCGCGTTCGGCTTCTGTAGAGCTCGTAGCATTGGCGTCTGATACGAGCAGTTGCAACTTGCGTGACAGCCTTATATCATCGTGGACAGGTGGCGGTCGTTCAATCGCGTCGGGGTCCATTGCCTGAGAGCAGTCCACACCGTTCACCCGAAGCAAAGGCTCACCATCGTCTAGTAAAGTTTCGGTCTTAACTACTTGCTGTTTCTTCGGTCGGCCTTTTCTCCTCTTTGGTAACGGCTCCTCCCGAACTTCCTGTTGCTGAGAGTTAAAGTTCTCAAGGAGAATCTCGTCAAAAATGACTTCCGTCGACTTCGCTTGCTTTAGAACCCCCGATTTCCGCCTAGTTTGGTAATTCGACTTGACGACGGTTCGTGTCTTACCACGCTCTTCAGTGACGATGACTTCGTTCGGTGTCAACACCGTTGGAACTACTGCTTTAACAGATCGGCCGCGTGATCTACTAGAACTGGTTTCATCCATCCGATTCTCAGTGTTCTGATTACCCAGTGGTCCAATAAGGGATAACGAGATCGCTGTCTTACCATCAGAGCCGGTGTTCCCAACGGTCCCAGTGGGTATGCCTTGTCCACCAGGTGGCGCAGACGCACCATCTTCGGACGATACAATAATCTGAACGACTTGTTCTTTCGGCGGGGGTCGCGTCGATTCCGAAGGTTTGGTCTTACGCCGCGCCATCACGACAGGTACACTCAGAAAGGTCTGTCAGTTCAACTCAATCCAGTGTGATTGGGTACAGACAAGTTGAAGCAATGCCTATTTTGCGTTGCAAATATATTATACTGTGCTCGTCAATATTGATCCATACACAGGTGTATGTCAAGCTTATCATAAATTAATGGTAATACTCTTTCGAAATCAGTTATTATAAGAGTCTATTCTTCTCTGTTAGAATCCAAGAGTTTTGCAACAATGTACACCAAAAATGAGAGACAAACATATCATTTTAGAACTACAGCGTTATGTCAGTAGACTATTACCAAGATGAGATTTCTAAATCGATCAGTGGATGCAACAAAGTTCCTTTGTTGCATATAGGCATTATTGTCTACCTATAATTTTGAAGGCACGAATATAGTTACTACCGGTATATTTAAGAGAATAAAGGTAGATGATTAATTTTTCTATTATTTGCTTCTTCTAGGGTAATGTTACGATTGTATGAAACCTTCAACCTTGATATTCGTTGATATTTAGCCATATAGCCAAACTACGTTTCGATAAAGAGACACGTATTAGTTGGTTCACATAATATAAATTTCATATAAAAGTACATGCTTTTGTGTTAACAGGACATTTGTTCAGAGAATTCTGTATGTTTAACAGAACCAAGACATTTACTCGAAAGTTTAACTTCGAGTAAAACGTCTGTCCACTTCATTGATGTCAGACATTCAATGAATTTTGTGCGCACATTAGAAAAATCTTTCGGCCAATGCCAGAGCCCCGACCGTGTCGAGATGGTGGTGAAAAATTGCGCCAAACTTCCGTCGACTTCCGTTCGCCTAAGGTGGTGTGTTGTGCCGGCATAGAAACTGCACTGCAGTGTAATAATAATGTTAATTGAGACGAGCGATATGCCGCGAGACCTTGTCGACTGTTTTCGTAGGTTACACAGGCACTTAGCAGGTAGAACCAGAATAGCTGTGGGACACTTTACGCAAACTCGCAATATTTCGTGATTTTTCACTGGTGAAGCTAGTTTTTGACTCGCAGGCTAACAGCAAAACCTCGCACAACTTGCAGGTTAAAGCAGCTGCGAAAGCCACGGAACGTCAAAGTTGTGGCCCGGTCAAATTTGAATTATTTCAGTGAACAGCTGAGAGTAGGTAACAAAATACCTCCTTCGACAGCGCAGAAGTTGAAGGCAATAAAGAATTTGTGCACACAAACTTCATATGGAGCTGA
The DNA here is from genome assembly GCF_002443255.2 of Varroa destructor. NCBI lineage: Eukaryota > Metazoa > Arthropoda > Arachnida > Mesostigmata > Varroidae > Varroa > Varroa destructor. The sequence continues at coordinate 9,014,830 of NW_019211457.1, read as the reverse complement.
CATTACGCCAAACCCGTATATATATATATATATATATATATATATATATATATATGGACAAGCTCCAGAAGTGTACTACGTGAAAAATAGAAAAAGCAAACCCTACAACGTTGTTATTATCTAAAAGGATCTTTTTTATCATCTATTTTAAGGGCTGACAGTGAGACAGCCAATGCTTGCATATTTCAAACGATTTTGTTTAACCTGAAAAAATTTGATTCGTTTCTGCTGGCCACACATAGGATTCCCGCCACATATCGTTATAGTTCGTTAATCCGCGAGATCGTGTTTTTAGCTCTGTCTGAGAGTAGTCGGACGGTTGTTCACCTTCATTGTCAACTAACGAAATTTAAGGACAAGCAGGGAACAGGGCATATACGGGCACTAACCTGCTTTTACGTAGAACGGCAGCCCATTCTCTTTGACAAGCCGAAATGCTAATTCTTCAATGTTTGTTCGATTTGGGATCTCCACAGGGCATCGAAGTGGTTCCGCGCCATCATTGCTTCTCTGATACCACTCAAATTGCACCACCTATTTAGGCACAAAAAATAAATCATATCCGCTTTGCAGAAATGCGTGAGGTACTAAACACCAAAAGAAACCAAAAACATTGACAAAGCTAAATCGCACGCGTCATCTTCGCTAATTCCAACTGGAGTTGTATAGAATCGTTTTATCGATAGAATAGATCGTAAGATGCATCAAACTGCCAATTGGCCACTCTGTAGTTTACGTCCAACTTGGATTTGTTACCATGACAGCTATTTGGTACACAGATCAGAAAGTTAAGTGATTATATCAAACCTTATCTGGTTGACGTTGAATGGAAACATTGCCGCGTAATAACATACGAACCTTGTGTGTCATTTTTGTTGGTTTGACCAGTTACCGTTATATTCTATGCACACTACTACTCCTAAAAATTGCAGAGCACATGAGGATGAGTCACAGCCTAGATTTGTCCGACAGAGTCAGCTGGCACAGCCACTTAATCCAATTAACGCGAACTAATCCACTTTATAGTACGTTCTTTTCTAAGACTGGTCTCTTTTCTAGTTTTCACAAACCGACACAGACAACCCTGCACTGATTCGTTGAAATTATAGACTTCATAGAAAAGTCATGCACTAACGACGTTATGAACCTAATACGGACGAACGAGATGTCACTATTTAGCATAGCTTTTTTGGTTGGCAGTGATCAGTGGTGCTCCAGTGTTCTCTCTTGCCGTAAAGTGTGTCTGTCAGTGGTGTTGTTGTTGTTGTTGAGCCGACAACACGCATTTGGTGGCTCTTGAAGCGGAGGGAGTGGGCGTTCTGTGTGAAGCCAAAAATGGGAGGATCTGTGTGTCACGTACAATTTAATTATGTAAAACTATCAAAGGAGGCAATTCCGACAAACAGTAGACAAAAATTGTAGTAAGTGGTAGGCCATAAATGCGTATTTGGTAAATAGATTTTGATACGGGGTATATACACAATAGTTCTACAATGGATACTATAGCGAGGTAAATTTGTCAAACTATAAATGTTTCATACATGCGATGCACGGGCAGAAGACATGTGTACACAAAGTGCTAAAAGAAGGTGATTAATTGCCGTTAAATTGTCATATTGTAGCATGTGTGTAGCGATTTATCAAATGCTTCTATTTGAGAGTAAGTCAATTGCGAGGAAAGTTTAAGAACCTAACCGAGAAAGCGCCCTAACTTAGCCGCTCAACTCTGATCGACCAAATCAGATGAATTTATTCAGTTCTCACATATACGGCGTATAACTATTATAATAAAGCTCACCCATGCTTGATGCTGTTGGCTCTTACAAAAAAACTCGAAGCTCATGAAAACATCTGACAATAGAAGGATCTTACTATAAAGTTTAACGTGGAATATTCTGTATGCACTTACCCCGCTCCGCCGGAAAACACTGATTTTATAAGACGACAGTGGGTATGACATTTCAGTACTTCACAGAATTCTGAATCACTTCTGCAACGTGCTAAGGCTTTGTATGTGCTTAATTAGCTAGATCTTCCATTCTATTATACTACTAAGAAATTGTAACGCTCACTATAACCGTTGTTATACGGATTGGGAAATTAGAGAAAATTAGTAGATATTTGTTACTGCATCAATATGTCAGTTGCAATGACTGTGTATATGTGAAATTGTGGACAGGAGCAATAAAAATAGTGTCGAAATATGTGGGCATACCTCAGGTACTATTGTACAATTAGAAATTGTCTGATTGGAAGCCATTATTTAGAGAAAATAATCTTTTAGAATAGAACAACCTACTATATTCTAGAGTGAATTATACTTGCAAAAGAAAACTATAATGCGTTTTCAAGATTGATTTTTTAAGACAGTGATTGAATATAGATCACTTTGCCGTACTACTATAGGAATTTTTTGCATAATTATAAAGCTAGTTTGCGGGTCTATGAGAAGCGGATCTGGTCAATAATATGCGATTCTGCTTTAAAGCTGGTACTGCTTAGATTTTTCAGGTTCGTCAAGCTTATTTGCCAAACGGTACAAAACGCTTTAAATATTTAATCTTGGCTATCTAACACAGTGTATTTGTTATTGTATTAACGGGTGTCATTCGTTTGAACAATAGTATAAGTCGGATCAATGAAAAGTTCAGATTTTTTTAATTAAATTATACGTAACTGTAAATAATTATGCCTGAGTTTCGTACTGGAGAAAACAGTGCAATTTAATTTTAAGGAATCATTTTCTAAACGATGTCTTTTCGTTTTTCTATCTACTTAGAGTATATTTGAGATGTTGTAGATGCTTTTTCTCTTTGTATAGCATAATAACGTCAGCAGGGCTCTTTGGTATGACATTATTTCCTAAAAGTGTCCTAAACGCTACATAAGACAGAATGACACTCACAATAATACTTTAGTACAGTTTTTGGATTGGATTAGCTGATATGTGGCATGCGTCCAGGTTCCTCTGCGTAAAACCGGTTTTGATTAGCCTTACCTTGATCACGGCGTCGTGGTTCCCAAATATTATCATTCGACCTTTAACGATTTGAAAATCACTTTTTTTGCGTATTACCATTACTTAATGAACATTTGCTACTAAAACTTATTGAAATCACGCTAGATCAACACAAATAGTTCCCACATTACATTTCAACCTTAAAGAAGGCACGGTTTTTTGCAAATAGTACGTTTGCGTTCGAAATTTAGAAGCTGTTTAGAAAACCGTCAACTCGTAAATAGAAATGACTTTGTTAAAGCGTCTAATCATAAAAGATAATTTAAATAAAGAAAACAATTAGCAAATAAACCACAAAATACTTCGATGGTAAGATAAAAACCATATTTTATAGAATAACATTTTTAGTTGTAGCTTTTTTTAAAAGTAAGTTAAAACATTGTCTACCTTATATCAACGTCCAATATTAGTCCTGGTGCCAGTGTAAGATTTCTGCACTTCGTAATTGGGCTTGAACAGTATAAATAGCGGTAGATGCATGGCATATTCAGTTAATAAGCATCTAAATTGGTTCATTACATAGCCATCGATGTCGAAATCATTTAGTCCAAATGCAATCGGCCCAGTGAAATGGTCATACTACATAAACATACTGAGAATTTTGAATTTTGCACACAGTTCGCATTGCACTGCTTCGTATGATTTGTTCTTGAATTAACTGCAGGTAGTAACATCTACGTATTAACTTTTTTTTTTTGTTTAACCGTATTAGGAATCTCTGCTGAGTAATCAAATATGAATCATTTAACTACCTGGGCTACAAGCGACTTACTTTCAAAAACTTTTTGGTTAGCCACAGATTCGAATCCGAGTTCTTCGACTGCCATCTCGATTTAACTAGTAATAAATACCCATGAATGATAAAGCAGATGTCATAATTTTAACTTGAAGGTAAAAGAAGTTTATATTTTGTCAGACTTTTTTACAGATAGACTTTTTCGATGAGTTGCTTCCTTCATGTGATCTTCTTCCCCTTGAGCTTCTTTATAATGTAATTCTGGTTGACGTTGGAAAGATGCAACAACAGATTTCTAACGTGAGCATTTCCGCCTATACATAATACATCACGCGCGTTCACCGAGTCAGTCATGATACAGTTCAATATTCGTTCAATGGACATTAAGATCGTCGTATTTTAATAAATTCTCGCCCTTTCTTTTTGTGATCAGCGTATCGCACAAGTTGTGAGTTCTTGCGTGAATATCTTTTTGGTAATTAACACAAGTGAACAGATTGATTGCGTGGTTGAAGGCGTGATTTACTATCCATGATGATTTCTGCGTCTATTCCGACGGCTTTTTTTGTACAAATTTGTCCGCTGTTTTGACAGAGCAATGCAAAAAACCAATAATTTTCTCTTCGTGTCTCTCTTTCTTTCTCTTTCACTCCTTCGCTTTTTATGTATGGGGCTGAGACGAGTAAATCGCTAACAGCAGCAGGCTCTCTTAACGCAGTCATTTTCTATACAGTTACTGTACAGGTTAGATGATTTGTTGTCACGTAAAAAAAGTCATCAGCTGAAGAGCGCAACGCCGTGATTTTTCTGTTTAGTAAAGCATGGTATAAATAATGGTATCATTATATTTACATCCTTGCATTACACATTACTCATACTAATATATATATATATATATATATATATATATATATATATATAATGCAGTGCGACTTCGTTTGTATGTATCTTTTACATGTTGTGAACGCTGCGAATCATTAAATAGCTTTATATCACAAGCGTTAAAGTGCGCTCGATGCAGTGTATTTACATACATGAATTTACGTATTGCGTAGATTTTGCGTTAACCTTTTAATCAGAATCGACAAAAACATTGTCTCGTTACGCGGCTAATAAGCGAATATACGCTATGAGCTGCTTATGCTATCTACAGGGCGGTGAACCACGAAGATATGTAAGCGTGTGTGCTTCAACATTCAATAGTTACCCTGTGCAAAAATAATAAAAAGAGCTATATACAAACATCTGTGGAATGGATATACGCGATGCGTTATGTTATCTGGGTACGAGCATCCGCAGCAGTCATTAGCTTGTATAAAGGCGGGATCTATACCACTGTACCGCCAACGAGTGCCCGTTTATAGGAGACCAGCACTGCTACTGAAGTGAGAAAATTATTATAGGTACATCGTATCATATCTACTGGATGCATGTACCAAATCAGTTATCCGTCAACTGGCAGACTATCGTCATGATACTACAAAATCTTTCGGATATACATGCGACACAAAATCATACAGTGAAGAGATGAGAAGTTATCAAAAGTAAACTCTACCCCCATTAATAGACAAGCTTGGCGTATTCGTCGTAATCTAGTTTAAAGTTCTTCCACGCCGGTATATCGAAATTTGGCGGTTTATACGTGTTTCCTGCTGTTCGACCACTTTCTGTGCTACCGCCTGCGCTTCCCACTCCAGCGGAGCGCTTTCCCTGTTTTGCAGATTTGTTGTGCTTTCCACCTTTGCCACCCACATTGTTATTAACATGATTGTTATTATTAACGTTATGGTTGCTATTGCTTGTGTTTTTGTTAACCATGATGCCGTGATTGTTCGTGATGGTAAACTGGTCGCCGACATCCTGAAGCTTCGCAGCCTCGTCGAAAAGCTTACTAAGCGATCTTCGTGCATGATGCTCAACGGACGAGCGTCTACTTCCCGTTGTCGAACTCTGAGCATCTCGGTGATTTTGCTGTTTATTAATTTTATTAGATAACTGTGTTGAACTGTCTCCAGAAACAGAGCTCGGACCGGTCTTGCTCTTTGGAATTGATCCTGCTTCGCTAGCGGGTTTCGGCGTCTTCAACATCGGCAACGGGCTCTTACCTGGAACGTAAAAATTTGAAGCAAGCAGGAAAGTATTGGCGTATAGGGCCTTAGTGACTATGCAGAATATATATCGATGCTATGTGCGGCATTCAAGGTAGAAGCTCTTATGGTGAGATGTCATTCGTAGCTTTAGAATCGAATAAAGATAAAAAATTAAATACCAGTAGCCTGCCGAAGTTGATTAAGCATTTTCCGCAAAGGCTTAACGAACGGCATTATCATGAAAAATGCATTTGAATTGATTCCCAGTCGTTCAGTTGGCGTTGGGTCCTTTTTGAACGATGGAAGATCTCGAAGGTGGAACCAACGAATCGAGCGGATTTCCTTTTTAGTTTGCGGGAGAAATACCGTGTTACGGGATACGCCGTGAACAATATACAACCTGCAAAATGACGTGAACAAAAAACATCTCCACTGATGCGAATGCTGTTTTTTTGCTGTCGTTATCTTTCTTATTTTAGTAAACTTTTTCATAACTTGCGCTACTATAAGTCCATTCCAATGGATACCTTCCTTATACGTTTGGTGCAATGGAATAAATAGCACTTTGTTTTGCCCAGTATTACAATTCAGTCAATTTACCTTTAAACATCATGTAGCGTGTATTAATTCGACAGAAAGAAAGAGGAGTAATTGTGATAATTAAAAGTGTAGTAGGCAATTAGTTAAGACAATACATCGTTAAAAGCATAAAAGTCTGCATACCTCTGATCATGATCACCCACGCGCCTCTCAAGGAATACTTTCTTGTTAATCATATGGGAGCAGTCGAACCCTGTCTCTTCTTGAACTTCGCGCGCTGCGCACTTGTGAGGCTTCTCATTTTCGTTGATCTTGCCCTTTGGAAAACCCCAAGATCCTTTGCTCCAATAGCCTTGGACTAATAGAATCTGTTCTAAGGAGTCATCCACCTGATCATAATCAAATAAAGAACGAGATACCTAACTACTAGACAATTGCAAATCTCCGGCGATAACTGGATTTTCAGGGATTGTTTTTACGAAGTAGCGTAACTAGATATAACTGAATTGGAATTGACCAGTGAAACCCATAACGATAAGGCATATTTATTACCATAAAATGCTAGCACTCTTTCTGTTTTCATTTTACAACGATTCGGTTTTTGTATCATCGTCCCAGTCAGTCTGCGATCACCTACAAGAATACATCCGAAAGTTGGTACGGCAAACTTGAATTGTTTCCATGTTGCGATGATGTCGTCTGTTCGTTTAGAGTATTTGCGAAGTCCCGGTATGTGGGCGAAAAGTGCGTGTGTGAAGTCTCGCATCGACAGATTCGGCAGGCCACTGCCATCACCCGCGTAATAGTCTAAGTAAAACCAATAAGCGAGTTCCATCTGAAAAAAGAACAAGATCGATCTTCCAAAATTGTTACAACTGTCAGTGTTAACTGGCTTTCTGTTATCATTGCATTAATCGCTGTTGTGTTGGCGTTATTTATCTTTCTTGTTCACACATTATTCTAAACTTATCTTATTGATTTTAGCTTGAAATGCCAACAAGCTACAATGAAATTCACGACTGAAGAACACTGGCGGTGTCACAGTTTGTCACTTTTTGGAGACAACGAAATATTGGATTTCGACCAGTCGATATATTCTAATCGGGCCGGATCAGTGTACGAGTTACAAATATCTCTCGATATAAGCTTCGCCTTGTGTTGCCCAGTTCGTCATAATATGGACTGTTATCATTGCATGAAGTCCGTATGCTAAGCTAGATCATGCCGAGGATTCTATTTTATCCTGCTCAATCTGTTCATAGCTACATGTTTCAATGTCGTACTTATCATCTTGTTTTCTTGGTAAAATACAGTAGAGGTGAGTTCTCCTAACGAGAAATTACGTCAGCTTTATTGAGAAATCCCTACGCAAGGATAAAAATACCCCAAACGCGCATGCAACTCTAGGCAGTCGTTAATTTATTGAAATAGACCAACGATCCCATTTACAGTGATATCCATTTAGTAACAGAACAACGATGCAGTTGTTCAATAACACCGCACGAGTTCTTCCTGTGATAGAACGACAAACATCTCATCCGTTACCGCTCTAATCCAAAGCAATTACTATTCTGTTTCATGGTATCGGAGCTTTTTTGGGGGCAGCCGCAGCCATTGCTGCGAAGAACATACTTCTGTCGATTTTTCGCATTCTAATACGAAATAACAAAATAAAATAAAAAGTTTAGAAGACGGACGGTTTAGAAACAAACCTGAAAACACAACCGGGTCGGATCCTTTTTTTCCCCTGGAGGCAGATGTATTAGAAATCGTGTACTCAAATCGTTGAGTATTTCCTGTGGAACAGATGACGTTGTCGCCATTGTATCCGTTACTGTTATATATATATATATATATATATATATATATATATATATATATATATATATACACGTTACGTGTAGCTCGTAGTCGTCCTGTCCCAGTTGCCTGTGTCGACTTCGTCTTTTTTTACAGTGCGCAGGTTACCGAAGAATGAGTTGAACGAATCCAATTGAGAGATGGCACATTAGAACACGCAAGCACGGATCAATTCAATACTGGTGCTTATCAAATCGACGAAATAATGACACAAAATAAAAACACTTCTAATTTGATTAGGCAAACGTCACATTCTTGTTAAATGCTCTTTGTTGAACAACGAGCAACTTGTATCCTGACTGGTTATAAGATTTATTCATTATGCACAAATAAGCATCGCTTGATCGTTGCGTACACACGGCGTCAATATATTTGTTGCTTTAGGTCAAATCCGAACAACGTCACTGGTATAAGAGACGCATTTGCAAATTACAGCTGAAAGCCCAGTGGAGGAAATTAGCTGTTTCTGGCGGTCCCTCCAAATCGTCTACCCAGTCAGTTTTCCTGAGCTCTCTAGCGTTTCACTGTGTCTCTCAACGAAAGGACAAACGAGGAAAGCGCCTTTTTCATAAAAATAAACGACCACACACACACGCAGATAAACACAAACAATAAGCGAAAAAACCACAGCGAGGCCAGAAACACTATGGCAATAGGTCGTTACTGTGATGCAGATTTGATGGCGGGCCCCTTACCGTTGATGACAGTGATGCTGGTTATAATAATAGGTCATACCAGCAAGATGACTGTAAAAATCTTTGTTATAGATTCACTTGCATTTAACTATAGTAATATCTATCAATAGAACACGAACGTCGTTGGAGAAAGTCTGCCAAAACGGAGGCCGTACCGCGATTGTTATTATTGCCGCTGTGTATGGTCTCGTCGCTACGGGACGATTTATCTGCCGAAGAAGGGTTGGCGTAAATGGTAGAGGGTAGCGCGCCAACGCAGAGATGGGGGTCGAACAGGGACGCGCAAATCGATAAATTTAATTTATACTAATTAAAAAGACTCGGATTGAAATGCGAAGGTATTAAAAATGATTGCGCAATTAAGGGGAGCCGACAAGCAAACCTTGTGTAGTTAGAGCTCTAAAGAAAAAGATAATGCTTATACTGTAATGTGCTCTGAAGCTGAGAAGGCCTATACAAATATTCGTTTAGGGTTTTCTATACAGATCGCTAGAAAGTTGTCAAAACGCTTTTGTCTTACATATTTTAGGAAATGATTGCTATTTAATCTATCACAGCTACACGATTACATTTATTGTATACGTCTTACTGAGTGCTTTTCAGTTTCGCGGAGTAGATTCAAAAGGTAAAGTTATGGATGAAGTAGCTTGGAAGCAAGTAAGTTTAGGTATTTCTTTGCCAATGAAAGTATTCGTGCCAGTATCTCCAGGCTCGATGATTTTAAATCAGTTGGCGTTAAATCAGTTAGGTAACTTAGATTTATTTTACTTAAAAAATTAAGTTAACTTAAAAAGAAAACAACCAATACTTTACTAATGAAAAACGTTTTTCATAAAACACTTTTCTATCAACGTAACATTTTGTAGACTAGGGGTGCACTCTAATGACATACGTGCTTCTAATTTCAGTGCATTTTCGTGCCAGGGGGAACAAACGGATTGAGAAATCGCACATTTGAATAAGCCGGTGTTATCAATCAATAAAGCCGTCGCTATCATTGCTTTTTCCTTATCGTCGGTTCATCTGCTGATTCTGTTCTCGTGTCGCCGGCTCTTGCCTGTCGCTAATAAACGTGCTTAGATTATAAACGCATTTCTGCGTCGAACGGTTTATTTTCCAGTAAAATAATTCATATGTTAGAGTACGCGCGTCAAGGAATTTTGTGGTTATTATTGTCAAATAACCATGTAGCTCTATCTTGTGCCAGCCAGATACCTAGCTAAAAACCCGAACCGTTCTCAAAAATCTACAAAAACAATTTCTAGAAGTCCTCTACTTCATCAGCTCCTCGGCCACCTGTTAGCTCGTCCGTTATTTTCATGAGATGCGAGTTGATGTTGCACATGTTTCGATACCATTCAACGAGGATACGTTCGCTATCGCTACGAGTCTCAGTCGCATCCTTAGAGTTCACACTGAGCGCTGAAAACCCGACTGAGACGTATTAAAACGAGCCACATCGAATTATGATCATGTGATAAAATAGCAACTTGATTTGAAAAACCGAATCACAGTACACTGATTTATATTAATTTTATTTATTTTATCTAATGAAAAACAACGAAGTGGGATAAATTCAGTGTCAAACAGACGGTTGATGTTGGTGAACACTATACTCCATAATCAACTAGTGAGAGACAAATTTAGCATCTCGTACCTCTAGATATAATGGGTAAGACTGACATAATGCTCGTTGTTTGTGTTCCGTATAAAGGAAAGGAACCACAGTAGCAGGTGGATACACTGCATCGATCGCCGGTTGCAGAGCGACAAGCGCAACCTTGTTAGGCAAACCCCTTGTGGTTCCATTGATCGGACTAATTTCTACTCGAGATTTCCATATATTAACAAGACTAACGTGACTGGAACTAAGTTTCGTTAAGTTGCCCTATTGATATCAGTCCTTGATTTAATGTGGAACAGAAATTTTGGCAGACTCAGTACGTTCTCTATGCCACTACGTTCTAGATTGCAGGGTTTCAGCACTCACCATCGTGGGTGGCATCAAGTAGAAATCAAACTTTATGTTTGCTTTCTACGCTTTGTGCAACTGTAGACACAGCTGTAGACATCGTTTCAGATGATTGACAGATCAGTCAACGTGTTTATGCACGATCATCACACATAGTTGCTTTCATTATTACATAGAACATATGCTGTACGTGCACGATTATTGTCATTAGGTATCTAATCGAATAGAAGCCGGTATTTGAAAGAGTGGACTCTGGAGTTATCTGTTCAAGCAGTCACAAATAGATGAAATAATCCTTCACAGTAAAAATCACCCTAACGATGCCGTAGCACATTGCTGATGTACTAAAGATGTATCGATTTGACATAATTTAGCTTTTATCTTTGCGTCGATAGGCTACTATAAATTAAACTGTGTTTACTGAATTAGGCTCGTGCAAAGACCTAGCCATTGCTACCGCCCAATTATATAATATGTCTGTATTAAGCATTAGCAAATCTATATATACTATAATTAGTCCATATGATGACTTCATTATTGCCCAGTCACAAACATGAAATATTATCCATCGTCTAAACATGCATTTTGCTCACGTTTATTGCTCTTGATAACTACTAGTCTGTCTGGATACTACCCATTGATTTAATTGTGGGCATTGTGTATATGACGCTTCTGTTTCCCGTGTATTTCGTTCGGCAGGTAGCTGAGGGACGCCGTAGTTGGTAATGAAACCATTACTTCGATGGCGGCAAAGTCAGCATCTGCAGATAGCTCTTAATAGGTAGATTAGCTGATTCCAGTCAAATGAGAATGCAAGGATGCAGACATTATGGCTTCTTGACACTTGAAATTTTGAGTGTCTCTAGCAAAAATCTAGTTATAAAAATAATTAACGTTACTACTCTTCGGAATTTTCGGTAGCATTATTTATGTTGAAAATAAGAGAGTCTGTTGAGGATTATAATAGATTTATTACATTTTTTTTATACCTGGCAAGCTTCTTGTAACAGTATATATTGTAACTGTATAAAAACGAGTTTCCCTATCACGTATGTACCGTTGACAGAGCTGCGCCGTATAATGGAACGGTAAGCGAATTTTTGTTACTGCTATACGTGCAACTAAGCTGCGAGCTAACGACGGCGCTTTCAATAGCTTTCCTGGTGCCCGGCAAAGCGCTTCATCGTTGTCTAAGAGGATAAAATGCCCTACGCCCTTTAATTTCAAAGGATGTACCCTTAAACGGATCCATGGAGATATTAAAACGATAATGCCAGGGTGACTTAACACTTAGATCGCTAAGCTCCGCATAGATAAACGACATTGTAAAATTGAACAATTGTGCTTCCTTATATAAAAGTTAAAAGTTACTTGATATAGCCTAGAATCTCTCAAGAAATCTTCTATATCACTAACCGGTGTGGCGTCGCCCTCCACTGGTCTGACGAATATGTTGCAGAGTGTTGACACAGTTAACGATTATGTATACGGCGCGTCCATCAGTGTGTTATAGAAGCAATATTTGAAAATATAGCCTCTGTAATATATTCTATGTTACGATACTTCTGACTCAATGCTTTTGCGTTCCTGTCCCAGTGCTATAAGTAAAACCTACAAGGAACCATGCAGCACGTTGTCTCCGCAAGAATTTCGCACAAAATGTGCTAAGTGTGGATAGCCGTTCGGTAGAGCAAGATCAATTTGAAGTAAATAGCATCGCATTGTAACAAATTTGGTGGCAAAAGACGTTTCGGCTTTCGAGGGACCAAAGCCAGAGCCATCAGGATTGTTGCGTACATGAAGCTCGTCTATGATAAGATAGGAAAAGAAGTCAGCCAATTTTTTAAAGGGTTCCAGCGTTAATACTAGTGCTTAACTAACGGGAAACACTTACGACAATAACTGTATACGATTTGTTTGTCGTCAGTGTAGAACTTGGCGTCGCGTACTTATTATCTATCTACCAGTATGATAACTTGAATTTGGATTCATAAGTAGTTACTAAATCCTTAAAATTGGGCTGCTTATAGTCCATTTGATAGACAAGCTGACTATGAGGGCATATGGTGAGGTGGCTTTCTGTGTAACCGATGTGTATAAGCAATGATTGGAAAAAAATTAGTAATGTAACTCAGTTATGTACATGGCATTTACTAAGTAAAATATACCCTCTAAACAAACAGGTATCTGAAATAAAATATAGCTAAACTTTACTGTATAAAAGAATTAGTAATAAATAAATAATCTCTGCATTAAGCAGGAACTAAGAAAATCTCCACGTTGACTTTCCTCACCTGATCGTTTATGACATCGTATAGATGGCCCACACTATTTCCCTTTAAAGTTTCCACCATGAACCTTAACGTACTCGTTCTAAAACTAGCCACGCAAATAGCTTCAGTTTTTCATTAATTCACTAACTACACTGTGACAAGTCAATCGGGCAGCAGTGTGTTAGTTGGCTAAAGACTGGTCCACCCACAAGTGTTCCCGACCCAGCGGTAAATCATTGATATATGGCCTATAAATTCAGGAATTAGTTTCTGTGTCTTTCATCGATATTGCCAGTTGAGTTTCAGGAAACTGTCTTTTGCTCGCCTTTACGAGAGTTCAATTTACTAGAGAACTAGCTATAATCGATATGGTCATTGACTGATCTGATCAGCATAAAGTATTTTCCATGCAGCAACTATCGATGACGCAAACGCCGAGAGAGTTATGTTCACACCCATCCATAATTTTGATGGACGTGTGTTAATAACATGCAGATACTTGTAAAAAGCTTATCGTGTTTTCAGCTCGCCTTTCAATTTCATTCTGTCGGCTTATATCAGAAAAGACTTCGGCGAAACCCAGTCGTTCAGGCAGATGTAAAGAACCTCTCTCGTAACGCAAACTAAATTATATGACTAAATTATATATATATATAAAACAAAAAAAATGTACTCGGAAATCACTAACCTCGAAACTTTCTTGCCAAATGAATCAACAATGTCAATCAACACTTGGATATTTAGGTATTGGCACATTTTATTATAGACTATTTTATAGCGTCAGAAATAGATACAGGTGTACGTTTATAGCCAGTAATGTAATATATATCATGGCAAGTTATATATGACAAATATAGAGAATCTACATCCGATCGAAGGAGCCTAACAACGAAATACATTGACATTAAAGCTAACCGGTCAATCATAGAGCATGCCAAATTTCCGCAGGTTGTTACCAAATCGCCAATAGAACGTTTAGTTATTGAGAAATTGTTAATCCTCGTTTAATTATAGGAAGAATTGGTTTTTTAAGGGTCAGTCACGTTGATTGGGCACTACTGAGATTGTTATACAAGAAACGTCAGTGAAAAGGCTCCAGTTTTTGTTTATTTACTAAAAATGTTTGAAATGCAGCTCAAAACCTTACATTTCAATGAAATTGAATGAAAATGCAGTCTATAAATCTTGATCGGGGTCGAGTAAATGAAAAGGTAGGTATCGGAGTACTAAAGAGAGATAGATAGACAATTGGAAGGATAGTTAATATTAAACTTACACTCAATACAAATTTATGTATTGCTTCTAATAAATATTTATTATTGGAAATTATATTGTACAAATATGCAGTCATATATGACTCATTATTAGGTAAAGCAGATTGTATTCCATTACAGTAAACATGGAAGCTCTTAGCTTCACAAGAGGCGTAAAATGGTTAATGACAGTCTCAAAAGCTGTCGGCCCACGATGAAGAAGTCGCGTTACGTTGAAGACTAGGAGGTCGTGCTTAGCTAGATATGACCGGCATCCTGGAAAGTGTGTATAACACGAGTCAACGTGTTTGTGTTTGCAGAATCGAATTAACTTAGTTCCATGATAGTTGACCCAATGGTGTATCCTCCGAATTTGTGCGTCGCATATATGTCTCTTTCGGTTTGGTAACAACAGGAGTCTTACTGTTCCTCTTCTGTGACTAGGCCTTTCAAGTTTTGACGATGAACTCAGAACAGACGCTAGAATGCACCTTTGTGAATAGTTAGACAATAGCTAGCTCTATCACTGGCGTCTTGTTAAAATACTAAAGCATTTTCCACAAATACAATATGTTGTATCAACAATAATAACAACAATTATTATTATATTTGTGAATAAATAATTAAGGCAAGCTTTACGAAACACCGCATCAGCCGCGCCTATCGTACAAGAATAGCGTCGGCGAATCGATAAAGATCTTCAAAAAGAAAAAGAGACACACTAATGCCCCTAATTTTACATTTATAGTGAGGTGAAACTTTGTTGATTGATAATATTACGCTGAGGCTTTCAATTGGCATTGAAAGATTGCGAGACAAACATCCTTCAGGGTTATGGTTAAAAGAAACAGTCTCATCATTAAGTCTATTTTATCAGGATGTGTTAAGAGCTTCAGGTTTGTCTTATTAGAGTTCATTTTCTTTATTTAAATAAAGATTGCCTGTAAGCCAGCGGTTTTCAATGCATATCTTCGTCCAGCTGAAAATTGTAGAACGTGACTTTTTTTTTTATGACAGACGCAACATTCACTTGCGTTCTGGACTATCGCTCAAAATATCGCGGTGTTGGTTGCCTAGTTAGCTCAGAACGACACTTCCTGGTAAGAAAATCGGAAGTTTTCCAGAAAGGCAGGCCTTTTTTCAGAGACAATCTGTCTACGACAAACTCCTAAATAGATTACGTACATTTATACTCAAATGAATAGGAATTCGATTTCTATTAGGTTGTCGAATTTACTGTAGAATATCGTTCAGTAGCTTTCGTCAGATGTTGCCTAATCCTTCGAAAGCTCTCTTCCAAAGCCGAGAAATTCGGGTTTGTGTGGTTTGTCAGATCTCTCCGTTTCCTCCGACCCGCCGTAACCTGGGTATTAATGGGAACCGTGGCAGCACCATATCCTCCATACAGTCCCATTGGAATCAGTACAGAACCAAGGCCCATTACGGAACCGATCCCTAAACCTAAAATGAACAGAATTATAGCTTCCGAATCAAGGTAGCCTCGGCCGGTACGTCGAGTAATTCGCGTATTTCGTCGTGAAGAGTTTGAAACGGATGCTTCTTTATTTTCTAAAAACTTTTTGGCTATCTTCGCAAGGATTGTTCTAGCAACCACGCCTTTCGTGGTCGATGCGGTGGAACCCAGAAGGGCCAGCAACTGCGCAAGCCCATCGGCAGTCTTTAATCCCTTAAATAATGACGTATTTGGAATGAAGAAATGAGAAACGTCTTGAAACTCCTTGTTGATCTTACTTAGGTTCGTAAATACTGAATTGGTATTTATGTTGTCTGGCTTTGAACCGTCATGGGTTCTAGCATTGGCGAGAGCGGTTTTGAATACCTGCAGTGGCTGGTTAGCGAATTCCGTAACAGTTTCTTTCAGTAAGGAGGCCATATTTTGTACAAAAGTGGCGAGTTTGCGAGCCTCTACTGGGGTAAAATATCTTCGCGATGGGGCGAAATGGGCATAGGTCATTGAGTCGAATCGGTCTTGCAACGACATAGCTCTCGTCGACGAACGGCATTGCGGATTTCGGCATCCCAACGACGCATGTAATAGAAGTAGGAGAAAAAATACGAACAGGAAAACGCAGCGTAGAATAGACATTGCAACGAACGCAATGCGACAAATTGTACGGCAAAATATGAAATTCTATCCGACGAATTGACGTTCGATCCGTAAATAATATACAGACGCACTTCAGTTATCTTTCTGACAACAACAAGCAGGCCATTTTATGCTTGTAATGGGCAAACACAGACCTTACACTGTTCAGATCATAGGTTACCTTTTGAACAATTTAGTCCTGCTAAGCAAGTTTCCTTGTCTTCGCTTCCGGAGAGCGCACTGCGAGTGAATGATTGGAAAACCTCACAGCATATGGATTCTACAGGGTCTTCGCGGCTTAAACACTCTAAAGGTTCCTGTGCTTGATGCCTGCTTCTTCTGGCGGAAATAAAGAAGCGCTTAGTTATGAAGCAAGATTTTGACAACAACTGATGTCTTCGACTGCTCCCGGTAGCATTATATATATATGGCTAAGAAAAGAAAGCCACGTGGTGGTGGTCCGGGAGGCAACGCCTGCCAGATCCCATTTCACAACGGTGTTTTACGGCACTGCGCTGGCCAAAACCCAGTCTTTCCTCAACCCCTCCGCCCAGAGTCCAGCGGGGCAGAGCAGCGAGCTGCATTGAACCATCGGGCAACGCTAGTGGGAAGACGGTGCTGACGACTAGAAGAGTCGCGGGGCGCAGTAGTCTGATAATTCTGCCTACGAGTAGCTATAGTGGTAGAGATACTGCCATTGTTATTGTTGTCCGGTTATACTGGTGCGACAAATTAGATTTATAACGTGGCATCTGAACGACCCGCTTGTCTCGCTACTGATTTTACGAATGGTGTTGATATGTAGTAGTGTGGAAGTGAACTGAATGTATGTACAATAATGGAATGCAATGGCAAGCTATAACAAAAGGCCACTCTTTTTCTTGTTTACATAGCGATGTTAGTATTCATAACGTCCGTAAGCCTCTTTAATGCAAAAATGAATGCATGCATGCATGCGTTTCTCGCGATATGTTTAACTGAGTGCTAAATATGGAAAATCCTCAATAAATAAGAAAGTAACCGTATTCGTACTAGAACTTCGTACT
>NW_019211457.1:8966278-8997139 GCF_002443255.2 Varroa destructor | reverse complement strand
ACAAACAGCCCATTCATTCGCCAGTATGTAGATAAACTTATATAAACCAAGAAAATTTCGTCTCATACGTTTCAGATAAGTCATATATAATAATCGACGCCGTATTATTCGCAATATAATTATAAATGATACTTATCACTAAACGCGAAAAAACTGAAAACACTATTTGAGTATCGCAATCCAACGTCCTACTCGTCCATCTCGTTTCGACAACAAGAACGTCCTCATTTATGCCACTTGTTCCAAGTTTTTCGTCATCAGCACAACTGGACAAAATACCCTTGAATGTATATTTTCGACTGTCGCATTTTTCGAACATTGAGCCTATTTCTTTAATTGAAACAACACAGAAAATTATTTCAGGCTTAAGACAAATTATACATCAAAGCCCCCTTATTATATCAATAGTAAATTCGACATACTATATTATTAACGAGATTTTCTTGTAGTGGAATAACTAGAAGGGAGGGTAGCTTGACGAAAAAAGCTTTGTGCACATTATACGTTTTTTCGTGGCGTTAAAAGGGTACCCCGGAAAACGCCGAAACTTGGGTAAGTTCAGTTCATTCTTCCTTAATGTCTGTAGCCTTATTTATCGTTTTAGTGGCTTATCTATAACCGTTAAGATACGGCGCAGGTGATCCGAACGCAATTATCTAACAATAGCACGGTGCTTTTTTTCCTGCTTTTTGAGCAAAATCTAGTCGGCCATCTTTGTCATTGTTCCTCTTCCTTGCTGTCAACAAACCGGACGACCTGCCGTCAACTCCTTCAGTGACACGAATAAAAACAGCCACAGAACTAAACAGATATCGAAATAGTCGTTCCATAATTATAGACATGAAAAGAGTAAGCTTCTAAGTTTTGGTAGTCGATCGGGATAGTATAGCGCCCGATGGATCAATAATGGCTAAGTCAAACCCGATAATGCAAAAAAAAAACATGCGAAGATATGAGGTCAACAAGGTCCAATGAGAACTAACAACCTAAAATAAGAATGTTACAATTTGTTTTAAGCATAACTGAAAGATATTTTTCTTTTTTTACATGTATTAAGCTACAAAAAGAGAATTCGATAGTCTTTGAGATTAGATGGCCCTTGAATTACGCGCTACTAGCAGACAAGATTTGGCTATTAAATATTACAATCTTCTAGAAACTTGTGAATATTTGCTTGTTGAATTTACTCCAGGAGGCTAGCTCAAATCAAGAAACATCATGTAGTTTGAAAATCAACGTTCAGTGCTTAAGTTCTCTTCGAAGGGCATTCGTCGACAACTGGTAAAAAGATTATACTTTAAACAAAAGTTTACTCAACGAATGGCGAAAATGTTTTTGGAACGGAGATTGGAGCGTTGAAGATCGGCGAGGAAGTGACCAAATGTCGGAACCCGAAAAACGAGAACGCATTCACAATCGATAAGACTTTTCACGACGGTAGAACTTGGAATCTGAAAGCTCTGCCAGTCAAAATCGGCATTTTGCATTGTAACCTAATGCCGAAACTGAGTCAAAAATAGGTTTAGTCCAGCTAGTTAATTACAGGCTACTTGAAAATGGGTTTGTATTTGACGTGCGATCTGCGGAGTTTCAGACGACAAGAAACCTGCCTGGAGCAAACGGTCATTATAGGCATGGTATGATTCAATCCCTACTGCCAGCCGAAGGGAAACTAGGTGAGTGAATGGTCTCGCCCTAAAGAGAAAGGGAGGTCGGTGGCAATGTCGAGTAGGTTCGCATATAAAGGAACGGTAAAACTAAAAACGTACACTAGGGGCATTTGCTATTATGAGACATACGTCGAAAATGGAACAATGAATTCAGCTTGCTGTTTCGAATTCTTCAAGTCACTCATAGACTGTCACAGTTTCGTTACATGATGAAAATGCTAGACCTCACCGCCATGCCGCAATGACTTTCTAGCTTGAACAAAAGAGTGTCCAACGTTGACTTCAACCAGCCTATTTTCCCGATCTACGTTTGTATGACTACGGGGCTTTTCATGCCCAGAAAAGGACAACTCATAGCAACCATATCACATTATCTATTTACTTTGAGAAGCCGTATATAAGGAGTCACATATTGAAACGCGATTGGTATAAGACTGCCCAGAAGCTGCCAGAGTGCTAGGTTAGGGGTGTGAAAAATAAGAAGAAGAAGATAATTTTTAATATAGTTAAAAAAAAATAATCTAAACCAACCAGTTGGAAAATTGATTCAATTTCAAGGTGTTATATATATATATATATATATATATATATATATATATATATATATGCTGTTTGTTGTGTGTACTGTACTTTTATTCATCTTAAAATGCTATTAATAAACAACGTGATTGCTTGCTGGCAAGCGAAAATGCGCTGAATAAAGAGAAGTTTGATACCGCAGTAGATTCGTGCATTGCTGTTCCATAATTTTTGTTTCCTTAGAGTTAGCGTTTTTAACAGCGGCAACGACGACATCGCGAGTGGACATATCGAATGTTGTTGCAACAGCGATGTTTCTCAATTGACTCTTTTATCTACGACACGTACATATGTTGGATTATCATATACGCGACTGGCCTAGTTAGTCTGCGTGAGGACCCACTGCTGTTTCAGGCTCTCAGTCCCGTGCAGTAGTGCTTGATAATCTACGAAACGAAGTCTGTCCCAGAAATCCCTACAGTATCACAACACCTCACTACAGCAAAAAGGCATATATATATATATATATATACGTATATATACATAGGTAGGCTTAAGGAAAGCTTATGTAGAAGAAAAGGTACAATGGAAGGTCAGATTTTTGCTTTTTATTTTGGTAGAAAATATAAGACACCCGTTGGTATCTGTTAATTGGCGTTTATTAAAAGTTAGCCAAAGTGATATTGCAAATATAGAATATGTAATTTTTTTTTTATTAAATATAGTCGCTCTGTTAAAAGTGGGCCTCCATGGCCAAGGCTGGAAACCGCCGGTCGGATAATTTAATTTTTATTTAAGCTACTAAAGTGTCAATATATTTTACTCTTCTAACTATAAGTAGCTTGTCCTTGATTGAGATCGTTAACTTTTGGCAATACACGGAATTGAATCGACTAGATGCGACTGGTAAGAAGCCATGTCAAAGTATTTAGCCAAAATAGTATGCGCAATTTTTGCAAAACCTTTGTAAATTTCCTAAAGCTTAGGTTTTTCAAGATTCAAATAATAGAAGTAGATAATCATTTCCTTTCATATTCGTATTATTCTGATAATTCACATATTATGTTATTTATTTGCTATTGCAAATTGTCTGTCGTGTTGTCGGTGTATTACGTTGGAAAAACGTGAACGATGCGTTAGTGTTTTTCATCGATTAAATTTTTGTGTGTTTGTTATGGCCATGCCAATTGTATAGGCCTTGTATAGGACACTAACTTCCGCACCACTGGGGTGTAGTAAAAAAATTGGGGTCGTTTCCCCTTTAAAACACTTTATCTGAAGCAGGCAGTTCGCGTAAATGCGCCGGCTTTACTTCCGGTCATTTTTCAATGTGTTAAACTGAAACACGTACCTTCCTGTGCAGAGACTGACGATTTAGCCGTTACAGCTATATCAGATCGAGGCGCACCCCACCGGTTAAAGAGGCGCTGGCGTTATCTCAGCCTTGCGCACGTAAACGCCAGTTGTCACGGGGCACGCGGCGATGCAACGCGTTCTGCCTTTTGTTGACTGCAAGATAACACGCGAACAAATTTTGGGCGTGAATTTTTCGGATACTCAGAAAATCTTGGTCTTTCACTTTTTTCGTCTAAATCAAATTGGATGCTACTGGATTCATTTGATTGTAGACGATAGTTAATAAGCGACGGTTTATAGAAGAATGAGATTTTTAAAGGTCTTGTTTCCGGCAATGTTAAAAACTAATTTGGAACGATTTCAACAACTCGACATTCTACACACATTATCTCCCCGAAAGGTTTCAAACTTTTTTTTTTTTTTTTTTTGAGAATACTTACTTAGACTAGCCATTAGCCACAATGAGTTTGTGTATAGTTAGATGTCTTAACTTGACGCCATAAATTCGGTAAATTACAAACAAATCCGTGGTTCGCTTAAACGGCCTAATGCTTTTGATTGTATTCAAATCACTCATCGACTCGCGTGCACAGTAACATACATATGCACACATAACACGAACTAAACACATACTAAGCCTGCAATTATTCTGAAGAGATATTTCCCTTTTATCAATGCCTTTCGCATCGTAACCTAAACATTTGTTGCTTCACAGGAAATTTTCGGTTCGACAGCGTAGAAAAGTTTCCGGCAGTAGTAGAATTTGCATCAAAATTTGCTGTTAAGGGCAGCAGAATTAAACCATCTGGGTTTTGAAAAAGTCCACGCAAAGAGACGCGGTAACGGCCATATTACACGGAGCTCTGTTGTTACGTAGGCGATGTCTGTTTCAGGCCAACGACACAACAGAGCTAAAGATGACAGTTAGAGAAGTAAAAATCTAATATGCGAAGCCGGAAACTGTGGGGGCGTAAGTGTAATCTTTTGTCAGGATATGTTTTATTGTCGCAGTTAGCTAAATCGTCGTAGCTGCCTAGTCTTCATCATGAAGGCTGCTGGGACCCACACCATCATAGCGTTATAACATACCTTCACATAAGTGGCTTGCTCTTCCAGCGTGACTTCATGTGTATGTTCAAGACCTCTAAAATGCCTCGTATTATACGAGGCCAAACGATACCTTTAACGCGAATATATTTATATTTGCGTCGGTATAGAACAGCTCAACCCGGAGCTGGGACGGACTAGGTGGGTTCTAAAAGGTGCGCAATTATGAATATTACTTCGCACCGATGGCTTACTGAAAAACGACTGTCATAGATGAGTTACAATTGTGGCTTTACGAATACAATATCTGTTTACAGTATCGAACTGATATAATAAAAATTAGCACAAGCTCATATTGCCTGATCCTCTATTGAGACTTGCTCTCTTTCTAGTTGTATGACTACAAGAAAAACATCAGTTCTTCATTAATCAGCTCCTGATAGAAAAGCTAAAAGCTCAACACGTATATAGTGTGCACTTTACCTATAAATTTCATAGAACATAGGATAATTTGTCCGGTAGTGGAGGATCAGCAAAACATTTACCGTAAATTTAGAGAAGGTGCGTATCTGTTGTTTCAACAGGTGCTTGCAATTGTGTACGTTGCTTGCTATCCTATCCTAGGCGCACAAACTGGATAATGAAGGGCTTAGTCGTGTCTCATGCGTACGCATCGTAGAGTGTAGAGGGAACACACTTTCGCTACTGTTAGGAGGAATAGGATCAATTGTTTGACGGTATCAAATAAATTGACTAATCATTCTAAAATATTGCTATAAACTACCATTTTTGGTCACTGCATCTCTATACGAGAAATATTGACAGGCCAACATGCTGATATATCCTAGAGTTAGCGATATTGTAGAAAACGAATTTTGACGGGCTTAGATCAGACATCCTTATTAACCCTGCTTAATTTTCCATTTATAACCTCCCATAACTCTTGTGATTATCGATGAACTAGCCGCTGTTTCTGTTCGAAATTAAACAAAAAGAGAATACATTTGTAACCGATAATGCACCATTCTGCCAGTAGTTGATCTCTCTCTCTATCTCCCCCCCCCCCACTCTTTTGACGCATCGTGTGATTATTTATGGTAAAAAAATTGACCCTCCAGCTTTTTATACGGTTTGTTCGAGTCGAATGTAAATAAGAAAGCTAGACAGCTTCGCATAGAGTTACATGGTCTGCGACAGACCGAAATCTCTCCCCTAAACCCACACTTTTCGACTTAACAGTCGCTCAGCAAACCTGTGCTCGTAGCTCACTAGTATGCCTTTGGCTGGGGATTTTCCATCGTTTTTAACTTGGGAACATATACATACAGTTGACATGTTACACTGGCACTAATTTGCAGCAGTCATTTAGATGCTGATTTGTCGAAATCGAACGGATTCGTTCTCTAGCATTTTCTTGGCAGTTTTTGACGGCGCAGAATTGTGATTCGCTCTGTGGTTGTCTGAGCGACTGAGCTGAAGCCGTAGAAAACAATGGTTATTGTTCATTGGAAAATCGCATGTTAGAGGCTGATCTTATGACTTACCAGAAAACCAAAGTATCTAAACTCTCGGAAACGGGCGTAACTGTAACGTAACCTTTCTCTCGTGTTAGAAGTGGGTTATTCTTTACAAGGAACTAAATTACATTAAATGTTCACTGTGTAGCAACAGCTTGGGCTTTTGGTATCGTGCTTCCTTCACTGTGTTATCCATACATTTAATTTCGTTTGATGGAATATGCATTGAAAATCGTTACCTTTCTCCCAGGGTTTCTTCTTTATCTAGCAATTCCCAATAAATCTGTTGCATAAAGTTAACTAAAATCAACGTTACATAATAAGAGCGCGTGTTCATAATTGTCAGGCGGTTGTCAGTTCAGGGATCGTTATGTTCCACTTGGTGCTATCTCTACCGACACTGGATTTAAAAAATGAGTGAGCTTTCATAAATGTCTATCATGGTGGGGTCTCACCCCATTCCGAAGACATCGTGTTTTTTTTTGCATTGAAATATATTGGAATAGTTTATTTCTGGGTCAAATCTTATTTCTACACGTGGACAAACGGCCATGTCGGTGTTACTATGGAGGAATAGATGAAATGTGTCCGCTTTCTGTTCAGTGAAGCCCACCTGGTGAGCGTCGTCGCATCCGCTAAGAGGCTTTTTTTAAACCACTCAGTGACATGAAACGATGGATCAAGTGGTGTCTCAGAAAGTTATAGAACGGGACTAAATAGTACCCACCGATGCGTGGACGATGCTAACGGATAAGTAAACGTTCAAAATAGATTAAGTAAAAACGGGTCAAGTAATATTAGTACGGAAAAAAAGCGTAAACGAGACTTTTCTCATCTCTTGCAGCATTAGCTGGCAATTAACATATGATATTTTTCTAACGTATTTTTATCGATATCACCCTTGAAATTAGCAAACAAATTGAAATAGTTCATTGATCTGTTTTAACGTTCACAGGTACGTTTGCCTCTATGTATATACTATCTCTAATCGATTTAGACAATAAACGGCTGCTGCTGCTGCTGCTGTTCTAATTGTTGCAATGCTTGTGCTCCGTGGGAGCTCCTTCAGAGTGACACTGGAACATAGGTCGAGCCGCGCAGAATGCACATATGTAATCACCACCAACTTTGTGCATAGATCCAAGACTGGAACATTCGTTCCTTATCCTCAGAACTGAATCATACTTCTGACAAAAACAGATCTCACCGTCCATTGATGTGCCATTTTACATGTGACAGCGTGTGCGTGCGATTATAGGATACGCTGGCAAACGTTTTATCCATTTCGTTGTAAGACAAGTAGTGCTCTAGGAATTCAGTGATGTCGTCTTGATTCCTCGTTAGCTATATGCAGTATTTCAAACTGATTTGTGTCAGGATCGTTTGCGTAATTGTTACACGGAGCGGTGCTGCTCGCTTCTGTAACACCATGTTCTTATTAGCGTTTTTGGTAGCAGCACAAAAGTGCCACGGATGAAATAACAAGTACGGATATTACCACAAAAATGTGCCTAATCTCCCACTCTGCGGTCGTAGTTTCAATTACGAGATTAACCCTACGGTCCACCAACAGGCCTTAAAGTCTGTCTACGTCCAAGTCCTGGGGAATTAGGCTTAACTGACCGATGATGACGAATGTGCTTAACGACTTAACGTAGATGCTTCGGCCGAGAGTCACCTTAGACTACTACAATGTACTCTTTGCGTAGCTTTCGTCAACATTTTTGACAATGAAAACAAAATATTTAGAAATGAAAATAACTGCTCGACCTAATACCTTTTAAAACAATTGGGATTCTATCTCCGCTTGCCTGTATGCATATACTATCTCTAATCGATTTAGACAATAAACGGCTACTGCTGCCGTTTGTGTCTTGTGTGACTTCTCTGAACACAGTAGAAGTTATGTCACGTAGATGAAAGTGTGTTCAAAACATGAACGACTGAAAATAAAAAGCATATAGTGTTTAGTCATTGTCGTAAGAAGGTATTTCCACGACCTCGTGTTTACGACCTCGTCTAAATCTGACACTAGCAGTATATATAACAACGACGAAAAATGACAGGATAACTTACCATGAAACTCAACACTATGTAAGCCTAAGACTATTGCAATATGGATTTAGTTTAAGAACTTGAAATTATGGGCGTACAGTTAATAAGTCCATATTTATTATCTGCGTATATATGACCCAGAACTTTAGATGAAATCGAAGAGTAGCTTGAACTTGAGGCCCTGCTTGTATGGTGTCGTTCTGAATTTGTAATTTTACGTACATAAGAATCAGATACACAGATTATATACATATGTTATATACTTAAAAAGATTAATTTATTCAATCTTATTAAAAAATCAATAAATTCGCCGTTAATAATAATGGGATTACCCATTTACAATAGGTCTACCTGTTGTTATGTTATAGGCTTGTATGACTGAATTCCGGACCGAATTGTCTGTTGGCTAGATATTACTGCAAGATAGGCCCAGCTACAGGATTCTCATACCAAAGGGGTTCGTATGTATCACTTCTAACTTTACTGGCAATTATGAAGGCGCTTAACCCAATGAAAGTAGCAATTGGTATTACAATGGTTGCAGTCCAAGCTTTTAGAATCCATCTATGTGAAAAGTTCTTTTTTGTATACAATTTAAACACAGTCTGATATGACCGATTTTCCAGATCCTCCTGCAAACAGAGCATGATAATTAGTGCAAAATGTGGAATCAACGCGGAAGTAGTTTCTAACGGACGATTCTGAAACCCTCAATCCCTATTTATTTATTTTTTTATATTTTTGATAGGTATTCTAGCTCGATTCAGAAGGCGGATATTAAGCAACTGTATTGTAAAGTATTCCCCCCGGAAGGGAATTGTTTCCTACTTTGCGTCTGATTATAACCAAAAATAGGTTTCTAACACGTCGGTTTCAATAGCACGCACCATACAAAAATTGGTATTATACGCCCAGACAGACCCGTTGTAGTGCATGCCTGGTTTTAGCTTATAAAGTACACAGGGCATTATCTTGCACTCTATACGGACACATTCAGTTGAGTTTGTGATCGGATCATGGATGATGGTCGGGCAAAGTTCTACACGGTAACCTGTTGGTCGTCCATTCAACAGCTCTTTAGATCTTGGCTTTGCGTAAATAATCGCACTGGTCAACGAAACTGAGTCGACTTCGACGATGACGCCCGTTTCTGGCCCTGAAAAGATGCATTCGCGGGGCAAACAAACATAGAGATAACGCATTTAAGCTTACCAGCTTTGCTACCTAAATTTCAGCTGGTAGACGATCACCATATGTGTACTGAATGTTAAAAGAACTGCACAGCAATAAATTATACGTACTTCCTACGTCGGTAATGAACTGTTTAAACGCGACTGGTTTGGTGCCACTGTATACGGTGATGTTGTACTTCGAATATGGTTTCATCGGTCTTCGCCCTCGGCCATGCCTCCACACGCCGTCTACTAAGATGATTGTGATTCGCTGATGTGTTTTGAACCAACAGCCTTCAACAACTGCGGTATAGTTCAGAGGTGGATTTGCGAAAATCACCACAGATGTGCCACCATCATCCTCTAGGTCGGTAATATCTGGAAACACTTCAAGCTCTACGTGGGTCCAATTCTGTGTGCCGACAAGACTCTTGATGCATTGATTCGTACATGAAATATATATATATATATATAACATCATGGTTGTGATAATACAAGGATTATGTAATGGCACCAAAATGGGTCACGTCAAGTTATTATGATCGAAGCTTAGGCGTGAAGCCGGGGGTTGTCAGTGAAAACTCCACTATACATACAATTTGAGCTTGAATGAGGCATTTTGTATTGCAGTAATTCAACAATTGACTTAAACACTGAGTATGCTTAATAATCTATTGGATGTGTTATTCATTGAAGGTCAAATCAGGTAAAAGCAAATAAACTTCGGGGTCGAGAAATAATCGATTTACCATTTTCGCAATAAGAAAATTGTAGCAGTCATATCTTATAGAAGGAGGTTGGTTTTCACAGCCACTCCGACAGCTATATTTGGTCGGCCTTTACTCACCCCCTTTTCCATTGCAAACGAAATGCTTGGTAACAGTACTGACAAGCATATTCGGCGGAACTCTTTCATGTTAGTCGCTTTCGTCTATTGGAGTACCTAGAAGGCGCGAAAAACAAAACGAAGGATAAACCTATGTAGTCATACATGTAACATTACATTAAGTTGAACGTTAACTCGCTTAACAGAGTGTTACAGAGATAGATTAAGCCTGCGTTCACTCTTCTCACGTATTACGAAACAAAAAAACAGGGGTCATAGTTTTCCAAATGTCTTCGCTGTTGTGACGTCTGTAATTTTTGGAAGTGTTCTGCACTTACGTTGCACACCATCGATATCCTTTTTTCTATCAGCGTCAGTTGCAGATTTTTAAAAAAAAATTAATGATTATTTTATATGAGGAGTCCTGCGCTTACGGGTTTGAACTTCCAACAGTTTCTAAATTTTCTGAAATGAAGTAGCCTCATTCTGCAGGTGTTTATGTTTCTGCTTGACAACGAGAAGGATCAAGCAAAATATCGACGAGCTTCATGAATCGTCAAAAAAACCGTCTGCAGCTTTTCGCATAAATATTCAATACATGATTTATAATACTTGTGTGATAATAATTGATTACTCAATGAAAGTGTTCCATAATTTCGTGATCATTAATGATTAATATACGCACGTACGTTCTACCCCGTCACGGTGCACGTGTTATATTAGTGCATACATCTACATGTGATTTCTGAGAAAAAATGTATAAAAGAAACACTTATTTTGCTTATACTTTATTATTATTACTATTGTTATTATGACGTGAATCGCACGTCCACCGCTTTCAAGCATTTTTTCAAATGCGTGACTTGCACCAACACAAAACGACCTGTGTCTACACCCGGATTCGGACCCGGTTCGTGTCACCTTGTGTACCTCACAGCATCACAGTATCGCTGCTGTACTAAAGTACCAGCTGGTGGATTTCATCATAATGCAGAGTCAAAACTCGTACTCATTTGAATTAAGCGGTTTGTTAGCGTGATTCACGCGTCTGTAGATTTTCCGATACCTATATTTAATGAAAATCTATCATCCGTGCGAGGTAATCTCTGCCACTGTTGCGGCCGGTATCCTTCATCGTAAATCTTTGGATCGGTTCAGTCCTAAGGCCAAGCTATATGAACGCTAAACTGAAGTTTCTGGACGCTAAAGTGCGAATTCGCTGGACGGTACCGAGTCTTGTTGTTTAGTCGAGAGAAGCCGTGAACAGAGCGAAATGCTCACATAAACGTTACTAGGTTAAAACTGAACGTCATAGTTTATGCGATGTTACGTTGACATTGATAATGTAATAACTATGGGATAAATTGAAATCAATTTCGAACTTATTCTAATGTCAATGGGTAACTGATCGAAGTTATAATTAACGATTACGTAAGTAAACAGCTTGTAATTATTATACTATCGTTATATGTAATTATTACTATAGCCGATATGTGAGATATATTATTATTGCACTTAAATAAAAAGAGATACAAAGCATTAGCGAGGACAGTAAAAGAAGTTAAAAAGCGGACCGACGTACCCGATTTTCATTCATGCATGCACAAAACTACGTTAGTATCACACTTACTTCGAATTTATAGCTCCTAACCGTAGCGTCTAATCGTTAGCACATTTCCAATTCGCGTTATTAGGCCACCTATGAAAACAAATTGCATCCATTTTATCCAGTCGATTTAATCCGTGGTACATCCGCTATCCACTGTTCTAGCAGACCATACTGACGAGCCTGGGCAACGACGCAAGCACGACTCTACACGCCGAGGTACTTGTTTACATTAGAAAAGCGCTGGTAGTTCTTGACATTTGTGTCTACTTGGAAAATAGCTTCTTGACAATCGCGCAGTGTACTCCCAAAAATTAAAATTGTATGAATAAATGGTAATTGTGTGAAACATAACAAGTATGGTTAGGGCTCAAGCTCAAAGGGTCATCAACGTCAATTATAGCGGTATTATTTATTGGTAGCAGGACGCGGATATAGCGGTGGCTATTTGGGCTCTTCGATATATATATAAGATATCCCCCCCCCCAAGATAGTATATGGCTTTTGTTTTCGATAGATATTTTGATGTAACATATTGGGCAACAATTAGATATAGATATATACTTAGGGCGGAAAACTGCGAGTGCTGCGCAGTGTCTATTCAGCCACGACCTATTGAAAAACTGCATTTTTTTTTTAAATAATCTCTGCTTATACTATAAATAGATGATAACCTGTTCTGAAATTATTCATCCAATGTGCAACTTCTCTGGATTACTTATCTGTGTCTTGTTCTAAGCTGATACAATTTTGGCAGCACTCCTCACCGACCTTTATAGTTGGTAGAGAAGTTACTAAATATGGTTAAATTTTGATTGTGTTCTTAGCGCTCTAAAATTCTATACAAATATCATGTTATTATGTAAGAGAAATAATAATCACAAATCAATTAACTAACAGCGCACGCGCCGCTTTAATAACATCACGAATGTGCTTTATTTTTTTTAACAACAATTTTTTTAACAAACCACTCCAGCAACAGTTGGCTTGCTACTGCTAAACTAAACATTAATACAATTTATATATGCTTAGAAGCATATACTCATCTGGAAAAGTCAATCATATACCCACGAATCGAAATAGTTTCATAAACCCATGAAGCTCTATTTAGCCGTTCCATCATTAGTGTATATTTACTTATTAGGTTCAATTTAATATTTCATTCATTGTAGACGATAGGTTTTAGGCAGGGCGGATATATCATTTTAGCAAATTTGCTTGGTTTAAGGTGTTTCTGATATCCACATCTCCAAGGGCTGGCGACATGTTGATGCGTTCCAAGTGTAAATAAGCGCCATTCTTTTTTGATTTGTAAATGCCTATCATGAGAGTTAGGAGTAGCAGTGACAGCTCTTCAGAAACCTAGTCCACCAAAAATGAAAAATCTTTTTGGGAGGGTCGCTTTCTGTCAATACAAAATTAGTCAAAAACACCTATTTTATTAATAACTAGCGCCCAGCTTTCGCTTATTCCTTTGACTACATTGTATGCTATTTTGTATTCAGCAAATTTTGGTTATATCAGAGCTTTCTCCTGTACTCAGCAACGCTATTTGCCAAGACAGGCATATAAACACCCTATCTGCTTGCCTGCGGATGGCCAACGGTACGAAAACCCCAATCCAAGGTTTGACATCTGAGGTTCGGCGTCAAACCATTGGGTGCACACGGAGCCCCAAGGAAACTAAATGGATTGGCTCTGTAGGGCACAGCTCAAGATGACAGCTCGTGGTAGGAAGTGCTGATGATTTTCGAATTACAGAAATGATTGCCGTCGTTGCTAACACTGATCTTACTTCAACGCAAACGTCGATTTCTGGCACTGAATGCCATTTAATTAGGTGTGAATAAGAAATATTTCTTTGGTGGTGTATACGTTTGTCTTCTAAAACTGAAATTGAATCTATACTGGCAGGTGATATTATATATGGAAAATTATTGCTGGAATTTTGCTAAGATACCCGACAAAACGCTTCAGAACAGGCTGATGGCATGTAAAAAAAAATCTGCTCGGGAAGACTTACAGTACGGTTCCAAACGAGAAAAGACGGTATAGACTAAAGTCTATTGAGACAATAAAAAATGCGTACGGTTCTTGGCGTTGGCTTTTTCGCCATCATTACACATACACCGTAACCATCTTTCACCGCAACTGTTGTTCTGCACCGCCGAGATTTACCTGAATAATGTCTTTCCGCCCTATTCTATATTTTTTCCACTATTTTCTAGTAAATGTAGGATTTTATTTATTTCGTTTTGAAAAGTTCTTCCAGCCCTCAAGTGTAGATTATTACATAACCTATTACTTTAAATGCCGGCCAAGGTTTAAAAGATATGTGCTTTTCTTTTACTTCCGACGCCAGTCATGAATTCTTTGTATCCGACTTACTCAGTGTCGTTGTATACGGCGACGGTATACCTCGAGAAAAATTTACATGACGCTGTATCTGACCCAGTGATTCAATGACTGTTCCTAAGGAAAATGTTAATCAATCAGCACCCGCGTATTACCTCCGTATAATTAACTGGGGGGTGGGCTTGAATTATAACTGATGGATTGCTATAGATATGCACCTTTTGGAAAAAGAAGTTCTGAAATAAGTTCGTACATTAAACAACAAAAGTTATTATTATTATCATCGCAGAGATATCAGGAGGCCGTAATCTAGATATTGTAATCATTTCGATTACGTTTCCAATGTACATAAATTTTCTCATGTACTCTTATAATGATGATAACGAAAAATAACTGATGTGTGTACATAATTTTTCAACGCAAATTGAATAATATACACTACTAAAGTAATGAATAGATTTGTAATTCTAATGAGTGAGTACTTGCTGCCATAACTGCCCGAACAAAAGTATAGGTAGCCTTAGTGCATTTCGCTATATGGTACTCACCGGCTAGCGATGTTAATAAATTCGTCGAAAGCTTTGCAGCTGCCACGAAAGCGACGATAAATTGGCCTACCGGTATCGAACGATTATGTGGAAATTGCGATTGATGATGAACGCATGTGAGAATTCTTCCTATTGAATGGGGAGGTAGTTGAAGAGTTCTAAGGTATTCTAAGGTACCAGCTATGGCGCCAACCTGGGCACAGGCTATTGGAACTAGACTAAACATCCATTGTCTACAAATGTATATTGTTTGCAGTCTAGTGGAACAGACGTGTAACCAACATTCTGAAGCGATATAAATCAGCTTCGAAGATTTGTACAGTTGCAGTCTTATATGCTTTGTTTTCTTCGTTCTTCGCTTGCATACAATTCTCCGTTATTTACCACGACAATGGCCTGCAGACCAGACGTTTGTCCAACACTTTCCTTCTCTTGCGTTCATCTGATCTGAAATATGACCATCCTAGTACAATACTCATCGATGCAGCTAAAACCTAGATATCACGATC
Organism: Varroa destructor; assembly: GCF_002443255.2. NCBI lineage: Eukaryota > Metazoa > Arthropoda > Arachnida > Mesostigmata > Varroidae > Varroa > Varroa destructor. Next base: position 8,981,959 of record NW_019211457.1, on the reverse strand, counting down.
AAGCCTTCTGGTTATTTAGTGTCTAATAGGACACCTATATCTACCTACTGCACCGATAAAGTGGGCCGACGACATTTGGCAGTCTATCTGGAATGAAAATAGCTGCTACAATATCGACGATAGAAGTTCCTACTTTAACATAACGCTTCTCGAGTACTTCTGGATTTAAATGCCCATAGAAATATTTTTGCCATATACTTATTCTCGTGTAGGATATTTATCACGTGGCAGTTTAACTGCATATCCACAACTTCTTTGTAGTCGATAGTCTACTAGCTAATTACATGTGTATGTTTACGGAAAATAGCTTTAAAGGGGAACGTCTTTCATCGGCACAGAAATGGTTGAGTGAGGTTGAGTATGTATCGAAAACGAAGGACAATATTAGGACAATATTTATTGCATTTTTGCGAATGAAAAACGCCAAAACCTTATCTGCGAGGACGCGCGTTTTCCGTCATACGTCATAAATGGGCGTCACCAAGTTAAGCAATGGATTTTAGACGAATTTTGATTTTGTGTAGAAGCAGTTTCTACTGGCATCTACCAACAAGCATAATTATATTGATGACTGGGGTCCCCGTAGAAAGGTGATAGGTAACTTTGTCTTTTCCATACTGTGAGTCGAGGTTCGTAGCGTCCGTACTTCTAGGTCAGTGGAGTGACGCCTCTAGTGAAGCCGCATAGAGCGTGACGTTGAAGATTTGACATCCAAGTTTTTAATATCGCAAGAAACAAGCAACTCAATGCGGAAATGTATTTGCAGATTTGTTGATGTAGCAATAAACTTTTCTGCCAGGGCTAAAACCTTTCTGAGCCGATATGCTCCTAATGGATGAAATTAGCCTTCACCATCGGCATGAAAGAGGCCACCCCCGAATACATTCAGAGCGGGGAGCCTGTTGACACTTACGCGCAGTAACCACGCCACCAAGATAGCCTATATTATTTAACCATAATATGGTTGTATGAAACGACGATTATGGCCTCGAGGTAGACAACTATGCAGGTTCGTTAAACGACTTCGTGAAGCTGTTCGCTCTTTGTGACTTTTCGTTTTCGAATGAGCTCAGAAAAAGTTTTCTGTGTCTCTCTTGTCTCTTACCTCGTCCGGGCTTGTTTTCATCCCAGAAGCGCAGGTAGCACACAGCTTCTAATCATAGCTCTTTAGGTAGGGTAATGAATGCATTGAAAAGTACAAATATGACAATGCGCTCCTAGAAAATGTACTTCGGAGGGTTAAATCGCGCGTCAATGAAAAGACTAAGCGATAGAAACTTTGTAGGCCTACTAGAGCTGGCCCTGCAGACCAGACAACACGTAACAATAAGCACTATATATTAGAATATCCATATGTCAACATGTTGAATGAAGGCCTTGTATTTTTTATGAGGTTAATGTGTAAATCTTGTAGTAAACTTCGCAAAAACATTATTAAGAGGATTCTTGTCGAGTGCATAATGTATAAGAGTGTCGACAAATATATATATATATATATATATATACGATTCTACCAAACAGAGAGTTGTTTTCAGCGGCAATTCGAAAATTGGACAACAGAAGTTTGGCTTCCTATAGGTGCTACCTGGGAACAAAAAATAGTTTTCATCTATTTGTAAATTACCAATCAATATGTAAAGATATGTAAATTAGCAATCAACATTCTAATTCCATTTTAGATTGGGTCGGGCTTGCTCATTCTTTTAAGGAATCATCTGATGCTATTCGATACATGTTCAGCTGTTTGGCACTTAATCAAAAATATGCGGAAAAATCTAATCGATATATGGCATAAGAGCACGGTCATTAATAGAAGGTTCGTCATGCTTTGTCATCCCAGATAATATAGGGGCGTTTCCCATAAATGACTTATTTGCATCAAGAAATGCAAATAGGTCATTGATGGGAATTTTTTAATGCAATTTAATGAAACCCTACCTAATTTATTTGTCACTCAATTTAATCAAATGTATTATCGGTTTATTGCACCTGGCGGGAATGTTTGTGTTAGCTCCGTTTCCTCACTTACGTTATACTAGCATCTCTGGGCTACAAAAAATTAGGCAGGTACATAAGGTATTCTGAATTTTCGTTTGCTCGCTTAGACGACTAGGAATAATGTTGCGCCTTCCAAACACAACAGGACTTTGAGAATAGAACAGAATAGATCGATGAACTGTGAGCACATGAAAATCTGTCATCTAAAGCAACTACTACTAGACCAGATGGATCATTTGGTAATAATAGATGCATGAATACAAATAGGCGAATTCGATCGATCTTTGATCCTACCACATGGCATTGGCATCGTCAAAAGTAGCAAAACAGCTTGGCCATTATTGAGGCAACCGTTTTTGTGATAGAGACAAACAAAAACATTTACATGCACAGAATGTAGTCAAAGGACAACTCAATACGACAGTACCTTAATCATTCTTAGTTGTGTTCTACTACCGGAACAACGTGGCATCAAATATAAATGAAGAAAGTATATTACGTTTAAAGGCATAGATGTCCGCGAAAACCATTATAACCGCAAAAGTAGTAACCTGTATAGATGTGACCAACCGAATTCGATGACTTCCCATTCATTGCTTTAGCACTAATTAACTGACGAGCTCTTAAATTTTTAGGAGAACGCTATTGTGGATCAACTATATATATATCAATTTCAGTTAATTTTGATTTTTCTACGGAAAATTCGATAGAGCAAGGTTAAGCAGCAATAACCAAGTGCGATTGTTAGGAAAATATTTATTAGGCAATTGGCATATTTTTCGTCCGAAAAACGCCGTTCCGTCGTTAGACGGTTCAAACAGTTGGCCTCTAGCCTTCAGCCATCCGGATTAATGCTCCGCTGTCACGAAACGACGTGCGTCTCTGCCCCGATTTAAACTTGTACCACTATATGTTTCCAAGAGCTTGCGAGGAAAACGCAATATCACTGGGAACACAAAGGAGGGCATAGTTCGTTTTAATCCAATATAGCTAGAAAAAAAAAGAGGTTACTTGTGATTTACAGAAAATTAAACCAAGCTAACTGCTGCTTGAAAAGTTAGTGATATTAGAATGCTGTGCACGAAACCGTGTTAGAACCTACGAGGGCATTTTCACAGCAAGATAGAGAAGCATTTGGCAGCTTCGCACGCGTTTAGCTGTCTAGACCAGGGCTATATGGTACGCAATTGAGTGCAACATCGATTTCCATAGCAACGTATCTTTTAACATTCCAACCTTTCTTACCAAACGTTTATTTCCTTGCTTAATACTATAAAACTATCATATTAGCCTAACACATTTCCTTAATTTGACCGCTACCTATGCGAAATAGGTTACGTCTCTAGCTTTTACGTGTATTCCCAAACACCAGCTAAGTGTTGACTAATACAGCGTGCGTGTGTGGCGCCCTCTGACGGGAGCTTGACTCAAATGCAAGATAGATACGTAAGGTTATCTGATTTCCGTTCTCCTACACGAGCAACTAGAGCAAATCAATAGAGAATGCGCGTTTCTTTATCTGTGTACGGTCATATGTGTCATTCACAAAGGATTTTGGCATTAGCTCCATGAATAGCTATGGCTCACTGTGAGTTTGCTTGCAGTGATCGTCTCGCTGGACTCGTCGTCCTGTGACCCACCGGTATTGTATTCGAACCGACTCACAGCGTTTTCCAGCTTGCTAATCTACGGAAAAGGCGGACGGACAAGCCGCACGGTAGGTGGAGACAAATCATCTACCTTTCCCCTTTCGCGTATGAGAGCTGCCGCTCTGCAGAACGAAGTGTGTGTGTTCTGCTCGTTTTTCGTATGCTATAGTAGTTAACGATTGCTGCTATAGGCCGAACAGGGCCGGCCAGACCTGAACGAGTCGACTGGTTCGGCTGAGCGGCCAGGATTCGCGCGTTCTTATAGACCTATCCAGCAACCACAGAAAGCAGCACGATCGTGCCCTGTTCATCTTTATCGCAATATACTAGCGATTAGGGCCTGTAATCTGGCAATCGGACTATCCGCCTATTGGTCGGTTTTTACCGCAGGCTTCTGTTGCCGTTGCGCTTGGCGGCGGTGGCGGCGGCGGTGGTAGCGCTAGCAACGGCGCCAGCGCATGCGCGCTGCGTCCACTGGAGTCAATCGCGCTTGTGTTGTCATCATTATCACCGTCAACATCCATTCGGCCTCCGGCGGCCCCAGCACGGTTGACATCTCGTGAGCAAGCGCAGCACGACTAATCACTGTAGCACATCAAAGCTAGATCCAAAATACCTGCAACAGCAGCAGTAGTGCTATTCATAGTTAATGGCGATCGCGATGAGCTGCTACTAGCACTCTGCTGGTCGGCCGGTATCATAGCATCGCTTCTCTGTTAGCGGGCGCCGTCTTGGTGAACAGTGCGGTGTGTTGCCATTTTACGTAGCTACACTGTTGTACCTATAACGTTGGTGTTGGTGATGACGACTGGAGTAGCAGCGGCGGCGGCGGCGGCGGTGGCGGCGACAGTGGTCAGCAGTAAAGGGCAGCGTCTGGCAGCAGATCTAATGCAAGTATCGCACATGTACGCCTGTGAAATGTGCCGCGATCCAGCAGAGTTCGCGAGAGGGCAGGCTAGGCTTTAGAAGAGGAAGATTCGTTCGGTGGAGGGAGATTTTGCGACTTTTAAGAGTAAAGACATGTTCGAAATTGGTGCTCACTACAGCTTTTGTTTTGTGATTGGGCGTCTGGAGTGCGTAGGGCTACGAAGAGTTTTTTCGGTGTTTTTTTTTCGCCAAAATGGTGCAAATTGAACTATTGCAAATTCGAGGTTTGTGATTATCTCTACCTAAAACAAGGCGAAATAAGCTTAGCCGCATGTATTGATTTTGTTAGGGACGTAACTTGTGGTGCCTCAATAGCTGAGAAGAGGTCAGCAGTTTGGTTGGAAAAGAAATTACGCGTGGAGGTAACTGAACAGATCGTTGCCTTTTAATTTAGAAGCACGCCTACAGACATGCGAAGTACGGTCGATAAGTAAAACTCCACTTTGCTTATCGTGTTGCCAGTTGAAACAACCAGATGAACGAAAAAGACGTGTTCTAAACATTACGTCCGAGGAAAATGTAATCCAAAATCGAAGACAGGCAGTGAGACACGCCGCCGCCGCCGCCGCCGCCGAATCAACACACAAGCAAACCGACAAGCTAAGTGGAGCAATTGGAGCTTACGGGTATTTTCCTATTGGGACAAAATGCACTCCACTTAAACAATGACATCTCTACTTGATTAACGAATGCACCAAACTGGCAAATGTCGTGGACTAGTCTTCGAAAAAATTGAACACGCCGTTTTACGGCCGCGTTCAGTATTTCTGTGATGTAATTTCATGCTCAGTAAACGCAAATAAATACAAGAAGTCGATTTCTGTTAACGTAACAAACGAACGCATTGAAGTTGTGGTTCACATCTCGTAGGCATATGTAAGTGCGGAAATATGGTCGTGCACGATACCCGTTCCTAGCTGAAACTTCGTTATGCGCGGACAATGTTCACTAGATCGAATCTAGTAGCTCTCGACTCTGACGTCTGTTAATTCTGATTGGATTAAGTTCCATCAATGTGTTTTTACTCCGTGCGATTCAAAGTGGCCTCGAAGCATATAAACCTCCGGGGAACGCTACGGTTGTGAGTACTGCTAAGAGACTGTAGCTATTAGTGTTAAGGGGTTTCTCACTTAGGTCACATCCCTCTAAGATTGTGATCGTCGCTATAGCGATAGCAAAAATGGCTGGGAAAGTGGACACGTTATATGGCCAGGCAGATCCGATAGGCTCGAAGAAGAACTAGAAATCACCCGTGTTTCATATAGTCTGCGGCTTTTGACATGTTCCACTTGCATTACTTAGCCTCTTTACACTTCTACACCCCTATTATAGGGTTAGTTGCGCTCTACGCTTTGCTATAGAGGGAGTATGTTAGAGAGATCGCAAGCAAGCTAATTCTTCATTCAGGTTCCGAATACACAATAGATGTATTATTACTTTTTCAGGATTGTGCGATTTTTAACCTTAACCTGCATGGACGGAGCGATTAACCTTGGTATATATTTAAATTAATGAACAATTACGTTTATATGTTAGTTACTGCAGCGACAGAATTGGTAATGTTTGCTTGCTTGGAGGTATTCAGGAACATGATAGGCTTATGTTAGTATTTCTAAATTAAAATTAGAAGTTTTAGCGAAGTTATGCGAAAATAACGACAATTTTGCCTATTACATATAACAAATGACAACTGGGATCTTTCTAAAACCGCTGGTACCGCCAAATATGCCAAACGCGTCAAGGGGTGTAGAGACGCCAAAGTAAATGTGAAGCCCAATTTTTCGTTAATGTACCATCTCGTTTATGCTCAATTGATGTATTTTAGCAGACAAGTAGTAGCAATAGAAAGCCCACTCCATGTCAAATTAAACTGGGTTCTTCTTACCGACCTTTTTTCGTTAATATATTGTCTAACAATTTGCAAATATATCACATTTTGAGCCTTCTGCCTTGATCCGAAAGATTTATGCGGCAAATGCCTCGTATTAAACTCGTCATTCACTGTGAAACTTAATAATAATTTTTTTTTTAGAAATCGGTTGCGAGCTTGATTGAGCACAAAATAATGTGGCTTTTATATCTACCTGTTACTGATAACAGGTACTTCTTGTATATATCTGTATGAATGTGCTTCCACTCGGAAAAAGATCAATTTATGCTGAAGAAGTGTGGGCCTCCTACGTCGGTTATACGTTTTACGGCGGAGAACAATTATTCGCGGCTGCCCATTAACCGTAACAAGAAATAAGCATATGACTTATTCTCTTCGAGAAATTCATACCGAAAGGCTTATCAGCTCAAAAGATCCGCATGCGACATTGCCAGCCCGCTCATAGTTTCCTACCTCTACGTTCTAACCTATAACACAGTTTGGTACAGACAAAGTTTGTTTGTACGACCTCGTGCTGACCTACTGAAAGTAGGTTATATATAATTCCTTAATTATCTGCTCGATTTATATTTCGGATGGGGTTTTATTTGAAAGTGCTGATAGGAGCATGACTGTCCTTTTCGCATCATTTGTTTGCGATACAATAATAACAAATAACTGCTAGCATATCTATTGTGCTGTGAGAATATTTGTGTCTTTATCTAATTTTTATGACGCTGCTGTCTATGTGATGACTCAATGTGGCTTTATCCGTGGTATTTCCTTATAAAGTACCGCTTTTTCTTATATTTGTTCCTTCAATTCTTTGCCGTTCTTCTTAATCGTAATGGAACTGCTGTGCTTTCTTTAAAAGATTCGCCTCTATTTTTTACCCTCGTATTCGACGAGTACTATTTTATGCGGCCTTCCCAACTGTATGCTGCCAGATCGAATGGCATTGAGCAGTGCGGACGTAAAGCGTCGTTCGGTCTCATCTCGACGCCTGACCCCGAAGGAGATGCATCTTTTATCTTCAACGATATATCAGCCACTCTCTTTCCATAAAATGGCTTTGTCAAAAGTTCCTAAGAAATTAGCAAGAAAAAGAAAAGACACATTGGGGCAATGAAGTGCTGTCTTAATGGCTCTATTTGTATTTTTCACTCAAACATCAGAATGACCTATCCGTACAAGTCAATGTTTTAACGTTCGGATGTTCTGAATGACGTAGAGGCGAGTTATTCAGTAAGCGTACGGAAAAGCGAATCCTCTATCTTAAAATGACAATATGTTTATCATCGTCACTATTATTATTACTATATTATTAACAAGTATAGTGTGTTAGATGCGCATTTTTGTCGCACGACAGGTTACATTTTTATCATAATCTTTTCCCTTTAGTGTAATGCAAGCCAAACACTGTTGAATAGTTGATTTGTACTTTTTTTTTTTTCATTACTAAAATGAATGCCATATAAACATAGTTGAATAGTCGGCGAACAGTCTGCTTCACAGAAAAACAAAATACAGTTACGCTACTATTAGCCGCTACGCTATAAATATGGATCCCCCCCCCCCCCCCTGCTTGACGACAATAAGACTTTTAACCAACATCATGCTCATGATATTATTACGCATCGAAAACACAAGAATTCAGTTAAGCCGATAAACAGTGCTCGTTTTTCTAGATATCGGTATGGCATGGGTTAAATAGGCGACGAGTGTTTTCACAGTCATTTTCAACTGCAACCCTTCGCCTTTCCCCTCCTACCTTTCCATTCTCCGTTCTTGATTCCGTTTCTGAATCACATCTATATTGCAGTTACTTGCAGAGCAGTTGCGTTCTTCTGTTAGAGCTCAGCAGCGTGTCAATAGGACCTCAACAACGAAAATTGCCGCAGCGCGACCCGTCGGTTGGTCTGCCTTACCACAATTCAGCCATTTACGATGCTGTTAGTATACTTGCATTCACTCAATGCAGGCGCTACGACTACCGACCATCAGCATCATCACTGCCAGAAATGGCATCAAGTACCTTCAGCATAGTCGGAACCACAGGAGCCGTCAGCCTTGGCCTCCGGCTAGGCTCAATCGGGGCCGACCTTCACTTTCTGATTCAGAAATCAGCTGAAGTCAAATGCACCGCTCCATTGGGCAACATCGTCGTACGTTCGCTGGCCTGCGCCGTTGCTTGCTGGCCCGGCTGAATTAAGCGACTCGTTTTGTCGCCGCTGCTGCGACAGCGGCAGCAGTCCGAGTGTTATGTTCGGAACGGAGCTAGCATAAACCCGGGAGCGCGTTAACCCAATGATAACTCGGTTCGGTAATTGGTAGTCGTAACGAAGACTATGATGATGATATGGCGGTGCCAAACCCATTATATGCTCTTGCACATTGATGCTGATGTTCGACTAGATGCTACTTGTTGGGTCAGTTTAGTTCAGGCCAGCAATGTCTATTTTTTTAGCGTTATTGTGGGCCGCTTTTGTCTAAGAGCTATATGGATCTATTATGCTGGAGATACCGACCAGCAAACAGAGCAGCTAGTTCTCACTGCCGCGAATAGGTCCATCTTCTGTTTTCACTGCTGAGCCACGAATACGTCGATACGGGGCAGCATTTGGTCTGTTCGTAAGTGGCTGTCTTTTGAAACCGAGAAGCGGGGTAGTACGTTTTGCCAGAGACGTTCCGGAACTGCTTCCCGCATTGATAGAAGACAATTCGCTCGACTGACATGAGTTTGCTTGCTTGCACGCAGTACAGAAAGTAAGAGAAGAACTGAATCGTGATAGGGGCAGTAACACGAGTGTTGGCGTACCAGGGCATCCAATAAAAAGCCATGAAGAGGAGTTTCTGAACAGCGGAAAGGATTCACGGGAGGAAAGTTTTTACTTAGTGTCAAGTAATGACTTTTACCACCCATTCAGTCGTTGGCGGTAATATCTGCCTTGACAGGGAACAAACATGCGCTAAATCGAAATATATATTTCTTGGTCCGTTGCTTTTCTGAGAAGAAGGCCTGAGTAAGAAGGAAATAAATCTAATACTATTTTTGCTTTTAGCAGTTGTTTAAATCAAATGTGCCATAACATCGGATTAATCTCGGCATTGTTCTCCAACTTCTAGACAATATCCTGTCTGAGCTATTGTCTATGAGTAAATTTCAGATCTGTACACGCAACCCTGCAGGTTGTCGCTAAAACTCATACTGTTTCTTGTTGTTTCACGTTCTTGTTTAATGCATTACAATAATTATATCGATAAGTAATAATGATTGCCAGAGCTGTCAATATAACGACTTTTATTTTCTATGCAATAGAAAGACGTATATATAATCGATGGAAATCGGCATTTAGTAACATTCGATAGTTTATTGCCTGGCAATGGAACATTTATTGATCCGTGAGCTAAAGTATTGCGCTACCATCCAGAATCGTGAGAGGATCGCCTAGTCCCTAGGGAGCAAAGCTTTTTAGTAGCGCTTGTGGGTTCATGGGGCTAACGTGGGCCATACGATTAGATTCTTTACAAGGTCCCAGTCACAGTTCGGTGTTTGATGAGATATTCCGTATTCTACGTTGAAATGCGCACGCATGCCACATCTGTGCAATCTAAAATAGATCTAATTGTAATAATGTGAGCGTGGAAAAACGCCAGGAACTTCTGCTGATGTTATATATGCATAACATAAAACGTAATAACCTCATATGTTAGCTTTTCTAGGAGACCCTAAATAGTAATAATAAGTTTATTTATAGAATTGCGGAAGCGTTTCAAAAATACTTCTTTTGGAGTTCTAAAGTGATCTTACTTTGCTTATGTGCTTTCAGCGGACCCATACAGCCCTAGCAGCCCTTGAACACTATTTTACATATTTTGTTCACGCTGTTTTTTTTGCTTATTATGACCAGATCTACTGTAGTTAAAGAACCTGGAGTCGAAATATAACATGGCACGCCTATTATAAGCCATATGATCTTCTATTGTGTTAACTAATCGTTACTAGCTATTTTCCTCTAGATGGTCCTGTGGTAAACACTGTAAAAAAAATAACAAACATATGAGTGAGTAAACACGCTACATAAAGCGCCTGACAAATGTCAACCGAACAGGCGAGTGAGCCGCAGCTTCTTATTTTTTTGGATTTAACGGAAGTTCGATTGCATACGTCGATTCGTTGTAACTACATAATAGTAGTAATAACTTATTATGCATTATGTTCTCGCGTACAATTTCTGTCATTTTTTATTCATTTTAATTATTGCTAATTAATAATCTTTATTAAATATTTCAGTCAATGCGCTGTCGACCTATTACTTCGAAGTTATACACCCTTGACAAATACTCCATTTTAGTGACTATCCCTTGTTGACGGTGAGCCTACCTGCTAATCAACAAGAGCTAATAGCTACTGTAATTAAAATTCTGAAGAACTATCACCATGAATCGACGTAGAAGAGACGCACAAGTAACAGCTGAGGGTGAAGCCCGAATGGATGTCCTGAAGAAGTTCGCCGCGACTCAGGTGCGATAACACCCCAGTCGTAGTAATCAGATATAATACTGGTTGATTGAGTACTATTTCTGCATAATGCTCTTATTTATCTTCTTCTTTATAGCTTCTTCTTATGATTAGCTTCTTTTGTATGAACACTCTTAAAAGAGTTAGTAAGTAGTTCGTACTGATTACAGTGTGCACGAGCGCTATTGCAAAGATGATAATCAACATGCTCATTTGTTGAGTTATTCCCAAGCCTAAGGCTGCATGAACTAGCATGTGTCTAACCAGAGCAGAAACTTGTGGTAGCATATCCTCGGCACTATCGTCTATTCCTTTCTGCGGGCCCGTTTACTTGCAGGGTACTTACCATATATAATTGTAGTAACCTGTCTTTGTCGTACTGTCTACTGCACAGATGCTAGCGGTTCACGCTGCGCGTCGCTCGAAACGGCAGCGATTAGAGCGTGCCATGACGACCCGAACGCTTCAGAACGTCGAAAATCTGATGAGATTTCAAAAAGCCGGCATGGCTAATAGAAAAGAGGCTTTCGTTGAATGTATAGCGAATATGGGTAAGCATTGTAATGAGGGTTGCTGTCGGACTTCATTCCTTTTACTTTTTTTCTGCCATTTTCAGCTATTATCACTACAACCGACTCTCGTAGCTCATATATTTATTTACTCACAGTCATTTCAATTATATACATATATGTAAATGTCCTCAATTGCATTAACGCTTTTACCATCATCTGCGCTAGGTATGATGAGTTCATTTGATTTTCTCTTTTCTCATTGTTCGCTTTTCTAGGTACTCAGGCAATCGATGTCCTCTCACAAGCTATCGAACTCGAAGACGTTACTCCGTTTATTGCCCCTGTTACCAGCACGCCGGCAAGCGGCATTCGGATCCTCTCCAACGGCAGTCCAGTGCCTTCAGACAATATTAATCAACAGGCCGCCGTGGACCTGACCATTTTCTCGAACCGGGTGGACGCAACCACGGGTCTGAGTGGCCCTCGTCTACAGCATTCGCCCTCGCAACGGCAGAATCGACAGAAAACGCACCAACAACAACAACAATCGGTAATTACGCCGACACCACAGAGAACGATTACGCCAAATTCAAACGGCGCCGTTCAGCCGGAAGGTTTTATTACGCCCGCTAGCGGCGTATCAAGCTTAAGTGTCACCCTCGAAGCGATCCCGGACGGGCAATTTTTCGATTTGTTCCGGTTGAAACGGGACACGTTTCTTTACCTGTACGAGGAACTTTGCCCCTACCTGGAAGGAGATTCCTACAGCGCTCAGCTCAATATAGGTGCGTCATAGAATTAGCAGAAATTGTGAAGATTTATTTTTTGCAAGCTGTCGATACAATAAGAGCTCTTATCTGAAAGCCAGAATACGTAATAATTGATTAAATATCTCCATACATAAATGACACCCTGTATTGGCTGCGAGAGTTGCTGCGTGAGATCTTGAGCCGTACAAAGTTAACTGAACTAATCTAAACGCATTCAATCTTGAGCTCTACTATATTCCGAGGCTCGTGTAGTAATTATAATTGTAAATTTTTATAGAAGTAGATATTTTAATGTAATATGGATAAAATTTAAATATTTACGAAGCCAACACGAGACGTTAAACACAGTTCCCGGTGGTGACTATAATATTTGTGATTATCACATAACCTGTTTCGTATTGCTACCGTTTATGCGACTATTGAAACTGTCATTCTAATGCAGCGATCGCATTGTGGGTCCTGGGCGGCTCGGAGCCCCTTCACACGCCGTTGCTACTGATACCGGAGGAGCAGCGAACGGAATGCACTCTGGATTTTTGTCGTTGCGTCACCAGATGTTTAATGCCAAAGGTCAGTCAGAAAAATACGAAACTTTTTGCATTTCGGCATACTTCAACTACTCTATCAACGAAATGTTGTTTGTTTCTTCGATGCTGTCTCTTCAATGCTATGCCGTTTTGAAGCAAACTTGGAGGACTTTGACCCATAACGCGTGGCTGTTACGCCCATCTACCAAGTTACCATTTGACTCACTTAGACCCTCAAACCTATATTTGCTAGAAATTGTTTCTATGTACGCATAACTGGTTTTGTTGAAATTCATACTAGTGATTCCACGCTGGTTGCAGTTGAACCTGTCAGAGTATTCGAATAAGGGTACGATATAAGAAATAATTACCAGCTTAGGACCAGATATGATTAATTGATAATATCTCTATTTGCTTGATTTGCAATCTTATTAGATCTCTATCTACTAGAAGCAGATTTTTTTTTACCCTTAACGTGATAGCTGACGCTCATGGATGCTTGACAATTGCATGAACATTCATTGACGAAGAAGAAATATACTTGGCTTTTTTAGTTACTAAAGCAATCAATCAAATTTAGCTAAATTAGAAGCATATATACAAATGCATGTTATATTATTGCTATCAGATCTTCTTGAGCGTTAATTAATCGATTCCTCCCTTACTCACCTGTTAATAGGTAATTTCAATAAATGATCGAATGGATACAACAATGTGGAACTTTCAGTGCAAATTTGGCCTTCGAAATTGTGCGGGTGCATTGAATTTTACCCATATTCCTGTGCATCTCGGGGATAATCTCAAAGACGATTGTGAGTCACCTTTGCAATAAACTTGCATGACTATGTTCAACTGTTGCTATTGCTAAGTCAATATGTAGATAGCGGCGCCAATTATGAATCATGTTTGTTAATTATGATACAGCAAACGAAGATCAGAAGTGTTTTGTTCTTCTCTTTTCTTCTTTTTTTTTTAGTTTATTATATAGAGTTTTATAATTAATCTCGTTATCATTCTCTTGATCCTTATAATATTATTAGTATTATCACTACTACTACACTATTTACAGCAAAATCTCTGATTCAGTATCGAATAGGATGACTCGTTTGGGAGTGGCCCCACTTGGCTCACGAGGGCAAAAAGTATCGTAATCAAGATATAACCGAACAGTATTTTTCTCTGTCTAATCAACAGTATACTTACGTTTGCTTGCAGCGTGCGAATACGTAAACCAAGCTGGGTTCCGCTCAATTATAATGCAGGCTGTGGTGTCGTCAGATTACCGATTCTGTGATCTCTCCATTGGCTACCCAGGTCGAACTCCAGTTGATCGAGTCTTATACAATAGCGCTCTATGGCGTAAAGCTGAGTCCGGTGTATTGTTTCCAACATCACCAGGAGGTCTGTTGAATTTCTTGAGAATCGTCAAGAATTTAGTAGCCAGCGTGTGATGTATTTGAATCATATTACTGAGAAGCTTCACATTTTATTCTTTTCGACAAATGATGCCCGTCATTTCGAAGTTCCGATGTGAACGTTTCAGACTTCCATGTATTACTCACATTGCTTTGAGCTCTTAGGCTGTGTTGTTATTATTATTATTAAAAAAATTGCCGCTTAAACTTGAGGACACAGAGGCAAAGCAAACACTACACAAAAACAAAGAAAAAATTATCCATTAGGCAGACTGGGTATTCAAATTTTGTTCTCTTTAAACGTACATTTATAAACTTAATGATCATTGTATCTATTTTCTTTGGATAGAATCTCGATTGGATTTCACTTTCATCATCCTATCGAAAGTTACAGTTAGATTAGGATAATTGATTGTATGGGGGCTTCATCGTATAACGAAGCTTTATCTAACCTATTTATATTCGTGTCGTGTATTCGTTTTGCCACATTACTTCAGAACATCTAGGCCCCAATCAGGGCCCCCATCCTTACCTTATAGCTGGTACGTGCTATCCGTTGTCGGAGCGGATTGTCACCCCGTTTCAGGCGCCAAAGTTTAGTGATATCGAGAAGCGTTTTAATAATTCGATCTACAATGCTCTTAGTGTTACGCAAAGGGCCTTCAAACTGCTACGATCAAGGTTTGTTGATGTAGGAAGTCTTCGACGCTAGATCTGCTTCTTAAAGCCCAAGCATGTTCCCACGTGCCCCTGTCACGCAGTACGAATAAGGCCAATCATTGTCGGATCTGAGATGCTTCTAGTTGACATTCTGTTGTTTTATCAAAATCGTTATTTTTGTAAACGTAGGGCGTCATATACCTTACCTTAGACGGTTCGCTTGTCGTAAGTCATCCTATTTCTATAGGGCTGCATTGGCCCTAGAAAAACAGGGTACATAGATTTTTCTTGATCTCTTATTGTAATGCTCCTTAGTATGGCTTCGTTTTTGTAGTTATTCTCTTCTAACTCGCTGTAGCTGCGGTCTTAACTGTCCCCGCCTTCAGCTTTTCCCTTTTGAAAGTTCTTCGAATTAAACGAAAGTTTCGTTCTAAAGGATTGTTCTTAATTGCCTGGGTCCAGGTTTCCCTTCCTTTTGGATTTGTCTGGTGTCGCTGTAGAGGACGCGCCCTCGGTAGCAGCGGCATGCTGTGTTCTCCATAACGTCTGCGAGGCCAGGGGCGAGATAACGCGCTCGTCTTGGGAGGCAAAAGCGACCTCACGACAACACCATCATCTAACAATGGCGCAGGGTCAAGCTGCTCTTGAACACGAACCTGATCTTGAAGCTGTCCTTTTTCGTGAAATGGTCAAGAACTCAATGATTCACAACTATGATCGTAAATTTTAAGTGAACGAACGGATTTGGCAAAAATAGGCTAATTAATAGTTAGCTGCAACATTTGTTGTAACTAATGTGTACTCGTATATATATATACATATGTATATATA
>NW_019211457.1:8850481-8966178 GCF_002443255.2 Varroa destructor | reverse complement strand
AAAAACATTAAATGTCCATTGAAAATAATTTGTATTACGGAATGTATTATGTATAAATCTAGAGACTGATTAAAGATAAAATAAATAACAACTTGTTAAAAGAAGATTAACATAGCAATAGAAGAAATGTATTTCTTATTTTTCAAGAATAATTATCAGTCAGTGATTACTGAAACTAATATTGGGCTCTAAGTATCTTTATCTTATCAAAGAAAGTGTCATTAAAGCTATCCGCAACGAGCTTGAATGGAAAGTGTTTTTGTGTTGGCTCCATTGGCCAAAGCTCATGCTGAAAGCTCAAACTAGTTAGCGCGGTGACAAAAAGTAACCGAACGATGTTTTCGGCTGAGCATTTTCAACAAAAAGGAATAAACTACTGGATAAATTGAAGGAGGTAATGGAAGCTGATCGTTGATACAGAGTAAATCGATTGGTTGCTGGAGCTCAAATGAAAAGCTGGGTCTTTTTTTATTAACTGAAAAAAACCAAAACTACCTATCAAAAACTTAATTGGCATTTTCCTAGGTTTTTACGCATCTCTGCAAACAAAAGCCTATTATATAGTTGTCTATTAGTAGGACTTTTTCGAAAATGTGAATCGGCTAATGGCGAGGGCCTTTATACACTAAAGTCGGCCGAACTAACACGCACTTAATATTTATATGTTGGAAGATACGCCATATGGCGTCTAGGGAAGAATACATCTACAAATAGATTTCTAAACTCGCATACTATTGCAAGATACTCGCAAGAATTGGCAGATTCGTTGTATTCCACCCTGTACGTATAGTATATACTATGAAAAATAAAATATATATATATATATATAATCTATCGTCTTCCTAGTCCTATCATTCGGGTAATATAGCTCTTAGGTAAATTTCGACACTAACGCAAACATTTTGACACTTCTTCTTTATTTGAAATTGGCCATCGTTCCACAACGCCTTTATTACCTGCTAAACCATCTAAATCTTCGTAAATCTAATACACTTAAAATTGGGACTGGGACTGGGACTGATTATTAAGGAATAATTTAAGTCGTAATAATTCCTTAACGTCCATCGGCAGATTCGTTTCATCGATTGCCGGCGGGGTGATAGACCCATTTTAGACATTCCGCGTATGTGTCTGTTCATTTGGTTAAAATGATTTCTAAATCCTAGTCCGCAATAAATGGATTATATTCTAAACACTTGACGTGCGTGCATGGTAGATCATCTCTATTGCCATTAAATCTGCTGAAGCTTGACATTTGCCCGGTGTCTCTTTAGAGAAAATAGTTGGACGTGCCATCATGGATCACGTTCCACTCCAGCTCACGATATGAGCCAGTATTCATCCGCAAATGCAATTCTTTACCCTTCTTTTAATGTACTCCTCTCGCCAACATTGGCATGACGAGATTATTCCCAAGGGAAGCTGCGCTGTCCGTGATTAAAATTTTAAGGCCGTGGACAGGTAGATGAAAGCCTATGTTGATGGACAATGAAAATTACGTTCAACTATGAATTAAAGGTATGGTGCACAGACTTGTTCTTAACTTAAGAAACGTCTTCATATATATTTATATGTATACTAAAAACAATACACAATTTTATTTTCTTCAATTGTCTCAGAGAAATCGTAGACAGGCTACAAATCCAGCTCGGGGGTCTGCCAGTGTAGGCTAGTTAGGACACACATTATGGTATACACTTGCGCAACTTGAGCGCAACTAAGGGCAACTGGACGTGAAGAGATTTCCGTCTGAATTTAAAGCAACAACAACAATGGAGACAAATCTGGTGTAATTTCAAATCGGCAAAGGACACTTAGCAATGACCATAGCAAGTACGCAAAAGATCATATGTTGCGGATGATGTCGACTAGGTCTTCGGTCGGACTTCAGCTTTAAGAATAATAAGAGACGATCTTTCTTGCTAGCAGAAACTCTATGTCAACAGCCCACTCACATTTTGAGCTAACTACAGTATAACTAGCAGCTTGTAAGAATACACAAGTTCCTTTTTGAACCTATATTCAAAGAAGCAGACCTTCTCACATACGATGAGTATCGTACATTTCATTGCTGCACTGATAACTTACTAATAACGTCTTATATTAATAATAATTACGTCTTATATTTAATGTACTTCTTGCGTAAAAATTTTATCAATCTCAACTGCTCTTGCAGTTCTAATGCAAAAAGTAACGTATTATTGGTTCAACGGTACCTGACAGCTTTTGTAGACGTATTGAAGAAAACCGAAGAATGACCTATATCATTTAACGCCGTCATCTAAGCATGGAATCGATCGAAATCGTACGGACCTCAACTAGGACAATCGGAAATCACCCTGTTGTACTCGACGCGGGTCGTGATGAAAGTGTGACGATGAAATCGCGCCTGTAGTATCACCTCTCAATATGCAACAATAGTATATATAATTCAATGTGATTTAACTTCAAAAACGAGCTCTTATACAAGGCAAATAGAGACAAAGTTCGATTGGAGCATTCATTCGCAGCGCTCTGTATGTGGTAGCCTTGAGTAGCCAAAAAGAAAAAAAAAAAACATTTTACAATCTACCTTTTGTCTTCTGGTCTAATGGGTGTCTCACGTCAACATTGACGTGTATTCATATCATAACCAAAGAGTGTCAGCCAGACCCATTTGATACCATCAAAGAGACTATATTGGCTAGGCAGGGCAGCAAAGCTAAGCTTATTTCGTAATAATTGAAAAGCTGGACCGAAGGGTTCTAGGATCGATGAGCATATCGCAAAAAAGTATTGCTACAGATTGTTAACGCGTTGCATAGGTCTAGGGGTAACTTCGCCGACAGGACTTTAGCAGGAGCGACAAATGTGCCCTTAAAAACGTCACATTTTCAGACGCCTTATTCAATTTGAAGAACAACTCTCATATTGATTTTAAGACAAACATTGAAAACTGTGATGCTACGTATACAACAAGTTAACACAAGAACCACTAACGAATTGAAGGACTAGGTCTATTGCTGTTCCAGAGCTAAGCTGAATCCAATACAAAAAAAACCTTAAAGGCAACTCAGATCTATTTGTATGGTACGCTGTACACAATACGAACTAACTTTTCCCTTCGCCTGCACACAGATACAAAACTGATCGAGCAAGCAGCACTTCCTTTGTTTCGTCACACGTTGCTAATATCTGCTTCTTAATGGGCCATGGCTGTAATGCGTCCTCACGTTATTGAAGTACTCTTACGGAAATGGGCTAGAATATTTCTCTTCATGCGACGATATCTAGCTCGTAATGATCTTATTTCTTTGAAAGAAAAAATGTCTGTATTAATGACGCGGAACAATCAACAGTGGATAAGCATGGGCTATAGCTTAGCGATAAATAGATACCGCCACAGATAGAAGTGGGCCGTTAAATTCAACAATTAGGCATTCTCAAGACTCAAGAGGTGATCCGAAGTGATGCCCATAAAATATTGTGCTTGCCGTGGGTTAACGACTAAAAGGTGATCTGCGAAATGTTGTGCGTTTGCAATCGATCCTTGTGCAGGTTTCTGTAGATGTTATCTACAATACGTAGGCCCTGGGTCCATACTAGGGTTTTAGGTTTTACATCCGTCATTGCGCTAACAATACGTTTACAAATAGCGTAGTGTCATATTCTTTATAGATAGAACTAACTTATTCATCTAAGCCAAGGTGCTAGCGTAGAAGTTTAGAGCTCATCGTGTCATCAACCAAACAGATAAACTGAATAAAAGATGCTTCCAGTTTTTACTTCCTAGACAATCACTTACATACCTACGCTATGCTAACGATCGATTTTTTAAATACTATACAACTATGTTAGCCTTTCGAAATTTCCATGAATGCCACGTCGGAGCACTGATTTGAAAGTCATTTAAAATATGTTGGCTAACCAGCCCTTACAGATAGAGACAAAACGTACGAGCGCTATAGAATACACGTGTTTTATTTGACCTGGTCGTTTTGTGCCCCCCGCCTAGCTCTTTTCATCCCTGTTTCTCTCTTTCGAAGTTATTAACCTTCGATTTTTAGGCTTCACTGTACATCGATAGCATTTCGTAATTATAGGTGTTGGCCAACGCGACTGTATTTCTGCCTCTACTCCTCAGCTGTCTGGGACGAGTGAGCCATTATAATGAACAGTCGATGTATCCGGCCACCGATTCAGGCCGTTTCCACCCGCCTTACGCTAAACAATCACCATCACGATTACCGACGCCAACGTATAGTAAGCTGTTAGACGAACAAATGTCGAGCGCACTAACCACGTAACGCTTGTCGAAATATAGCAACTCCTGTGTGTGCATGGTTGGCGTCAATGCCGAGCTTACCAGATCAGGAAAGCTCAAAGATTGAAACAATCACACTCAATCGCTGACACGAGCATATGTAACAACAACGTAGCTGATCCTTTGACATTGGCAAAAAAAAAAATGGCCGTAGGTGACAAAAATGAAGATCGAAAACAGCAAAAAACTGTTTAAACGTAAGAATTGCTCCAAACTGGGCCGAGACACGACCCCGGTGTCGGGTGGAGTTTATAGCATCAGTGGTGAAATGATTAACTAATGATATGAAACAGGATTGAGGAAAGGAAGCGGACAATAAACGGGCCACTTGTAGCTGCCGTTTTTAGACAACTATTCGAAATACTAACTTCTGTCTGTAGCTATATAGCCGTCCTTTTTGGAGTCACGACAAATTTCATATGGTATGTACAAGTTGACAAGATTTTTGTTCGGTACGTTATTACTGCAACGACAGAAACGGCCATCCGATGAAAATCGGTGAAACCGAAATGGACACGAACGGGTCACGTACTGAATAATAGTATTCATGCGCGAACGTTCTGTGGACGAATCGAAGGGAACACTAATAAAAGCACGGCTATATCAGTTACGGCACTGGGCGAGCTTGTGCGGAATAGAATACCCGCTTGGCAATTAAACTTCATGAAGACTAACGAAATTTTCGTATGATCGACGTGCATACGTTATCCTATTCAGTCACACCTGTCGCCATAACCCTATCCATGTGTACCTACCTATAGATTTATCTATCACTTGAACAGCTGAAGCTAGCTATTTGCGTAACGAATGAACCTTTAAAAGGTAACGCTGAATTATCTAGTTGACTGGTTGTGTATATTTTGAAAAAAAAAAGGTTACGTATTGTCGTATACATAGAAAATGGAGTGCGTGGGCCAAGGGTCTAAGTAATAGTGGTACAGTCGTACGTTTATCACTTGTGATGATTTGAAAACAATAGCTAGACAAACATGCCTTTAGATGCGCGAAGCTCCGTGAAGAAATTCACTTATCCTGTTATGATAAATAATGTAGAGCCTGGGCGAGGGCCATACCGCAGTGCTATGTGTGCGGCCTATATATCAGGAATTTAATTTCTCACATGTGTACATGTAAGCATTGTTTGAGATCGCTGGCACGAGATATTCTAATTAAAGTTATAGTACATCCGACAAGAAATCACGTTAAATTTATAGAAATTGTCCGCTTCATCCTACTTGAATCCAATGATTCCTTTTTTGTGCAGTCGTCTGAAAGTAAGTCCTCTTCTTTCAGCATATACGTTATGGTTATGCAGAGTTTCGGCCGGGGAACGAAGCAAGACCGTTGTTTCCCTCGTTCGCAATGTTCGGTTCAGTGACATTGAAGCGGTTTCGTTCCGTGTGACCGAGGTCACGAACGTACTCTATGACCTCGAGAAGTTTGGGCATTTCATTCGAATCCAGATAAATATCGATATTTTTAAAGATAATACGCCCGTTTTTGGAAGAAGGATCACGAATCATGTTCAGCATGCCATCGATCCTAAACACACGAAGCTTATTTCGAAATCGTCAAACTTCTCTCTGTGTCCTGTCCTAGCGTCTATTCCTCCTAGACATGGAAACGCGTTCTCGTTCACAACGTTTCCCTCCTGTCTCACAGATTATAAGCAATAAAGCCAACTACAAAAATCACTTCAACTGCCACAGCTACCTCATTGAAATTTTCGTCGATCCGAGACCGTTCGCCGCAACGCATAACCCATACCTTACCCTGTCGCCTTTACTCCTCTGACTCGCCAGGTAGACGAAAAAGAAATCTGCTTTTCTTCACGATGTCTATGCGTTGGCAAATCGCATGGTTGTCATCGCCTTCTTTACGTATTTCGCTTCACTATATTCTCCTCATTATTATCATCATAATGTCATAAAATTACTATTATTAAAACGGGAATAATTGGCATAGTTCGTTCAGTCCTGCAAACTGAATATTTAGTGAGCGCTCTCCCTGCCATTGCATACAGACATTACTACCTATATAACTCTTCAACGTTCTTGCAGCAGCTGATCGTTGAGCCGACGGTAACAAACGAACATTGTAAAAAAGCCTCCGTTTCGTAGTTTTTTTTTTACTTAGACAGACTATTGCCGCTTCGGGCGCACCGAATATATATATATATATATATATATATATAGAGAGAAAGAGAGAAGACGAACATTGCTACAGAATGTTTTCTTAGTCATTAGACTGACTGGATTGGCTGGCAGCAGTGACCGTGCGCACGAGCATCGGGTGAGTACGATTGCATCACCAGAGTCGTCGTCATCGGCGTATCGTTTTGTGCTTGTGACTCCAACGATCCCGAAGCCGATCGGAGAGAAAAAAAAAAGTCGATTTAAAAGGAATTGGTCGCGTGGGTGTGAATACGGACGGCTGCAGATCGACTTGCCTCGGAATAAGTTAACTGAACGGATACAGCTGAAGTACAACGGCACGTAGCTAGTAATAGTATAAAACTGTTAGTGTGATACGGAGCGGTAAAGAATAGTTTAATCAGAGTAATACCGAATATATTCAAACGATGAAGATATTCCGCGAGGTGTGGGGTCCTGTGAGTTTTCATAGATAACATATATTGTTTATTCATTGATGTTACAGAAAGCGGTAACTATGGGCAAGCGCCAGTGGGAGCATACTCCTACGGGACGGGAAGACACTCGGGGCAAAGGACTGAAAGTAATGATGAGACCGTATGGACAAAACAGCACGAAAAATATTAAAAGGGTGGTACAGAAGCTATATGTACACAATAGGGAAAACGGATTTGCTCGTTAACGTGGCGTTTTATCTAAGTGCCTTTTTTTGTCCTCATTCTAACTTAGGCGATTAAACGTAGTTCGCGCTCAACAACTGATAATTAGAGAAGAAAGCTTATTGCTAGGAGAATACTATAGCTGCTTACCAAGATTGATTGCTGTCTGACATATTGCGTGTTCGATTAACGTGGAACGGCATCTGAGCCAATAACGATAACTTTTTTGACTGTAAGGCCGTAATCTGATGTTACGCTACGTTGCTTTGAGCACACCAGTTTCTAAGAACACGCTTGAAAGTGTAGATACTTACGATTTCAAAATTATAACTTTAACATAATTGCATTAATTCTAACTGTTATAATGCAACAACTGTAACTTTGTATTTTGAATCAGGTTTAAGTTTGACGGATTTGAGGTGTAGATTAACTTGCGCATAAGGTGCACGTGTCTAATCTCGTATATGCTTCTTGTGTATAGAAAGCGACGAGAGTATCGGACAATACAAAACGCTACATCATCATTTTGTCACTGTTATGCCTAGCGAAAGAAGAACTACACAAAACACAAGGAAAAATCTTTTGCATTTCATTCTAAGTAAATTGATTTTTTTTTCCCAAACTAGACCATTTTCGTACAGCGTATGGTCAACTAGATGCTCGCTGCCTTCAGAAACACAATACGTTTCTGGATAACCAGATTGTCTCTCTATAGGGCATCGTTGGCCTAAAGTATCTATCGAAGGCCGTGCGTTATTTAGTTTCCAACGGTTTGTCGTCGTTGAAGTATCGTTCCAGTTAATACTCTTCTGGATATACATATTTTTTTTCCTGTTTTAAGCAGACACACCTGTTTTCGTCATCACCTATCATAGGCATCTTGATAAAAGATTTCACTTTCCTCGTTCTAATAACACAACGCTATAATCCTGAAGAAAAAATTAAATACAGCCCCTACGAAGCCCGACCTATTCACTTTATCGTCGGCTGATACTTTGCATGTGAATACTCATCTTTTACAATCAAAAGTACTTAACATGTAGCATAATCAATGTCGATTTCCATATAATTCTAGCAGGTAAGCCCCTCTCAGGCTTAAGTCGCGTCAATTTTCGTTTTCTTTTCGTACTGCTTCCTGACGCCGTCGTTCCGCCAGTGCCTCGTCTGGTGAGATTGACTGAACTCTTGCCGTTTTAGCCGTATGATTTGTCTCTGCCAATCGGCGTATTGGACAACAACCATATGTGTATAACGTCTATGCGTTAAATCAATTTTTAGCTTAATCTCGGCCACTGTTCTCCCTGTTCCAGCTTAAATGAGCTTTTCTCTACATTAGGGTTAGTTGTGAATACCTCGAGGTTTCAAAATACGCGAATCCCTAGGCTGGATTACTGTTCGGCGAACAGGGGTTACCTAAAGACGTAACGTTCTACTTCAATTGCTCCTATCTTACCTTCTTCGTTGTCGTTGTCCTAGCAACAGGACATGGAGGTAAAGAGGCTCAGGTTAAGCAGCACAGCAACGACAGTGACGCTGTCCTGCTCTCCACTAGTCGAAAGACACATGCTACTTTTTAAAATAAAATGCTTCGATAAGCGACAATTATATCTTGTGCACATGTAGGCAGAATTATTTCGATCTTTTCGAGAAGTGCTCGTATCATAAGAAGTGGGAAAGAGCAGATGATTAAGCCTTACGAAGCAGATATTATTACTGTAAGGTGTTTTTCGCCGGAAATTGTTGCAAGTCCTTGCTTTCCATGGAAACAAGAACGCCGCCGTAAGCGACTAGCCGTGTAGCACTATTGGAAAAGGGAATCAGCGCTAAGGCAATAAGCAAGCCTGTCTTTGCAGAATTCAGAAACTTTCCACGTGTAGATGCGGTAGCTGTGATAATAGTAACAGCAGTAGAAGCATTATAGAATAATAACCATCCAGATTGGGCAATGCTCTCATCTAGCTTTTACTGCTAGCGATGATTTCCGAAGGCCTTGCGATACCAGCACCTTAATGGTGGTACTCGTTATGAATACCGAAGAAGGGAATAACAGCCTCATTCAGGACTAGGCCTGCGTCCTGTATGATGCCGAAAGCGGAAAACTAGTTAGATCGAACTGCGCCATCGATCGTACGCCGCATTGCAGTCGTTAGTAGCGATGTTGGTTGTATTTGAGCTTGGACGATAAACTGAACGCCAATCGTGAGTCATTGTTGGCGTTTATGACTGCCCCTTCGGACGTCAGTATTTTTTGCTGACTAGGGAATCGCTTGTGCCAAGAATTAAAATAAGCGATCCAAATCTACGTACACATCCACATCATGTTAAACATGCTGGAATATGTTTGTGACATTCTGCGTCTTTCTATCAATTCGATCAGTTTGAGTACAGAGCGTTGATCCTACTGTTATTGCAGTTACCCTACTACTATTATTAGAGAATGTTGTTTCTAAGGCTTTTGTATAGGCTGTTCAATATATTATGCTACAAGCTTGAGTAGATAGTTATGCAAATCGGCATTGGTAGTAAGAGTGAAACACTATGAAAAAAGAGGTCATGTTCATGTCAAAAGAGCGATTATACCGCAGATTTTGCTAAATTGAGCAACATATTTACGGGATGAGTCAGCCATAATTAGGAGACTCTGAAATGTGCGTAAGCATTTGCTTGTAAGGGTATCGATGAGATGGTAGATCGTAGTTTCGCCAAAAATGGCAGTTTAAAGAATATCAATATTATTTATCTGTATTTTTAGTCCAATATGCTTTCGTAAAGTTCTCCGGTAGTAACTTATTATTTCTGTTCTAGTCAAATCGACGACGATAAACTGAATGAACCACATAAGTTTAAATGTTACATTTGGCAACACACTATTTCGCAAATAAATTTATTCGCTTTGGCACTAAATAAGAATAGGAATCATTATCTCCACTGTTTTATAAAGGTACACTCATATATATCACTAGTATAATCGAACACATACGTCCATCTAGGTTTTCATTTCTCGTGATAGTTTAGTAACTAGCGTATTTGCCTACTAATCTTAGAGACATGTTATGGTCTACGTTAGAACCCAGGCTGAGACAGACAGGCGGTTCCCTTCGTGCTGACAGAGACCAACCAGTTAGTTATCTGTCTGTCTGACGAAATACCTGCCTAACGGCGATACCTAGCGTGAAACATATCGAAACGTAGAAGTTTTGATTCCCTGTGTGTGGTAGTGTTCCTGTCACAAATTGCCATTATAGCAACTTTAGTAAGTAAACTAGGTCTTCTTTGTTTGTGCCACTCTGGTCAGAGTGAAGATATCGGGCCGGCAGAAAACCGCCGCAACCCAAAAAAATATGAATCCTTTTGTTTTCGGTTAGGCCTCTGCTTCATAGCCGCCCTTGTTGTCAAGCCGCCCATCAACGCGCTTTCCACTCCGTCTCTTAACGGAGCGCGAAACCAGATCGAACGTTTAGCATTGTTCGACGTTAGTAGCTCCCGGCTTTGCCGCCAGGACGAGGAGGAGGAGTAGAAGGAGGCGAGACTTAATAATCGGCAGCAGCTAGCAAGGAGAGGGTCGAGCGGCAGCGAGTTCGCGCGGCTTAATTCTCAGCGATGGATCAGGGTCGTATTTGGCCGTTGTGGAGAAGCACAATAACGAGAAAAATAGATGTTATGAAATTATATACCATTAGACACGTACTTGATTTTTCTTCTTCTTTTGCTGGAACACGCAAATGCAGCTGAACGCCTCAACCAAACAGGACCATATCGTGCGTACGGGGGAGAAGCTCTGGACCGATTGTTCGTCCTACCGTGAATGCCTAGGTTTCATTCGGTGACGGAACGATAAATCTTGTGGCCCTTGTTATAGGTGTCGTCCATGATATGATTGATTTCGCTTAAAAATTAATACGATTTTATCAGCTATTGGCTACATGCCTTGAGATCGATAGAAAGTGTCTAATGTGCGGGTATGGTTTGGAATAGTTGGCTATACCAAAATGCTATAGGAAGGACATAAGTATTCAAATTGTTGAAGCTTGTGGAGCTGGTTTAATTGTACAAAAAGTGCCGATTCAGTGACTACCAGTGTCGACGTTATTTTCAAATTATAATGAACTATATATACTAAGTGAGTATCTGCGTGCCTATCGGATGTGGCCGCATCAGTGTATATACTTGTCGAGAGCTTTAAAGTTATACGTGATTTTTGGAGAGACTCTGAGAGGTGAGTCTGGATTTGGTTGTCTAAAGGTATACTTTTTCAACAAGGACACATTACGACAAGCATCAGGACTCATTTTCCTCAAAAATCGGCTTAAATTAAAAACATCTTACTTCATTCATCATCTAATCAATTTACTCTATTATTGCGTATCGTTGCGTGTATTTATTATACTGATGTACGTATAGAAATCCGCTTACCCGATCATTGAACACATAAAAATTCGATTCGGTTCCTTTCTATCGCCCTATTTATACCCACCGTAAAGCGATCGGGGAAGTCTACAGTGTAGCATTTGCCTTATCTCAGGGCAACCAGAAGAAGCAGCTATACTTCCCACACAGGAAATATTCTTCCACCTTTTTGTTTACCTGTTAGCTGTGCAAATTGCTATATATATCTATATATATAGCAACAATTATTTCGCTGTTTAACGGAACACAAAAAGGTAAAACTAAGACAAAAAGTTGCGAGTAGAAATTACACATATATACATAAAACGTTTGTCCATAAAGCAGGCTACACTTATGGTAAAAGCTTGTATGGGAAAGGTATGGGAAGCTTTGGATCTCTTTCCGGCGAAGAATAAGTTAAGAACAATTTAAAAGGTCAGAACAAATTTAGAACCTCTTTTTGTATTTAGGGGATTTAGTTGTATTGATACGTCAGCAGGACCGATGGCCTATCTATTTCAATTGAGGCTAAACCTCGTGACCAAAAGAGTCTAATAGGAAGAATCCATGACCATTTTAAATCTGCTGTTGCAAACGACTGCCAAACAGTAGCAGTTAATTGTCATCGAATGAGTAAAACTAAGTTGTCTAGAATTGATTAAGATATTTCTTGTAAGTTGGCAAGTGCAACCACTCTTAAATGTATCTAGAGTTTTGGATGGCAAGCAAAAGGCCAGCTGCTTCGTTAGTTCTAAGAGCAAGCTAGGCTCTCCTCTGCGACTTTTTTTCCTTTGCGAATTTGTGTGGAATCGCTGGAAAGTTGCTGGTACCTATGTAGTGATTATACCTCAACGAAATACCAAACTGCTAGTTTGCTAGTGGCCAATATCACTGTATGTACGTTTAAGTAGAGCTGTCGCATCGAACGAAGATATCAGATCACCTCATTAATATGGATTCCTAAAGCGAAAAAAAAAAAACCAAGCTTAAGAAGACATTTTGGTTCTTCTCGCTTGCGTACTTCCTCAGGCGGTGTCAGCGATTTTGACGCCACATTTATTTCGCGTCAACCTCGTCACAACATTGGCTTAATAACTATGTAAGCCTAACACAAGCACAGGTAGAATCCAATGGTCAAGCAAGCGCGTATGTTTAGCGATCGTAATCGCGGTGGCGCAAGTAGCAAGCTTAATAAAAAGCTATAGCAAATTAGCGCTCACCATATTCAGCGAGGCGTATTCCGTCTGTATAAGGTGCGAATCGCGTGGGGAAAGCTAGCGCAGGCCAGGCCTTAGGGTAGCATCAGCGCAGATCCTCAGCTATGTTACAGGGCCTCTTCGTCTTTACGGCATCTGTCGCGATAGACAAGGAGCTGCGATGAAGGAGGTCCATATTTGTTACCATACCGCTTACTATGCCGCGCTGCAGATGATAGCGTAGTGCATCACTGCAGATCTATGCCGGACTAAAGGGTGTATAAGGCCACAAAGGCTTCTTCGTCAGCTGGCGACAAACAATGCCCTTGCAAATGTTGTTATTCTATCGCACGGCATGCAGCCTATGAGAATTCTATTTAATGTAACATAGCATTCATAATATAATCAGTTGCACAGCACATGATTGAATGAAGTGATATTGAAGTATATATTCATTAAGTATTTATCTCAAGTGTATTGGGTCTAAGCTGATGTAAAACTGGGTTTGTCTATGACATAGTTCACGGATCTACGTAAACTGACAAGTATTTGTCCAGGTATATCAATATGCAGGCCCATGAGAAGACCACAGACTTTGTTAAACTGTGAATTATAATCTAATCTTATGTTGTGCTTAAATCTACGTTAGACATATATGTTGATTCCGTTAAGTAAGTAAATCATTGTGGTTAAAGCGCCTAAAATATTATGGTCATCATTGATTAATATACATAATTTCATATCTTTACTAAAAAATATACAAAACGTAACAGGTAAATGAAGTTTCATATTTCATAGACTCAAATATATGTCTATAACAGGTGAAGTCGAAGAAGTAAATGAAGTTTCATACTTCATAGACTCAAATATATGTCTATAACAGGTGAAGTCGAAAAAGTAAATGAAATTTCCATATATATAGCCTTTAATAGGATAACACACAGGTTATATTCTAAATCATTTTATATCAGCTTAGGGGGGTTCGTACTGCTCGTGCTTTTCGTTGTTGCTAAATCAAAGTAATGCTAATTCGCGATGGGGTGACCCGAAACGTTCCGTCGAGCAGGTGATAGCGCCATGTCCATACGTTGTCCTGTTTTGAATAGAAAATAGGCTATCTGCTATATATGTATTAATATTTTAGAGTGAATACGGGGCCTAAACAGGGTTTTTAGAGCATTTCTCGGTATGAGTTCTATATGATGTAAATGTGTGACGTAAGTTCTGCCTCGGATTATTATGCCAGACGCCAGAATGTATATTACGTGAGCCCCGTATTACCCTATAGGTATTCTAATTTCGCAGCCTTATTAACGCTTCAGCAGTTATGGCCAGCGTATCGGTGTCATGGCAACAAAGTATCAAGCCCATAACATTTTCCTGAATCTTGTACCCAGCTCTTTGAGCCTTCAGATATCGGTATCATTTCATTCCTACTCTTACGGCCTATTGAATGTGGCTTGATTACGGTAACCTTAATAGGACAGACATTGTTTTATTAACATCAATCTTAGCTTATCTTGTGAAATAGTGCCAGGTTGGTTGTGGGACAGATCGACTGTAATTTTGTTGATAGTGTTATATACTCAGAAACTACTGGTAGTATTGTGTTTATATATAAGGAGCGCCTCGGTATACGAACCAACCTTTGACACAAACCCTTATCCACCTATCGGAAAAATAGGACTTTAACAATTTGCAAAGCATATCTACAAGCTGACAACGTTCTTCATCGATCTTCATAAAAATGCCAGGCAATAATGTACCAAAAACTTCTCTTGTATCCAAGTGACGTAGCTAAATAACCGCTGCTTCCTTCGCAGCTACTCGCCGTGGCTATCTAAATTAAACATTGATTTTTGTTCGAAATAATCATGGTAACACTGTTAGAGCAACTTGTAGAACCTGTTTCCACCGTAAAAACCCGTCTACCGGACAACCTCACCAGACCCCGAGAGTTTGTACTGCCCTGTTCCATATACATGTTATAAAATCAATATATGCAATACAGCTTCCAAATCCGTTTTCTTCTCTATGCCCTCATCTAGTAAATAAGGCAATACTGCCGAAAGTCGTTCGTGTGTCGGCAACGTAACGCTCATCTATACTGATAATTTATCTATTTTCAACCAGTGAAAAATTCCCAGATACGCCCCGGATGAATAAACATGTTTTGTCCAAATGTTTACGCCCGTAAATTGTACTGCCATTTAAGCATGCTATGACACATAAGCGCGTTCACGTACGCATGAATTGTACTTGATGATCGCCTACGATAGTAGGCGATACGCAGTGTCATTGTATTTACACTTATACATAGAGTCCCATCATATCCAATTCTTAAGCATACGGCCGATCCCACGCTGCTTTCCAATTTGTTGCTTATTAAAGATGGATCTGAAACACTTAGCATCATTCGTTATGCGATACGACTTGACCTTTAGCGAAGATCTGTATACTTGCCATGGAAGAACTCTTCAACGAACCAGCTCGTTTAGAGAATTAGCAACTAACTATAATGGACAAACGAAGCGCAGAAATAGAAATCTACAAGCCAATAATAACAGATGGTGATTTGGACATAGAGTAATAGCCCATATGGTAAGGATTTTTCTTGCGTGCGGGGCCGGCGGGCAACACGAGCAAATCGTTTCTGAAATCATATAACGATTAAGGACAAAAGTCAATTTAAAATTTCCTCTTCTTACTTAAGGTTGTCTATGACTTTTCAGTAGAAATATCGTTAGTGTCATCCCAAAACAGCTTCGGTTGTAGGGAAAGTGGAGACATCAATAATCTATCCAGCGCGGCAGCTTAATTGTATGGAAAAGAGTGAGTTGTTGTCATATTAGTGGTATGATAACAATCAACTACGTCCAAAAAGCCGTCCTTAACTAATAGCGTTAGCCTTAGTATATCTGTAGCTATGCAGATAGAACTCTCTTGCCTGGGGCCATCATGGGTTCGTTCCTTTAGCAGGTCCTAATAAGTTTAAGTAGTTCTCTTTTCCTACTAGGCTAGATTCCTAGTGGAAGCACTCCTAGTCCTTGATGCTTCGCCTAAAAGGCCGATTCCAAGAGTCTGTTCACATATGACGAATAAATGCTAAATAAAGGAAACTAAAGATAATGAATATCTAATGGGAAAATAAAAAAATGTTAAAAACAGAATCAGATAAATAATAGGGCCAACCTGTCCGAGCTTGTCACCTGGAAGTTAAAACTATTCCAATATGATAGACGAGATAACTCGTTTCATTCAGATACGTAGAAAGGTTGTTAAAAACAACATATAGCTTAATAAAAATAAAACTATTTTTTTGCCAATTTAAAAAGCTAGTGCCGTACTGTCTCAATGAGGACTAGTGCATTATAAAATCTATTTATTCTAAACAGTTTGCGCCACGAGTATTCTGAAACGTCATAAACTTATCCTCAGTATTGCATAGCGGTATTAACTTCGTAAAACGTGGAACTACAACGGTTAGGACAACTTCGTAGTTTTTAAGCACCAGCGAAATGACGCTGCGTATCGCTTTTATACATTGAATCGCTGGTTCTACCTATCGATAGTGACTGGTCGTTGCATCAGACGACTTGTATATATAGCCTACTATTAGTTAACTGTATCATTGCCAAGCCAGCGTTGCGAGTGAGTCGTAGTTATAATTGAAATGATTATAGATTTCACTAATCAGACGGTCTGTTCATCAGTGAAGTAGATCCGAGTTTCTATGAAGTGGCTATCACGTGTTCTAAGCTTAATGATGGTTTTTTATTGTCAATCTGTAGTTGAGCCTTTTCGGGACAATCTGAAAAATAAGTCTCTAAGCCGTCCGTAGAGAATTGCTCCGATATGTGTTTCAGTCGATCTAAATCAAAATGTAATTTGCAATGTATGACATCCATACCTGTTATATTACATTATTTTCTTGTAATGTTTTGAACAAGTTTTCAGAGAATATTTCTAGTGATTTTCAACAGCAGCAGCAGCAGCAGCAGACATTTCTGGTAGAATTAAACGCTGTCATTGGGACTAGAGAATCTGTGATCGGTATCAGCATCTTTCTCTTGTTTTCTGAAGAAGTGTTAATTTATGGGATACGAGGCGTCCTGTGAAGTATACCCTGTCTACTAGCTGAAATATTAACAAGTGAGTCAGTCATACGATATCCCTTCTATGTTACCACGTGTATGCTGGCCGTGAAAATTTATTATAAAGCAGTAGAAAATTGCCATGTTGCCAAGGGCGCTTTGATTAGACTGCTAAATTCAGTGCGGCTGGATTTGAGGTTAGGCCCTTGCCTAGCCTAATCTTGTTGTAGCAATATCAATATTTTATATCCCTAAAATCTGAGAAAACGATCATTAGGTCGACGTTTTGGGTATCTGATTTGTCTTTGGGGGCTGCAGGCGGTAAGTGTAGCCTAACCAATGATGATAACCAGTATGACCATTCTGCTTCGATTGTCGTATTGATTTTCGTGTAGAATTTCATCTGAACCGTTCCGGCCGACGAACTAAAAATCTTTGCGCACCAGATTTTTCATAGCCGTAATCGCGTAATTATATTGAACCGCCACATTTCGGCCTGGCATCTATCTATCTGTCCGCAGGACTTGCAACCATATTGATGCTACTGTGCGTAGGGTTAGTCGTGGCCCTGGCGAACGTCATCCGCGTTAATTTTCCCGTTCGTTGATGCTCCATGACCGATTCGATTGGACTGGCGTACGTGTGTTTCTGACTATTTCTATTGTTACCGGAGCGTATAGCCATCATTGCGTGCAAGCCAATGGCCTACGATGCAATAGGAGACGTCTGGTAAAGGAGTCTAATACTATACATAAGCTATTCTATTATGTGTTGCATATGAAAAATCGTCGATTAATCACCAAACGAGCGTCAAGCTTGTTCACTGGAAAGCCCCGACCCAGTACAACTGTCGTTCTTGTACATTTGAGAAAAGGATGCGACGAGAAACAACACGATTCGCTCGTCTCGTCACAATTATAAAGCTCTCAATGCAGACTATCGCTATTTTAGTAAAACAACATAATAGCCTCTCACATTGGTGATTGGAGATGTATTGCAATTTGTATGGCATGAGAATGGATAACGACATAACTAAAAAAACACCGCTCAGAGAGGCCGATCGAAAACAATGGACGACCGGCACGACAGCTCCGTCGGCAGAGAATTTGTGCGCGAAGAACGTGTCCCTTCAGTGGATCTATTTACCTAAAGTATAATGGACTTCCGTGGCCAGACGGCTGCCGCCGCGATGTGCCACCTATACTAATAGAATTTTTGCCAACGCGAGTGAAGCTACATCAACTGTTACCGAAATATATCGGCTCGATTCGTATTATATAGGCACTTGGAGACGTTTTACTGGCAGCGTTCTGTTCACGTCATTTTGTATTTGGTCGAAATACGTAAAGTAATGAAAGTGTGAGCCGATGCTGGGGAACGAAATAATAATTGCGCAGTCTTGTGGTGCGAATGGCAGTGGTAGAAACGGGATCTAAGAGGAACCGAACTACGTATACAACGATCTTCATTGCCGTACTAAGCTTCTGCTCGTTTCAAACTTGGAATTCGCGTGAGGAAATTGAGCTTCCTTCATAGAGCGATTACGTTCAGTCTTGGACCGTTTTCAAAACGTTTTTTTTTTTCTTTTTTTTTTTTTTGGTGGGTAACGTTGGCGTGCGAAGGGCACTTGATTATATCATCTCTATTCCTCTGCCAAAACAAGTATAGCTTTCCAACAAGATTCAGTTCAGTATCTACAGTATGATCGTGTCTTAAAGAAAAAGTTGCGCGGAATAGGCAATCGCATTAAGTGCACAGCTATTGGCCCACTGCAAAGCTCTTTTGATCAAACAAGACAAAAACGGGTCTGTATACCAGAAACTGGCCTCTGGGTTAAGCATACATTGATCTGTTTCACAAAAGACGTGGGACACTCACAAATGCATTAATTGCGTGTTTTCGACATAAGGAAGACGCATTATAGCTAGACAGCATCGTAGAAACGCGCTCATTGACTAAAACTGCAATATATAGAAATACTAGATGAACACGAGCAATTCTAGTACTATAGGGATACATAGGGAGTTCGATGTGCGCGAAGAAAGAAATCGTGTTTCTACGAGTATCCACGCGTCCCGAGATCGGCCAGGAACGTATGTCACCTACATCCTATAGAAAAAAACGATTCTGCCGCTATTCGCCGATGTTCGTTGACGCAATATCAAAACTGTCCTGGCACTTCACAGGTCGGTTGCCATGGCCTGCTTGGCTAGACAGCGCATCAAACAAGATTAGCAACCTATTAAGATAGGCAGGAAAAAGCCGTCGCTGATAAACAGCTAGCCATATCGAGCGATTCTCGCAGAGGATGCGCTGTGGCCGAAAGCTACATCACCTACAACAATCACGGTACAATATCCTATAGAATACTACTACCTATATATATCACGGTATAATATTCGTTTTGTCAACCTTTCAAACTTGACAGTGATATGTCCTAAAGTGTATAGGAAATATGGAAAAAATCAAGCACGTATAATGAATAGCAATTGATCAATTATAATTGTTTGTTATTTGTCTGCTGTAAGTCGAGATTGAGCATTTTCCTTAATATTGACATAAGAGTTAGCAAGAATGAATAAATCACTCACAATTTACATTGTGTCTACGGTTGCTACCGACAACTGACTGACTATACTAGCTATGTGACCTAACAACGACGGCCTTGCGCCGCAGGATTAGAAGGACGGCGGAAAAGTGCCTTGCAATCAGATATTACGAGTGTGTCAGACATAGCGACAGGTTGCCACAGGCCACTGTGACTGGTCGAAACGGTCAGGTTGCAAATCAAGCGTTTTCATTCACAAATAATAATAATAATATAGTAGTAATAATATAGTAATAGTAATACACAAAATCCAGGCCAGACAGTCCTGTAAATCATTCGTCATTATTACTAAACTATAGAAGATTATCGATGGCACGCCTTGCTACGCCAGAGAACATCCAATGTCAATGGCAATTCGATAACTTGGTGAGGGGATTATTCATATCTGTACCATGAACTTGAAACTGCACCGATTGAAAGTTCTTCAAACTATTCACTCGAAATAGCCTCGTGTAATAGTAGATGATAATTTCTGTGTCCGGTTCGAGCATGGCCTGCTAAAGGAAAGGGGCTCTAAACAAGCCCAGCTATGAAATCGTACTCGCAGCGATAACCGAGGTGTGATCAGCATATATGTTTGATACGATTTTTTTGTTAGGTGCTTACATATAGATTTGCTTTTTAACCAACAGTTAGCTATTTCCCAGAGCACATAAAACAGCAAGGGCAAAACTGCAACAAAACAGAGCGTCGGGTCAGTGATATAAAAATTAGGACTAGATTCGGGCCTTCCGCCCAGCGCTGCGAATGCACGGGTAGAACAATACGAATTTATGAGCACGCGTTATTTTTAAAGGATGGCGGGCATCGAATTCAAGATAATCATCTTGTTGTTAACATAGGACGACTAGCTAAGCTTAAATGAAGAAATAGAATAGGCAATTCATGTACCATATATATACACCGTGCCGTCATGTATCTCTCTCTATTAGCAGGAAGGAGCAGCTAACGAGTATGCCTATATCGAACGTCTGGACACATCGTTTGTGGTGTAACGTAAACTCAGAATGCCTTGAGAATCTAATGAAACAGATATTTATTTTAGTTATTCCATCCAATAATTGACAAGGGAAAAAAACAAAAATAGTAATGATCATATGGCTGCAATGTCGCGCAATTCACTCATGCGTGCTGACAGGCTGACGCGTCGGTACCGTCCGCTGTGTATATGGCTGCGTGCCGCTAAGGGGAGACCTACTCGAAAAGTCGTCAGCTTCAAGATCTTGGGTGCTGTTTATGATTTACGAGGCCTCACAAATAAGCCGCATTGTACGATGCTTAAACCGTGAAGTTTTTTACGGTAATGAAGTGTTTTGCTAGGATTCGTACAGACCTTTTAAACTTAGCACCATAAAATAGCGCTAACCAGACCAAGTGGTAGTGCACAGTGCAGACACTACTATCTTTGTTTACAATATCGATGTATAACTTAGCCTATGACCAGGAGCAGGAACTTCGGCGACTTTTCATTTGAACGCGCCACAATATCCTGACTAATACTGCTGTGCTGTCGTTGTTTGCGCAGGGAGCCACTACAAATTATCTCTCGTAATATATACTACCTACTCCTTTTTTGTTTATGAATAAATAAACTGGCGGCCCTTGAGATTCAGTTACGTTGCAGGGGGACGATGGTTAAATGAATTCTAGGATCGAACACACGAATGCAAAATTAAGCTATATATCTGTAAA
Organism: Varroa destructor; assembly: GCF_002443255.2. NCBI lineage: Eukaryota > Metazoa > Arthropoda > Arachnida > Mesostigmata > Varroidae > Varroa > Varroa destructor. The sequence goes on along the minus strand of NW_019211457.1, from coordinate 8,945,087 downwards.
ATAATACGGTAACAGTTAACATGAGACTTTTCCATTTGTTTCTTAGCTCTTTCCTTTCAAATGGCCGATGTTATATAGACAGTTGTCTAGATTACGATCGGACACCGCTTACTTCTTCGTATTATGTGCTAAGGTCGTTGTAGTGCTGCTTGTTATGCTACATGAATCAAGCCGGCGGATCGGTGAGAGTTGATGTTCGAAAAAAAAAAGGATATCCTCAAGGATATGGAGTTACGGTGTCCCTATAGGCTACTGGATATTCACCGAACTATTTAGCAAATATTAAATGACTGATAAACTGATGAAGCGATAAGGTTGCGCTCGTGGAACGCCCATGTTCGCATTACCGCATCTCTGGATGGATACGTTTCCCATCATTTGTAGGCTCTCTTGCTAGCAAGATCTTTTTCTAATTGATTCATCCTCGGCTTCGAATCGATCTTCACCTTGTCAGAGCTCTTGAATTGGCTCGATTTTGAAGTGATGCAATCGTTACGAGGTAAACAAACTAACCGGCAGGTAGCGCCACCTCACGCCACAGCAGCAAATTAAAATGGCTAAGCTCATTCAAGCACTTTAAAAAAAAGGCTGCTTTTTGGCTTAGTTGCGCCGTCTTCTTCGAAGACAGGGCTTGAATACACCACCGCCAACCTCTTGACGGATTCTGTCTTCACTCATAAATCTTACCGCATTTTTTTCTATTATTATTGTAGCTTTTGTCATGATTGAGGATGTGTGCAGCCGGCCCATCGATAACCGTGCTTGCTCGTTCCGTGCCACTTTCGACCAAGAGCGGCTTCGTTCACTGACCGTGAACAGTGTCGCTTCGACGCTTCTGAACCAACAACAGTAATAATTGTGTCTGCTTCCTTAAGAATTCGAGGAAGCTATATTAATTGCGCGGTGACCTATCAAATAAAGCTTACGTTTCCCTCAAACGAAACACTAGATCGGCTAGCGTGGCACACGCACTGATGACAAACGTGAAGATCGAGCAACGCGTAACAGAGCGAGGTCACAGTCGGCCATAAATCGGGAAACAATTTGAGAAAACATATTCATGTATATAGAATGTTGTATCCATGTGTCGTAAAAAATAACGACGACAATGAGGTCTTAGCGTCATAGCTATAGAACGTTTCAACAGTGATCACCATATGAGGCTCTTGCATTGGGAGTATCGGGCAACACAAACTTAGATATTGACAAACGCGGCGGAAAACGCCAACCGTTGACCCTTGAATTTGATCATTTAGTCCCGCATCAGTTGCCATTAAGACAACGGCGGTTAAATTTGATGGAACTTTGCGTGGGAAATCTCCATTAGTTTTGCTTAGAAAAGGTTTTTTCGTCGACTAAAACACGTCGGTATGATTGTTGAAGCTGTTATTACTACATTGATAACAATCTGGCAAGCTTACCAATGAGCTTTATGCGCATGAAGGTTATGGTCATGCTGACAACAACGAGTAGTGGCGCAGTTTTTATGTAGCCCATGCTGTACGTGACAATATTTCCACGTTATCGTAAATTATGGCATTAGCAGTAAAGTGGTCGTACTATTATCGCTAACAGTCGTATTAGCGGCGGCCGTGAGAGCACTAGCTCATCGTTTGCCGCTACCAATTCTCGTACCGACTCTCCCAACTCGACGAGAGTAGCTGTTTGTCTCGTTCTTGACCAGCAAGTATTGCCCACAGCCCCAACGCTTGTCGCTGGGAAGAGTCTTAGCGGGCAGTGGCCACCAGTATAGCTACGACTATTGTTGCCGCGACGTTTGCCCAGGAGTCCCCAAGCGACATAAGCTAGGTTTTTTACGACAGCTTTCGTCGCCAAGCTGAGTGGTAATGAGTTTGGTCGTTACTGTCCAAAAGCCCTACTGAGTATTCGCCAACGCGCTTTACGCTTGTCATTGTCGCATACAAGATGTGTATCCGCTAATCGCCGACCGCAAAAAGCGGGCTGAAAAAAATCGGACGCATGCAAATGCCAGCGGGCAAATGAGCAGTCGACGCAAAGGTATCATCAGCGGAAGCGGCAGCGAAGATTGCGGTACTAAGTGTCGTAGACGTCTGGAAAGCGGTGTTGTAATGTAAATTCGAAGCTGATTTACGAAGATACGCCGTTGTCATTCAAATCTCAGAAGCTACCAGCAGCGCGTAGTAGATGCCAGCATGAATGGCGGTCGATTATAGATATAATTAACAGAAGACTTCACAATTAGTGAATACCTGGGAAAAGAGCTTTGTTAATTAAAAGGAGTGCTTATACTTGCGTATTCTTACGGAAATATCCATTGATTCAGTCTAAATTCGCCGCATTGGAACAGTTACGTGGATCGTTGCTATGTATGTGGAGAGCGAGCATTCTGCGCTTTTTATAGTTTGAGATCTGATACTGTATGTAATACTATGCAAAAAAAAGCCACTGATCGTTACGGAGTTGTAAAATCGTGATGTAGCTATTAACGTAACGCTTTCGCAGGTGCCAACTAGTCCCAGGATAAACTAGCATATTGCCTATCTCGTGGCATTTGTCCGGTCGGCTTTTTGAAAGTTAGTTCACGACCGACAAGGATTTGTTCGTTCTTGACTGCTGGAAAAGGTTTCTCTCAATCAACGACGCACAAATGCACAGACGGACGTATCTTGTGTGGGTGATGGATTCTGGAAAAGCTTTTCCACTGGATTTAGAATAGACCAGAAATCACGAACGAAAAAATAAGACAGAATAATCGAAAGATCGATTCGAACCTAGATACTCGTGTGATTCGCCAAATTAATCAAGTGACTACCCCAAAAAACGTCAGCGTGACGTGGTTGTGCCATAACGTTGGATCTTCTACATACAGTTGGCGGAATGTAGTCTGTGCTGTCATTGTTTAGTAATAGCGTTTCGTAACTCCGTGGCAATGGATATAAAAGGCGGTGAGTGATCACACAGAACCGAGATTTCGTAAGCATTTGGCCGAACACTACCAGACGAAGCCTTAGCCAAATATATAGCACACCGCTCACTACTACCAGCTGTGGGGTGATCTTCATCTTGAGTACTTTAAATCTATGAGAAACTACAAGGAATAGAAGACGGCCATCTTTCATATTATGTTTAGGTTTGCTCGTTTGTTGGATGCCCCGCTGTCTGTTAGCAAAAGTTTACCTTTTTTCCTTAGCAGACTACGGGTAAGGAAAAGTGTGTCCATATACCAAGATTATAGAATTTTGAGTTGTCAGATGAGAACAGAATCCTATAATGTTATGAATGAACAAACACTTTACCTATATTCCTATATAATACGAATTTAAAGTAAGTCTCTACATAGAATTCGATACTTTGCTCACCTTTCAGTCGTGCAGTGAAACAGTGTCACATATCATTATAGATTACTACCTGTCAGACATCCTTAGTTTCCTTTTACCTCTGAAAGGCCTGAGCTTAGACGAAATTACGGCCAGCGTCACTTAACATTGATTGCATCCATTAATGAGGCGCGTGGTAAACTTGCAAGGCGACAACCTAACGCATCTGTCCCCAAAGGATTTCCGACCTTACTACCCCTCAGTAATTATGTGCATCTATCGGCATGTTTGTGGGCATAGACAGCTCGTGTATTGTTGTGCTCGATCGGAGGTCTCGATTGCCCTAGGCGTGCAGTAGTACAGGTATAATAGTGCAAGAATTAGGTCTGTATTAGGTATACGCGTGTCTATAATATACTGGAAATGATGGCTTGGACGACTAAACTGTAGCAGATGATTCATACTGAACAGCGCGTGTGAAATAAAGCGAACAAAGTAAGAGTATGATAGGTCTTGCTATTCAACGGAACTCATTTGGGTAACATTTCAGAGACGCAGGTCTAAATAATAAAACTGGGTTTTGAACGACACAGTTCATCGAAATAGGCTTCTTTTCAACATTAACTAACTTTTCGATCGCGGTAGTATCTTCTAATACGAGATGCTAGATACAGGTAGACATAGATATATAGTTACAATGCACCAAGCTTGTTAATAGTATAACAATATGCGTTCGTTAAAGCCGATTTCATAAGAAAGGATAATTTATTTATGTTAATATTATGTTTACGGCTATCGAGGCCACACTCCTCTAAACAGAGATGATTTCTGTCACCACTAAGGTCTTTCCACCTTTCCTTAGTAGGGGATCTAATTGTTCCCTACTTCTTCCCAGTGACCAGATCTTTTTTATAATAATCTTATTTTCAAATTTTTCTGTCCGCTTCCAGTATTCACAGTCGGTCCGATCATTTCAAAATTAATCTCGTTAGAAAGCTTGAGGCCTCAATGGAGGGCCTACACGTTTATGGCTCCTGTATTGATAATACGTTCGAACACGAATTGTCTAACACTGCGCAATTATGTGTAAATATGTTAACGTAACTTCAGCACTGTTAGTAATTTTGTACGAAAAGAACTTTCAGAAATCATGTAATCTGCGTAATTATTTATATCATCGCATCAGCTTCTGGTATGAATAGAAAACATTTTAAAAGAAGAAAATTGAAATTACGTTGTTCCCTGAGGGTTTCCAGTGTACAACTTTGCGCAGTTTTTTCCCTTTTATGTTGAACAAGGATTAGGATTAAATCGGTTTGGTTCGTTTATCTCCGCGTTTATGTACCTCGCGTTGGGAACTTTATATCAATAAGAACGGTGCTCTGAACTGCGTAAATGAAGTGCCTTAAGTGAATCAGTCTGTCGTAAGGCCAGTCGGTTGCATTTCCTAACTGTGAGGCCGATGGCCATAAATATGAACTCTTATCGCTTAGTGAGCGAAAATCATCACACTTCTTTCTCGAAACACCGCTTAGGTAGCCACGCTCATCTGTTCGGTCCTTCTCCCCTAATCCTATCCGAAAACCGGTCTATACTTTACCATTACCATTGAACACCTGCTACCATTAGGTCAAGCTTGGTTGAGCTGAGTTGGATTGACTATGTTCCGTCTAGCTACGCAGATCTAATTGAATGGACGCGGTTCACTACGACAGTGAATACTAGCGATGCTGCTAGCGATAGGTCTCGATGCGAACCTAGCATCTGTGGGAAGACGAATGGTACAGATGACTCAAAATATTAATAATAAATGTCTGGCAGGAAAGAATACTCGAATTGCTGGCAGAATTAAGAGAAACTCAAGAGGTAGCTGGCTTCTAGCAGTTGTGCTAGAACCACCGGAACTAGTGGTAAATAGCAGCTTATACTAGCTATGCTATATCTATCTCGCTTACGACGGTCGGATGAACGCTGTTCGTCGCCAATAGGTAATAAAAGAGTTTCTCGTTAATTATATAGTTGGTCGATGGGAACTAGAGTGTCGGTGCCAGGTTCCGAGAAATTACGTGGACGTCTGTAGTCATCTAAAGCAGTTTTACCGTTACTCTTTATCTCGCTTTTGCTTGGAATATCTCAGCTGTGGCTACCTATAACTCCGGCCGCTTATGCGCCACACCTTACTTGCCCTAGCCCGCTTTGTATTGCCGTAGCCCTGCGTCTCTGTGCGCCTCTGTGACCATGTACCTGGCCTACTAATCGATTCAGGCTTGTCTTGTGCAGCGGCCACAAAAGGGTCCCTGGGAGACCAGGCGGTTTAGCTGTACTGTGTGAGCCACATTAGTGGCCCCATTGCAACAGGACTATGTACCAACACAACGTAATGAAACGATTCTACGAAGCTGACTATAGATCCAACCGTCCATCAGCTGTCCTAACGTCCTTGGGGGCCCTAGAATATTGCTATGCACTGTTGAGCTACCCTTGTTTACAAGTTCGATATACATATTAATCTGAATCCGAAAATCGGACACTTTTTCCGTCGCTGTCGTTATGTTCCTGCTGTTCGACGAATATTTTTCTTTTTTCAAGTAAACGGTCTAATACGTTTAGCTATCTTTGTGAGCTTTACTATTTGACGTTAAATGGGATCCGTTGTGAGATTCGAGGGTGTTTACATTGTAGCTGCCGTTTTTATACGGCCTACTGCATCTACAATAGCAGCATCTAGTTGAAAAATGCAGTAAGCTAGTTTGTGATTTATCCTCGACCTAGGAGCCGAGGCCACCTCTTCATCCCCAGCTCCATGACGGTTTCGGCAGTACCGTCAACGCCTCAAGGCGACAGGCAAGCATGCCAAACCAGCTGAAGTTTAGTACGAATATTCTTAAAGGATCCATAGCGAGGATGAGGTGTGGCTTCCGCTGGTCTCACGTGTCGATGACAACAGGCAGTCAAAGAAAGCCGACGGAACCAAGGAAAATTCAGCAAAACTTGCTAGAAAAAACGGTCAACGTCGTCCCTACCGCCTTCACTCGAAAAAGCAAAATGACTCATAGGAGTATTCCACGATGATTGTTGCTTCATAGTTTTCTTCAGCTAGTTACGGTTTTGCTGCAGTCACCATTCTTGTTGTACATATATGTCGTATGTATATATGGGACCTTCTGTCCTTTTTGTGCCGCATGCCGTACACGTTCTTAGAAGAGTTAGAGGAAAAGTGAAAGTAAGAAGAAGTTCAGATACAATTGACGGTGAACGAAATACAGAAGAAGATCTAAAGTGAATAAACAAGTGAACTTCGTTTCAATTCCTGAATTCGACTCCGGCGTGGAAAAGATAACCGTCGAGCTAGAAGAAAAAGTTCTCTGCGGGTAAAAGCAGTGGCTTACAGCCGGCACGATTTACCCTCCTACGTGAATGAGAGTTCAAAAGACTAGGGCAAGATTGGGGTCCTTCTCACCGCATATGTTGTGATGTTTGTTGTACCTGTAGAGGTAGAAACAATTACCAAACAATACCAAGTACCAATTACCAACAATACCAAAAATGAATGATGGCGAGAATTTGATTAATTCTGTTCGGTTTGAATTTTCAGGTAATATTGTTCAAGGGCAACCAGATTCTGAGCAGTTAAACTCTCATACCTTTCCGAAACTGCCCGTATATGCAACAATTGGCCGTCGCAGCATGGCTCGCGTCCATCTGGCACAGGGTTTCGAGACGCCGATATGGACCGGGAGTCCTCAAGGAGTTGTTTGTTTTACCACGTCGTCACCTTCGTCGAAGGCCGGCGCTTTCACTGAAAGAAAAAATTCGAAGCGATGGTCCTTCTATGGAGGCAGTGGCAACAGTAAGCGGGACTCGTCTTCTCACAACGGAAATGATAAAATGACTTCCCGAAAAAAAGGAAATAAGTCACACGAGCACAGGAATGGGGTAAATGGCGTCAGCGGGAATGGAAAGTGTCCGCCTCCATCACCCCTGCGGCTCACTCCAGAGCCGGAAGATATCACCGATAGATTATGCTTACGGCGGCGTTGGACGACGCGTGAGAGTTCTAAACGACCCGTAAACGTGTTTGAGCCGCAGACACATGATGGGGACGATACCGAACCTGGTAAAAAAATACCCCTATGGAAGGCAGTTAATGCTAATATAAGCTCTGAGGATAATCCTGTAGTCCCAGTTTCTAGCCAAAGCTTAATGTACTCTTGGAAAGGGAAGGAATCTCCGCCCGATGTTCCGGACTCACGGCAAATCCTATCCGACGACCCCGTTAGCTCGTTAATGCGATCACCCAAACCAACTCGAAGTTTATCCGTGGAATCGACAATAAGTACCAGTGGCTCATCGACGATTAGTAACACCCGAAGTCTTTCGTTGAGGCGAACGAATTGTCCATCACTGCTAGGTTCCTACCTCGCATCGTCCGAGGGCAATGACGGCGATGACGACAAAAGCGGCAGCGCATTAGCATTAATTCGAAAAAAACCCTCCTTGAGAAAGATCGAACTTCCAAAACTTGAAAACCATATGCCAAGCCTTGACCAAGTGAAAGCCTTACTCCTTGAGGAGGCCCGCAATTTGTCAGATACCGTCCGCGCAATACCGATGCCCTCACGTCCCTCTTCATCTCAGGAGGGTACTGCTGACCTGTCGTTAGCCAAACGTGTAGGAGCTGCATCGTCAACTTCGAATCTGCTAGCGAAACTGTCCGGCAGCTTTGTCACTAATTCTGACACAATCTCGCCCGACCAGAAACACAAAGTAATATCTGTTCCAGTAATTCAGACCATGCCTTTATTGCATCGTAACCATTCGCTCAAATTGCACGACCGACCCAATAGCAACTTCAAACCTTTGATTCGACGCAAGCCTACCATTTATAATGGGAAGCTTAATCAAAACAATTCTGCGGAAGGTGCGGATGTACGGCCAACTAGCAAACCGAATTCGGTGACTAGTACAGTTATCTCGGATGCCCCACAGAGGCTTACCTCGCGCAGCTCAAATTCGAGCGATTCACAATGCGCAGCATTATCCTCATTGTCAGCATCGACGACCTCGTCTTTATACACCGAAAGAGGTGCTTCTGATCAGCAGCCGCTATTGTCGGCGTTGACAAGCAATGACGATCGAAATAGGCCAGTCGATATTAGACATGACATAGACGACGTGCTTATTATGGATCTTCTGAAAAATCTTAATATTAATGCTAACGAAAAGAATTTGCTGAGGCAAACATCGAAACAGCGTCAATGCCAATGCATTAGTCCACCACCATCGATTCAAGAACAGAGGAGTCGCGGGAAGACAGTGGCGTCTGCCTCCATCAAACACCAGCAGGGTCTCCATTGCATTGTGCCCATAGAAGACCCTCACTCATCCGGCAATACGGTTTTGACCAATAGTGAAAATGAGCAAGATGCTCAGGATTATGCTGACGCGTCCTCGGTTCAACGGCCTTCTTACGATCCGAGCGTCTCAAGTTCAGGCCCCAGTATCAGCTCTGACCTTTTACTGGACAAGGTAAGCAGCAGCGAATTAAGACTAAGAGATTTTTTTGATTGAAATATAACGTTTTAGCTTATTCAACCAATCCCTATAGATGCTTGCATACAGTATCCAGTCAATAGCCTTGTTTTTATGTCGATATGGCAAATATACTAGGTTGCTCCGATGCCTGAGATTTTAAATAATTTCTTTTGTACTAATATCTGTCCACTATCAGGAAAAACAAAAATAACTAGCCCCTTTTCGTCTACACGAAGGACGCAAAAACATGCTGGCCTGAACTCAATAAGGTTACCTCGAAGTTAAGATATGCGAATAGGTTTTTACGTTAAAAGGGGCACAACCTTTTCCATTTGTCCAAGCGCAGAGACCGAACGAATTAGCAGCTATTTTTAAACGAATCCAACGCCACTATAGATAGCGTTTTATATTTTACCTGACTTTATTTTTGTCTATTCATTCAAATATACGAACAACAAGCATTACATATTGTACCCTTGAGAACAGCATCAAGCTGCAGGCATTTTGCAACTTCCATTCTGCGCGTGATTGTCTCTTGCCGGCACACGCCTTCAAGTGAAGTCTCTCTTTTCGGAGAGCGTGCGCCGAACGCGTTCGGCCATACAGGTAGACGTGGACACGCCGTGAATCGCTCTGCAAACAGAAGCCTTTTTTCTCCGCCTTCTGTGGTGTTTCAGTCAAAACTCGACTTGCTACTTATCTCACGATCGCAACCTAAAAGCCAGCCTCACATTCATCTGGATCTGCCCTGGCTCTTCGTCCATGACCTTTTGCTCATGCTCATATACAGCGCGTCTCGAAGTATACGTTGAGCTTTCTCACTTTAGGGTTCGGGCAGCACCTTAGCTTTAAACGCCAGGATACTATTACCACTACCAAACGATAGGAGAAAGTAACAACGATAACGAGACTTCTTTTAGAATGTCGTCAAGGGGACGTCTGGCGTCTGTTCAGGGAGTACTTAGACGCCCCACGGCGTCATTTCGTATTCTTACGAGTAGGTCGTGGCATTGCAGAAGCGCAAGAAAGCGTTATTCGTATATAATGCACAAGCCAGCTTAACGACGACGCTCGAGCCTGCCTTTCACATGCTGTGTAAGTGTGATGCATCCTGATATATATCTGCTGTTACGCATTGACGCTAACCTTTTTGGGCAGCGCGATTGGGCGTCTTTGCAACGCTAACGTCAAAATGGCGTACATATGACACAGAAGCATTGCTACGAATACGTAGGAGGGTTGAAGATTAGTCTTACTATCGATAAGGACATTGAGATATATTCTGAAAGTAGGTTTTTATAAATATGCACCCATACATTTTACAAGGCCCGGTATCTCGTCAATGTGATCAACTACTTTTTTCGTATCTCACTACGTTTATTTATCCTCTCAACGGCATGTACTAAACCTACTAAGCCTCTAGTTTGGAGAAACTTGGCAAAACTTTCTATAGAGCCCTGTAAGTGATATTGAAGCCCTCTAGTTCTACGCCTTTCTACGAATGTAGAAATCTTTATTGAGCGAGATAATTTATAATATAATTGATTGTCCATTTTTAGATATTTGAACTCTAATTTATAGTCCAGTTTGTCAAAGATTTTGAAAAAATCTAAATAAACCCAGTTAATTTTAAGGCCAAATGTAATGCAATATATAGGTATATATATGCGTGTAAATAAATTGCGAATTGGCTGGTAGTAATGTTGCGGCCGGTGTTTCAAGAAAATGCTAGCGTAACATTACAATGCTCGAATAATTTAGGCGATTATGCGCCATCAGCTTTGTAAAGCATGAAGGACGTCTCATAAACAGTAGCACGTGCATAGGCGTACCTTTGTGTAAGCTGACATGAAGATCACCCGGGTTAATACTGCTCGAGAGCACTTACGATCAAATTAATACCCGCTCAAACGAAGACTCTCCCGCATGTAAATTCTATAGCAGACCAAAAATGCTAGCGTAAGCAAAAACACCTATATCCGGATCTTTCACTGAATCGTCCTGCTTACACACTGTTCCCGCTTGTTATTTGGACTAATTTTTTAAAATGGCATGTAGTCCAAAGGGGCTTAAATATAGAAAGAGCAAGTTTTTCCGGATCATTTTTTGGTCTGGTACGCCATCGTTTTATGCCCCTTGTTAAAATATTATATTATCTTGGCTTTCTGCAAAGGATGTGTCTTAGGTTTGTCCTAACTAAGCCTTAAGCTAAAGTTCATGGTGATCCGAGGACAGTTTCAGAAGAAGAGCGATCAGATTAAAAAAGACAAAAAAATGTATATGGAATAGTAGAAGTTCTGATTGTTTAACATGACAGTTTGAATCAATAACTAAAAAATCGTTACTTTACTTTTAAATAGAATTTAAATAATTGAAAAAATTCCGCAAAGGTTGAGTTGTTTTTATGGTGTAGTTGGGTTTCCGTTTACCAAACAGCGAACGAGATCGTGAAAATTTAAAAAAAATGGTTGATTTATGGTTAAAACTAATTCTGAATGATCTGCTACTAACTGCTATTAGAACATACTCATAGAACGTATTCACGAAGAATTCTGTCCCAGAGAGGCTCCTGCAAGGTGGAAACCATTTTGAATTGGGTTGTCGTATGCCCTTTTGGATATACATGCATTAGGAGAAAAGGCGGTGCTTGCGATAAGTTGAAGGACCATTTGTTGGGAGCCATCTGGAATCGCACGTTCTTTAAAGGAATAGTGTAATCGCTTGGCATGTAGCAGTTTGTCGCTGAGCAGCATACGATCAAAGGTGACATGTAGGATACAGTTGCCGGTCCCACAATTAACTGTTTCTCCGACTCTCGTGACAATACGGAAAGCAAGTGGAAGTAACGTGGAAAAATGCTCACAGACGTTATAAACGTACTTCGTTTATACATATATGAAATAGGTAAAGTCTAATTGTTATTAGAACCTTCCTACAAAAACCTGATGATTGTATTTGCTCCTATGGGCTATCTTTTAGGTCATCATTACATAAAGGTTTATGGAAAAGTTTATCTGAAAAGCAGGAAACAAAACTTGGAAAAGTTCTGCAGATCCGGAAAAGCCCGAACTGGCCTCAAATAGAAATTCTAGTAGTAAGTAGATAAGGGGTACAGAAAAAGAAACCTCATCGTGGAAAAAAATGTAAAGGACTTTTTACGTCGGTTTTTTACATCCTCCATATGACAACAGATATTTTCTTGGAAATCACCTTCATCTCTTCTTCGAAGGCACCGCATTCATTCATTACTGTCACGTTCTGCTTATGAAAGTTAAAAAGTGTAGACGGGATGCTAAGTTCTGACACTACTGACTGTATAACCTCGGATGCATTTCTACCCTCGTAGAAGCTTTTAGGTTATGTGGACGCGGTAATTTTATGAGCCGGATTTGTCATGGGTTTTCCGGCACCGTTAACCGGCAGGTTAAATAGAACCATCCTTGCAAGTGACAATTCTCAGTGACCTATTACAGTTCGCACTCCTCGATACATTGAAGGGGCTATGCACCTCGCAACCTGGCTGTTTCTGCTACTGCCGCCATCCCCAAAAAAGTAATGTCGCCCTGTAGCAGCACGACCCGTATGGATAAATTGGAAAGGGACAAGGGACTCTGACTCCGCTGATTCTGCAGATGCTGAAGAATCAGCGTCCACAACGTCCACGACGTTTAAATAAAGAGACACGATAGAGAAATAAAGGAAAGCAGCGAAGCATCCAATCTATGCTGGCTCTGGATATCCAGAAGAAATATTTACTAAGAAAGCTTAGGGGTTCTGCATGTCCAAGAAGCTCCCAGGAGGGCAACATTGATAATGAGGTAGTGTCGATGGTTTTCTAACGGATCTAATGTTTCGCCTGCTGCTGCACTTATTACTTTGCTACCTATGCAGTTGTATACGACCCACTGATACGGCGCCATAGCGCTAAGAAGGATTGCCAGTGACGAAACGACTATCCTACTTCGCGACAAATCTAGATATATATATATTACTGAGGTTCATTGTATTAAAAAAAAAGTCGCCTACCGCAGGAAGCTTAGATAATGTAGTATTACGAACATTAGCGAAATGAAAAGACTGAAATTACAAATTCGTTGTCCGTTCGGCAAAGACGGTTCGTTTAGAATCGGAGTTAATTGGAGCTAAACAGTTAAAGCTACAACTACTACAAGGAAACTTTGAAGCCCATCTATTCTATTATAACAAGATATATAAGGTTTTTGTCTATCGTATATTATATGCTTCCAACCATTGCCTTTCGACCATCATCATTATTATTTTGTTTGCAGGGCGACGCTCGCGTCACCAAGACCGCAACCATCATTTCGCATCACTTGTGAGCTCGACGAGCAGAACTCGTAAAATTGCTTTCGTCCTAACGACGTCACTATCTATTCAGCTTCAATTTTTTTGAAGCCGCGTTCAATTTATTTTTCGAAAAAAAAAAAAAAAAAAAAAAAAAAAAGATATTGGAGACCGAAAGGTAGGTGCAAATGAAGATCGATGCATTTCTATGATTACGCCACCCATAAACCCTTAGCGATTCCGTGTCGAACGACATCCGCTAGCGAAATAGCTATCAACACCTAAGATACTGTACGGTATTGCAGATTGATTGTTTCGCCTGTTTCTCACGATATTTTTGCTGACGTGTGCAGCCGCTAGGGGGCATACGAGTATGCCGCGCATGGGGAAAACAACAACTTTAACACGATGAGTTTTCTTCTGCGCGCCAATTTTTTAAACGTCTCTGACAGGAGCGATACTGTAACGATATACGTTGAATCAGCTTGTATCTAGCTTGAAGTCGGGATTAAAAAGACGATTTGTCCACACGACGTTTGGACAGCATTTGCACGTTGCACTCTACAATGAGAGAAAGGCCAGACAATGGGAAAGAGAGCCGATCCTAACTGACTCTTAGAGATAGATACCTATTTATGTATTCAGTGGTAATAGAGAAAGTTGTCTTACGAAACACAGTATTAAATAACGGTGATTCTAGTTAGAAAGTGCAGAGTCATATAGCTTTGCTTGGGATGCTGGATTGTAACTCAATAGCTGGAGCAATGGCTAATGGTTTTCACAGGTCGATGGCACACTGGCGCTGTCGGACTAGGACATGGTTCGAAATAGCTTATAGACTCTAGTTCAGCTGTGTATATGTGTGTTGTGCGTTACCTGTTTTTCTTTGTTCTGTTGGCCATCAATAATCAACGGCTGTAGATTTGAAAATTCTGGATATGGACAAAGAGACTTTGAATAATGCATAGTGTTTGAGGGAATTCGATGATTGTTAATCATCCCTCTGTGAAACTTTCCAGATCCAATGATCTCCAACGGCTGTTTCAGATACTGCGTACCATTGTTGCCCATTTAGCAATGCAGAAACAGAAATGTATTTTTACCATGTATGCAGCTATTAACTGTTGGACGTGTGCAACATTGCAAATGACATGCACAATGTGTGCGGCATGTAGTAAGCATGGGGGTCTGGTACAGGCCGAAGAGTCGACAGGAGCGAGCACTTCGGCGCACACAGTATGAATAAAGAAACAGGTATGATCTGGGCCCTGAAATGAGAAGAATATTATGTCGTAACTAGGAAACTATCGGTCTGGATTTAATTTTATTGAACATATGGAAAACATCTATTGTTTGACAGTGATTACTGTATATCCTTCAATCAGTGTAAACATATTCACTTTGGACATCGGTCAAACCCTAAATGTTATGAGGATATGCTCTGTGTTATAGATAGCAGCGTACTGTGTATACATGTGAGACGAGTTTAAAATTCATTTTTTGTAATTTCTAAAGTTGAAGAATGCAGCAACGACTAAAATTGTAATGTTTAATTATTTAATAAAAAAAAAAATGCCCTAAAGGTAACTTAATGTCCGACAGCCTAATATAAAACTTGCTGAAACAGATTTGGTAAATATGTTTACTTTGTAAGAGCTAGAAATGCGTACTCCTCACGTAAAGCCAGATTACAAAGAATTTTGCTAAAAATATAGTTATTATTCGGTTTTTAGATGGTCACTTACTGTCGGGAGAATAAACAAAGTACCGCAACTAATCATCGCACATATATATATTTGTATATAGCACAACTAAATAAGGATGTTATTGTTTCAAGGTTATCAACAAGTTATTGTTATTCCAATATTAATGCCCTTACACGCTAATTTACAATAGACGTTTCACCCC
The DNA here is from genome assembly GCF_002443255.2 of Varroa destructor. Taxonomy (NCBI): domain Eukaryota; kingdom Metazoa; phylum Arthropoda; class Arachnida; order Mesostigmata; family Varroidae; genus Varroa; species Varroa destructor. The sequence goes on along the minus strand of NW_019211457.1, from coordinate 8,930,040 downwards.
ATTGTCAGCGCATCTCTGTAACTTAAGCCGACCAAGATCCTATCCAATTATGACATTCTTACCTCGTGGATTAAGACATGTCTCTGCAATAGTAGAACACCCTATGTTAATATAAACGCAAAGGCGATATCGGCAGGACCACCAGATATATCTACCAATGGGGTCATCGGGTCTGGCCTCGCTGTTCGCGGAATGTCACCCTGTCCCTGCTTAAAGTCGATTGCCGCGCTCTTGCACAAGCTCCTGTAGCCTGTAGGCTATTCAGAATTTACCGTTCTCCCCTATCCGGTTCGTCCTTGTTCTCTCTATGTGGCAGAAGCCCGTCACTATATCAGCCTCTCTTTCTTTAACAAGGTCCCGACCCTTCCCTCTGCCTCTTTCTCTTCGCTTCGACAAATTAATACTGAAAAAGCCCATATGATGACCGTCAATTAGTTCGCGGACACCAGGTTATAACGGCGGCAGGTTCGCGGCGTTTTTGTCATTTAACGATAGTGATAAAGCCCGCTGCGTCGTCTGTGCGCTAGCCCCGAAAGACAGGTTCGATCGGACCAATAGAAATACCGCCGGTACTCGAAAATATTGGCGTACGTCGTAACTGCATAAGCCTAACCGTCCTTACCTACAAACCCAGCCAAGAACTAATATGAGGCACGAAACTGAATGCGCTAGAGACGGCTTCAGGATACAATCATCCATCACTTTGCGCGAGCGAGTTCTCATTCCATTTCAACCGCAGCCGTCGCCGCCGCCGGCACGCCCTGCTCACTTCACTTACGCTTTTTGGCGCACTAACAGCTCATTTCATAGAGCTACTGATGCAAGGGACGATTTCGTTCCTTAGAACAATAGGGTCGTCGTCGGGGTGAAACCCGCTTGCTACGACACCTTGCAGACCCGAATCATCAGTGGCCTTGGTCCCGCCATCGCCGTAATCGTTTCTCCCAACACCGATCCATCTCCGCCGCCCACGATATTCGAGATCCAAATAGCCTTACACTTATCGCCAAAGGCGCCGTAAGAGGGCGCTGTTTCGGCTGGGTACACAGAGGGAGGACCCTCGCGCTCTGCCGCCATGCTGGCTAAGGCCCTCAGCATGGTGAGCTAGTGCCGACATAAAGAAGCGGATTTTAATGAAACCACCTGCATACATATGAACCGGGCGAAAAAGACTAGAAGAACACGAACTACATTACGCTATACAAAAGTGTATATTTATGGATAAACAGACTTGGCTGTTCAGGTCTGTTTCACCTGACTTGGTGCATAACAGATACGAGCACTATACCAAAGACAAAAATCTTCTTTGCTCTTTTACTATATTATTTCTCGAATAAGCTTAAACGCACATCTATTATAGTTAAATATCTAACAGAGACTCAATCCCCAATACCTTATCGTTGTGTCCTACAACAGTAAAATTTAAAAGACAATAGGACTTATACAAGGCGTATCACTAGCATAATCATCATCAGCGTAGCTGCGGCCAGGCCTTTTGCCACCAGGCCTGTTATGTTTTCTGTGTGTGCGCGGTTTTGTTGTCCGAACTATTCCAGGAACACCGACCTCCTCCTCTCCCCTAACAGACTCTCCACCTAGAATCTTCACGGATATGATGTATGGAGACCCTTCGAATGCGGCTGAGAACGTAGACCGCCTGGCGTTCAGGTGGTCTGCATGAAGAAAAAGGTAAGGACTAAAACCAACTCGACCAGACATATCGATACGTTAAAATATCTTTCCACGTTCAAGGACTGATTACCGCCAGTCGTCTGTGTCGTTCCTCGAACAAACGAAGCTATCGGGGTTCGAGCAGAGAGCAACGATACTGATATCACACCTGCACGTTTCTGCCTTCTTTATCATTAGCCATAGTAGCAATACAAATTGCAAAACCTTGTGAAAAACGCCCTCAGTATTGAGGTGTCAAATACGACAAATCAGTGGCCGTTCGCCACCGTCCTGCTCCTAACGGATACGACGAACTTAACTCTGGTTCAGCCAATAACGTCACATTGTTCGATATATCTGTAGCACCTTTATCAATAGCGTCGCTGAAAGGCGTTCATCTAAACGAAAAGATTCAAGCTTCTAGTCGAAATGATGATTAAAAAATGACTGAGGTTTGAGGTATCAACTCCACCGCAGAGCTTTGTCACAGCGTTCATTTGCCGTGTTGTGTTTACGTGTGTCTTGTGAAGTGCTAGTATCGAAGAGTGCTTGTCATTTGTCATGTGTACTTAGAATGAAGGAAATAACCGCTGAGATCATACATCGATCAGCGTCTGCGCACTGGATATATCAATTCGTAAACCGTGATCTACCATAGCGTATATACTCGGGTTTTATTTATTAGAAAAGTTAACAAACAGAAATTTCAGTGTAGCTCGTTAAAATCATCCGCCGTCGATTGCGCTTGAATTAGCCTGCCAACTTTGTTGTATCAGTTCGGCTTGGTCGCCATTATCGGAGTACACACAAAATTCATCCATTCTACGACTTTTTCGGGCATCCACGTCGTCATCATTGTCGCTGTGAAGGCATCAGGTACCCGCATAAAGCACTATCGTTAAGCACGAATGAATAAATAGTTGAAAATAACTTCACTGTTTTCCTTGCGAATGCCTGCGCGTTTCGGGGATGTCACACTGGATCTATATATTCGCTGTTCACAATCACCCTTGATTTCTACTCGCATCATGAGCTTCTTGTCCAACTTCGGAATGAGTAAGTAGGCCGACGCTATCGTCCCATTCATCACGGCATACCGCCTGCTATTGTCCTGAGCGAGTCCATGTGCGCGCATACGTGCATGCGGAACTTCTTCTAGATCTCTCTCGTTTCGGTCGTAGACTGGTTACCGCAGATGATGGATGACGAGTATCGCCAAATCGCGCTTGCCTGCCCCACCGCCTAGACGACGGCAATTTCTGCTGAGTACGTTGCTACGGCTGTTCATTGTACGTGCTCGCCGATCCCCAAGGAGTGGAAGGTACAGATAAGTTCACTAGGCTATCTCATGGAGAGTGGTTAGCTGGCAATCGAATGACGGAAGAACTGCCCCGTCCAGGAAGATGATTCAGTAGCGATGGTTTCAAGGCCTGACAAGTTCTTATATCCACCGTGACTATCTAGCCGTCGACCATAGTTAGACAATATGTGCGACATTTGATCGTCTCAAAGGAAACAATAATCACACGCTTATACCGAAAAATCATTACGGCCTCGATTCCGTTCTCTCTCGCTCGTTAACAGTTGCTTCCAGATCACAATTGGCTTATCATTGTTAAATGCCGAAGTTCAGTTCAGCCGGTCACTACAATACTTGCGCTCCCACATATCAATTGATGTCTACGTGAATTTGTACCTAAATTATAGGCGTTGCCGCGTGCCTAATTGACGCGACGTTTATCCGCCTGAAAGCGCTCATCTATAACGTCAGCGGGGCGTACAGAATAAAAACAAAATAAAATCATTGCCAAAGACAGTCGTATGAGGAGATCTTAATCAAAACTTAACAGTATAATCGAACGGCGGAATTTTATCCGGAGTGCGCTACATTCTCTGAGTTTATATGAGAAAGTGAACACGATCAAATGAACGAATGTTACGCAAAAGGCTGCGTATGTGTTCCAAATAAGATAGTTATCGAAATAAAAGACATGAGTTTTCGGATAAAACGCTACGGTGAGCTTATCTCGAGTGCAAAAAATGGCAACGAGATATGACGTTTAAACAAACGCTCTTGCATGAGATCACCCGCCCATATTATAGGGATGCTTGCACTTTTACGCTTATCTCTTAAAATCGGCGCGTCCTTTATTTCAACGAGCTACGTTTCCTGTTGTTTTTGCAACAAATATGACGATTTCACCATGTGAATATTCTCGACGAGGTCTCCATAACCTCAGACCTAGCTAGCTCAAGCCTTTGTCCGTGTAAACATGCCAGTGTCTTTCTTTAAACTGGATCTACAACATATGCCCTAACAAAAACAGCAGAATTATTCATATAGGCCAGCGCTACGTAATTACGTGAGCGCTCTCGCAAATTCTTTCTTATATCGACCATCAGATGGATCGGAAACGTAAAAAAATAAGCGTCGTTTTCCCCGCTTCTAGAATCAGTTACCCCCAGCCATACACGAAGTACGAGGGGGCGTACCTGAATGCCTTGACCACGAAGAACATTCTTAAAAGGGGAGCCAATTCGCTCGTTTAAAAATGGATTACCGTTACAGTTGTTATTGCCGATGCTGCCGCTGCCGCTGCCGCCAGCAACGAACTTCTAATCATTTGGACATCAAAATAACCACCTCAGCCAGCTTGATCTTCAACATTTTCCTCGAAGCTAAAGAGCAACGATTCGAGTGCTTGTCATATTCTCATTAAGCACTGTTACCTCATGAAGCTTGCTTTCGTCAGCGGTTTCTGATTAATCTGAGAGAAGCGCCAAGCAAGGAAAACTTGCCCGCACAATCTATTCTTACGAAGAAACACGATCGTGCCATATATCATAAGCCACACACACATATATATATATATATATATATATATATGAGACAAGTATATAATAATTGTTACGCCGTATAGAAGATGTACATTTCAAAGGTTTTTTGAGGACAGCGACGACGACATCTCAACACGAACACTGAACTGAGCAAAATGCTTGCAAAAGCTATGAGCTCGCCGCTCGTTGCAAAAAAGGTGTGTATCAATCCATTACAAATATGTGCTCAAGTTTTAAAGGTAGCTCAATGTCAGGCTAGCAACCGATTAATTACTAAATTACTATTAAATATTTTTTAGGTTACAGGCTTGATTCGTTTTCCTTAAATGTTTCCAAATTCAACCAAAGGGCTTGCATCTGTTTGGCCTTTTCAGCAGAAATTAATAAGAAGACCGTCTCCACAATTATAACCGCATTCCACCGGAATCATCATGAGTTGTCCCCTGTCCTTCCTTAGCTCAATTTCTCAATGTAAGGAGAGGCAGTAACATATTGGAACACTGCTAGGACAGTGAATTAAGCAGAAATATTTTCTTGTATCTTTCTTAGCTTTAGCGATGCAGACGTGCCAAAAGTCGAATAATGAGAGGGGCCAGTGTGAAACAATACCCCCATTACACAATTGCCATACAACGTCAATGGCAAAATGTGACTCTCAACCATTACCACTACCCTATTACCGCCATCTAGTCGCTCGACGACCTTCATCTGATTTTACGGCCTGGCCAACGACTATCGCCCCCTAACAGCAAAAGGACGTCGTATGATATGCGACATCTCAGTAGCAGCTGGCGTCATCGCGTTTCTACAATCTTATTGCTGTTTTGTGACTGAATCGGATTACGTTTCCCCGACCTGGGCGATACGAGATCAGCAGCAATAATTATACTGGCGTCTAACATCCACTCGTCCCTTCACCTCTATGACTTTTTTTTGTTTTTCTGATTGTATGTATAACGAGCGGGGTACTGCACGGGAGGTAGCATCTCCGTGACACCTTAGTGGACAGCGTGTTTTCCTGCAAATCCGCGAGGACGTTATGATCTAGGTTCGAAGCCGGGCTTTCCCTTTCGTGACGGGAGCCGGCCATCTGTCTGATAGACTGCCTAACGGCGATACCGGACATAGAGGATCAACATTATGAAGGGTTCCCGTATGAAAGGGTCAAGTCCGTTGTGTTTGCACGGGAAATACGCTGTTTTATAAGAAAACGCTTCAAATTTACACGGAACAGTTGACAAACGGTACTTAGGCCATAATGGTCGGTCACAAATACAATTCGACTGGGTGGTAAGCGTTAATGCAACATGACTAAGCGTGTAGGAGGTTAATTTTTTTGTCGATATTTGGTCATGGCCTTATATTGATATGAGGGTCACCAAAATGCGCTCTAGTTGATTATAGATGTGTTGTTGTTACTTTTCAATGCACAGATGGCCTACGATATCGGTTGAAATGGCTATGTGAAATTTTGTAGATTTCGTTAAAAGTTGGTGGCAATAATCAAGCAAAGGCAATAGAAATCACTTAGGAACGCAGGAGGAAATTATCAGGTAATCATTATAGATTAGTGAAAAGTCTGTCTATTAGCAATTTCGTGGCACAAAATAGTTAATGGGAATGTATAGGGTTTTTACTTTCGTATTTAGATACTTAGTATGTGTAATAATGACAAAAACATTAACTGAAGAGCTTTCATTTAACCTCCGAAATGTCTCTCTCCGTCCTTTCTCTCCCTATTTGTATATTTGAGTGTGTATCCATTCTAACTAATTGGTCCTAGAGTTACTTCCACTTACCAAAGTCGTCGACGTTGTGATGTTACGTTAATCAGGATTAATTACTTTCACGCTGGTCAAAACTACTACTTAGCGCAACTATGCAATCCCGTATCGTCTGCTATGTAGGTTGTCAATGTTACTCCTAAAGGTCGGACAGAACCGTCGGGTCGTTACCTTAAAGGGCACTCCAGCCTAGTCTACTAACTTCTCTCGTTGCACTAAGATTCAACACATGGTGCGTACTCCCTCTGAGTGTGCGTTGTTTAGCTATGCGGGACCACCCTACCCCTTTGGTTATGCCAACGTGCTACATGGCTCAGGATGCAGACGGTGCTTTTTGGACAGAACTCGAGTTCTGACGAGTGGCCAACAAGGGAACTAATACAATCTATAACGTATAGTGACAGTGTAACGGCCGAGACGTTACGCACTGCGGCGTAAAACCGTCTATCGTAATACTGAAGGCTGCAACGAACATCGATCGGACACATCGATTGTGCCGTTCCGTCCTCTGCGGCAAGTAGCTGACCGCGTTATTTATCGGTCGGTGCCATATAGGAGCCAGAGGAATCTCCTAACGCCTGTCTGTTAGTCCAGCTAATCGACTCACTGTCACTGTTGGTTCCTGGATTTCGATGCAAGACCAGGGCGATTTATACTGTCTGATACAAAGGAGTGGGCCAAACTAACAAGCAGCTAGTCAGGGTAGTTAGACTGAAACTGTCGGCAGAGGGCAGTGCCCTTTTTACGCACCCCTCTAGCACCGCTTGGGGAAACGAGGAAACAAGTGCAGCAGCGTTGCCGTTGTCGACTCAATTGATAGGTACTTAATACTGAATAGGATGGAAGAAAATTTTATGTGAAGCGAGGAACAGAAGCAGGCTGGTCGAGACAACAAAAAACACTGTTGTTATTTTTCCGTAAACAATCATGTCGACATGACGATGTTGTATTAGCAGTGGATATCTCGTCTCTTTTGCTTCAGGCGTGTGTGTATCGATAGTAAATGGGTCAACAAGTGCTATACGATAGCCAGACAGTTAAACGACTTTTTTGTAATAGAAACGAGGGTGTTGTGTGGGGTCCCGTTAACGTTTACAGGGTAATGGCCAACTTGACGCGACGATGTGCCGATCATGACGGTGATGACTGCTGGCGCTATATAAACGAATCAATAATGAGGTTGAGCTCGAAGATAAATTCTCCAAAAAGTACGCACGCCAAGTTAATTATGTCGCTGTCACGTTTTACATCGATGTAATTATTTATATTTGACAACAAGCCCTACCGGTTTATTTAATATTTGTTCAAGTTTTAATACAGGAATATTCGGAACGATGTTCTAAGGTAGAAATGCACCGTATAATAAATATGTTTTAGCCAAAATCGTAAACATCATTGACAATATCTACTTGTTTCGGTAGAATTCAACTAACTGAAAAACTCTAATAGACCAATGCATAAATTCATTATTAGAGAAAAAAAGGAAATACTGAAAGTTGAGCTTTCGAAAGCTGTAATCTATTGTTTACAATTGTACGTAAGTTGAAAACTTATCTCTTGTTCCCGTTAACAATTTCTGCCCATCTGTGAAATGCAGTTTAGCAAAACTAGCTAGTTGTCCTCAAAGGCCGTATAGGTCACCAACCTGCCTCGACCTTCAACTATATCCAACTCTCAGTAGCCAGTGTCAATAATCAATACGCAAACGTATTAGCTTTTCGAGTATAGCAAGGCGAATTTGTTTGATCTGCGACGACTTTCATATGTCAGCCGTAAAGCTGTGCATAGCTACTTTATCCACTGTTACCTTCTATATAATGGTAGCAAACTACCTATTAAACCTAACCCTTAGAAATAATTAAGTACGGTGTCGACATGTGGACCGGCCGTAAGCAAACAGCGCTCTCCTGAAGGACACCACAGCCGTCGGTAGATCGCAGCGATCATATTGATGTACCATCAGTTTATTCGACAACGAGTAACTGATCATTTTTCACACACACAAACACACACACACACACACACACACACACATACACACACATACATCGGAAGGGAGCAATATCGTAGCACGACTCAACTCAAAGGAGTAAAAGAATTCTTCTAAAAGGGTCAGTTTCCCCACTGCCAACCGGATTCACACTGGACTGATATGTCCATTTGCTGCCGAAGAGGAATCTCTTCTCACAATGAGGCCCTTAAGAGGGTTACAATGCTCGCTGAGGGCTAGGTTGCGAAGTCAGCAAGAATCAGACAAAGGATCAAGCCCCATGTATTTCAGACGTGTCCTTTTTTGATGGCCTGCGTAACGCAGCGAAGCGTCTCCGGGCTGACCCACAGTGGTTGAAAAATGTCTTTGTTGACAAATACTTCTTCTCGGTAGAATCCTTTCGTTGACATTGAAATCACATCGCATTTATATACACGAAACAGTACACCGGAATCTACCTCCTTCTCTTCTGGGGTAATTCTACAAAGCTTCGCTTGCCCAAGCCTTGATATCGAACTTCCCACCATTGTAACGACTAATTCAACAGGAATATGGAGAGGGCATTACCAAGAATTGAATTAAGTAATAATTAATTTATTGTTACTCGTCTGAAGAGGATATAAAAACATAAATAGATTATGCGGAACATAATATATTACCTCCGGAGTATACTATAAGTACTCAATGTTTAAAATGAACGACCACAATTTATCGCATATTTTAAGCCAATTATGTTACTGTTTATGCAATTTATGTAACACTACAATACGATTATACCTATTTGTAGTATTTACAATGTGAGGGAAACAATATATGTGTCCTAGCGTCTCCCAACATATATATGTATATATATCTATATGTGGCGGTTAAGGCTTGTTACTATAGGACAATCGTACGCAATCCGAACCGATTCGTGTGTTAAACTGAGTCAACCCGGAAGTGCCTGTATAACCCAATTGCTATGGTTGGTTATTTGGTTTATGGGCGATTTAGTGGCCAGTAGAAATACTATTGGTACTTCCCACAAGCTTTTGTCATTCGGTAAATTCCACTTCCGCATTCACCATTTCCTCTATGTTCAATTAATACCCGTGGATGTAATATCATCTGTATATTTACTGACGACAAAATATGGAGCTATGTGCAGAAGCACTACGTAACACTACAGATTTCCTGCATAGCACTTGTTGTTGTTATTTGAAATTTGCCGTCACCTCTTTACGGCAGACAAAGTCACTTTTATTCCTTTTAACCAGTTTGCAAAGAAGCATATGTTTGTTGGAGACAAGAGAAATACAGCGGAAGTTTACCACCTGAAGTCTCCCCGTTGACGGGGCGAACGCGTATGATGGGTAATTTTAATGTGTCTTTCACCGAAACGTCATTCTGGTACAGAATGTACGGTATTAAAGTATAGAGTAAGCGAAGAGCAGAGTAAAAGGACAATCAAGAGAAAAATTTAAGCGTGCCTTGCCTCGGCATCTCTTAAAAGCTACAGGGGCAGACGCACAGATTAGCGGCATGGAGGTAATGGAGGTAGCGGTTCCAAAAGATGCTGGTGCAGCGTATTGGCCAATATTACTCTTGCTACTTATCTCCTACCTGCCATTACTTCAGCAGAGTTTCGAAAGATAAAGAGCAGATATCTGATGAAAATGCTATCACAAACGAACGTATACTGCATAAAACGAGCAGCTTTCTCAACACTGGCATACAGCAAAACAGAAAACTTTTCGCGGCTCATGTTGGATCTGTGGGTCTCAATGAAGCTGCACGTTTTGTCTAGTCATCTATCTGACCATCTCGACAAGCATAACAATGCGAGTTCCTTGTTCGGCATTGCTCCCAATGTCTCTACCCCTTCATCTTAGCTCCCCTTCTTCCGTTCTCTCAACGCCCCACAGCGCAACCCTCAACGTGTTTACTGTTAACATACCACACCACTTATGAGTACCAGCGCCATTGTCCACATTGGGCGGTGGTTATGACAACAGGAAAAAAGGCAGTACTGTACGTGTTTTTCGAAGCTATGCCTAAGCCCTGACCGGCTCACCCTATGGTTCGCCTGCGGCTTTGCGTTCGGAAAGGGTAGCCAGGCAGACGTAGGGGATGTGTGGCCGCTATTAGCTAATGCGAATCTCATCGACTGCTGAGGCGACACCCGATACTGGACGACATTCATTTGTTGCAAAAGCATTGGATTTAAGATCAATCCAATCATCAATGCCAAGATTCCTCCGACGATAGCGAAGGCCATCGTATGACAGGAGCAGGCCTAATTTACCCTCATTCGTACTCGAAAATATGTTCGTGTTGATCTATATTATTATTTTATGAATACTGCTTGTACGTACATACACATGTCTGTGCTACAGGTGTTGCCTCATGGCCGTTCGTACAAATGGCAAGGTCTTGTCTGTGATAACTGCGCACTTGTGGTGGCTTCCTTTGTGGAATTTGTACAGGCAGTCCTTTCATTCTGTTGGGCAATGTCCTATGGAGGAAGGCAGCAAATCGACTGCGAAAAAACCTGTGTCGATCCACAAACTATTCATTGCGTTTAGGCTCGTTTCTTCAGCCAGCTTCATTTCTGGGGGAGGGGGGGGACCGACCCATAAACTCTATGCTTTTATAATATAAATATATAAATAAGCAGTTTTCGAAAATTTGGCGCAACTGGTTGGATGAAGATAAAGTTGCTTGCAATTTGCCGGACGATCGCTTATAACTAATGCCTCTTCAAACGGAACTTGCCCATTTATGGGACTTGTGCGATTGAGAAGGTTAATGAGCGGACAAACGATCTCTAAGCACACTCAGTTTTGAAACACCTCACTTCCCTGAATGAGACATAGTCGTATAAATGGGCTTTGCACGTATTTAGTTGGGTTACTGAGCGTAGTAACGCTACGAAGACCTCAACTCTCTATTTAAACTGGGATCGAAAACGTTTGGCGAGTGCACGGGGCCAAAATGAATTTGTAGCAAATGTAGCATAGTGAACACGTTCAAATACGATGTACCTGTATCTCGACATACATGTAACTCACCAGCCATTAGAAGTGTGCAAGTGTATAATCATGCAAACGTAAAATTATCTACTAAAGAGAACTGCGTCTAATAAATATCCGCATGTATTTTATGTGTACTTTTTTCGTAGGTTGAATGGAAGGTAGGTTCTACTAACAAACAAATGCCTGGGTCGGCATTTTTAAAGAAGAGTTAATATAAAAACACAAAAATAAGAAAAGGGATATAGAGAAAGACTTTTATTTGGATTAAGGCAAGAAAGGCCAAGGAAAAACCTTTGCCCTTTCCCGATTTTTCCGCGATCCTGTTCTTGGTTTTAGCTCCAAGGTAACTGTAGCCGTGGTGATGGCATAGGGGTGAATAAGGCAAAAAAATCCTACTTCTCTCAACTGCACTCGCTTTGCTCTATCACAGTCGACTATTATAGGGTTTTATTTCGTCTGCCTCCTTCTGTCGTCTCTAACGGATATGCTTTTACCAGTACAGCGAGTGGTATTGCCGCAGTCGCCATGTCGGGAAAAGCAACGAAAAACTGCACTTTGCTGGCAACCTTACACAGGCAAGAACCCCATCCAACTCACTCTATTATATCTAGTTCCTACGCACACAGCCGAAGGGCACCAATGTGGTATAACACATGCAGCGTCTGTTCCTTAGGCAAGGGTAGCAGAACACGGTCCTCAACGGCAAAGCTGTGCCCCGCGTCGCCGCTGCGCGCGGACCAGGTCTCAGCGCCATCTTGCGTCTAACATTCTAGCTATCCACATATGCTTTGATATTGTACGCGAGGCTATAGCTTGCACAGAGAACGGGAATGAAGAAGCAGAAAATGCGTAAAAAATTCACAGCAGCCTTCAGCTATTACTAAGCTGCAAGCCGTAAGTATTCTGCTTAGATAGCAGTGTATCGTAGTGCAGGGCATATCGTACGGGGCCATATCGTTCGTAAATGCGAATCTTGTAGCATAACGGCGACTAGAACGGCAAAATTAAGACGAAATTGTAGCCAGTTCTTTCTCCCGTTCACAAGAATCAAAATAAATCTTTTAGTAGAATAAAATTCGAGAGTTTGGTAATTACGACGTCGATTGGGTAAAAAGTATACGGTTATTTTGTCACCTGACGGTGCTCGTCACTAATAGAGCGTGTTGCAAATCTGTTGAATATGAAAAAAACGTTTATACTTACACCTTCGATCGGTGCCGGTGTATTGTATATGGAAAACAATAGACCTGGTCTATAAACTATGTTAATCGCCGCAATAAATCATTCTTGGAAATTTCGTTTCAAGCTATCATCACACCGCACTTCTAGGCAACGACGATAGATAACAAAACAAAGATATCTATGACAGCCACCGCTAGGGTTTCGCTAGCATTCTTGTACAGGAAAGGGCTATAACTCTGTAACAAATGGAGTTTGTGCGCTTCAATCCGCATCGCGTTTTACCCAGTCTCCGAAGGGTCTTTCTTAGTGTTCATATAATATCGGGGTTTGGGCGCCAATTGCTATCAGCAATCCCGTTTAACCACTACCTTTATAAGCTGTAGCCTACTGGGTGGATCTAGACAGGCAACTGTGCTTGTTGTGCCGTTTATCTAACTTGTGGCGCTGGTGACGACGGCGAGCCTTGTACATATAATATGTTTGAGGGGGACACCCCGCCGAGACTGGGGGTCCCTGGAGAAATCAATGCTATCGCCACCGCCGCTGCAGTAGCCGCCATCATCTTCCTGTCTGTGCATTCGTTGACCAGGAACGTACACTGCCGACAATGTCGGTTTGCCGCTCGTTTTCTCTTTCCAAACTGGGCGTGCACGACGAGGACGAGGACGTCGCCGCCGAATTTTCGAAGTAATCTTGCCGCCCAAGCGGACAGGGAAAACAGTAGGTGAACTGTTAGCCGCAGCGGCTGTGTGTCGACTTTGCGTATCGTCGCTTGTAGAATTGATACGGTTCAAATAGGCCAGATTAGGCCAAGCAGTAGGGAGTAGTTGTTCGGGTATCGGTAAATTTGGCTCAGTAATGGCCTCAAAGCGATTCTGCGTTGTACACACTGTATAGCTGTGCACAAAACGCGCGTAACTCATGCCCATTCAACAGCCTTGAACAGAACAGGAGACACTGGATAACTTGGTAAATAAGCCGAGGCGAAAATATGCGTATGCTACGGGCCTATGGCTGGAATCGGGACAAGCATAACAGTAGGGAGATGAGGGCAATGTTTATTTCAGTGAAACATGCGTTTGTGTAGAGACGTAAGATGTCATCGTCATTGGGGTCAAAGTGGGCGAGAACATCGCTCCGCTTCACAAAGAAGAACACTGTCTAAATATAATTTGTGTACACAATGTATGAAGATATTAGACGATGACTGTGTCCTCGGCCTCGTTGGCCTAGTGAAAAATCTTTCGCAGTCTGTCGTTTCGGCTGAACGATACCGACTACTGCTGCACCGAATGCCCTATAGGCTAGTGAACAAGCTTAGTGAACCAGCTGCTCAAGGCATTATATTATAGTTCTATATAAGAAGATTATGTCCGGTGGGGGGGCGGGGGGAAGCGGGGAAACTGGTGTCATAAATAACGGTCTCACGGAAATCTTCTTTCCAAGATATTTAATTTTGAAACTGTATGTAAATGACACTTTGCTGGAACAGCCAATATCGGGTTGAATCTCTCTAATCAAGACAGCGGAAAATACATATCCGTAGGCGATATTCCGTTTGACACTCCTTCGAACTGTTAGGACACGCTGAGGTTTGTCCTTACGTATTACGTACAAAAATTACACGTTATTATGATGACGTTTAAACTAAATTACGCTTCTGTAATTTCAAAAAACGCATAAAAACTACTGTTGATTATTCTGTATATTTTTGAAAAACACGCGAAATATAAAAGTTTATAATAAGATTTCGTTGTTTCACCTGGTTACTCGTCATATTCCTAAAGAATATTATTAATCCTGTATTAAGAAATTTACTTCTATCGCTGTGAATCAACGTAGTTGTTAAATATGCAACTTGAAAAGATGATCTCATTTTATAGACTTTCGTCTGATACTAACTCACAAAGTGTCCATCGTTGTTATTGTCGATTGGAAATCCATAATGCTTTACCCTCTCAACAGTATCACGTTTTCAGGCAACTTGTATCTCTTGCGAAGCTCCAACGTTCTCCTTCCACTGTATTACTCACCAGGCCAACCATTCTCTGTTTTAGTTTGTTATATCTCATTTCCGTAATACCACTCTAAACGGACAGCTCTGTAATACCTAGACTAAAACAGGCAAACAACCTGGCCTTAAACGCACGTGCCTCACTTACTCTGCTATGCCGACCAGCGTTCGCAGGCAGTCTTTCCCTCAGTATATGGCAGCCTCCGCTGATGCCGCGGCCATTCTTTTCGATGCGCTCCAATCGGACGCCTATAGCATTGGCGATTTCGGCGATACGGCGGCTATGCGGTCGTACCATTTCCACACGCTCATAGACCTTCTCCTGCCGCTGTGGCTATCGGGGCACGCCTTTAATTTATGCTACTGTGACCGATTCTTGGTTCAAATCGTACTGTTCACTTATTCATCATGAGGAAACGATGAACGACATGACTTTTCAGGTTCTTTAGAAAAATTAGTACGCATCTTCCTTAACTGTGTCTAGATGGTTGCCATCACCACCGCCATTGCAGTACCGCCAGCCTGGTATCATTGTCATCAACTAGAGATTCTGTGACTTTCGTTGGCACTACGTTTCTCATACCCATTGCTATATGGAAGCCACTATAGCAGCGATGGAGGAAATGGCAACAGAGAACGACAATAGGAACAGCAAAACCGACCCCGATTTCGTCCGAGTCCCAGACGGTATTGATCAGACAAATGGTCGTCGACTGAGTGAGCCAGACAGCACCATGTTCCCATATCGAAATAGGGAGGAGACTTCCTTTGCGGGACCCTCTAGGACATTCGTTTTCTGGGGGCGTGAATCTATGCGAAAGCGTTATGTGTCAGAATCGGTCGTGCAGCCCACTGTATACTCATTCAGATGCAGACAAACAGATCTGACCCACATAAAGGCAGAATGGACATGCAGAGTAGTCAATGACCGCTACCCTTTCTTTAACATGGTCCTTCTCTAAGGACCAAAATATAGCAAAAAAAAACTGCTCCGTTCATACCTGCAGCTCGTTTTTTTTCATTTTTCATCTTCGTTGGCTACATTTTGAAGTAAGCAGTAGCCATTCACTGATAGTCGCATTACCAATAGCGGGGTACAATTGAACCCTCCGTTTTTTAATGCCATGGCGCAGGCGTCGAATAGCAGAAAAGTGCTTGAATAGAAAAAGCCAAAAAGCGACAATCGAGACTCGAAATAGATCAAAAAGCTCAGGCTAGAAAAGAAGTCCAAAGAGAGTCACAATGAAAAAAATAGAAAATAAGCTGCGTTCACCACCAGTCCACTTTATTCAGTTTGTTTTTTGGGATATTTTGTTTAGTAGTGCATAGGGAAGAGTAGAGAGCTAACTTACTTCTTCCCCCGCAACTGTTGTTTGCATATTATCTGTATATTACTGTAGATCTGGACCATTTAAAGGGCAGTGCCACTATAGAAAGTTGTTGATCACAAGGCTTGCTCAAGGAAAGAATCGAGCTAAACAAGCTGATTGTGAGTTCACAGTAGATTTTTTTTCCTTTTCACTTCTTAGCTCAGAAGATCATGTATTAGCTACCGGGTCGTTTACACAGTAATATTGTCTTTTGAATAACTCGAGCCCTTTGATGTTTAGCCCATGTATAGCTCGTTCAAGTGTTACCAGTAATGTAACGGGGATCGCTTTTATCCGTCGTAATGCCTGATGCTAGCTATCTGGCTTACTAGCTACTGCGGTTCCCGCTTGATGGGTATATTTCGAATCTAGTTTTAGGTCGAGCCTGCTGCTTTTTCCTATAGCCGCGTAGTTATCTGATCCAGTCCAGTTGGTCAGTTCCTTCACTCAGTCGAGGCTATATCCGCAGTCCGACAGTGATTATGCCTGTCCTGGACCTAGAAGTCTGTGGTTGGGATTGCTTACCCCAAAGGCTTTGCTGCCTCGAGACGGATTGTAAAGTACTTTTTTCGTAACAGGAAAACATTGGCTAGGGTTCTCACACCGAGTGAGCAATAATGGTGCACGCAGACCTACTACCAGAATGGATCCCTTTTTACACTCCTCTTTTCTTTTCCTGTTGCCTTTCTCAAGATATCAGTTTCAGAGCAGTAGCTTACTCCCGATTTAAAACGACTGCCAGATGTATCAGCATCACCGCTATAGCTACAGAAAGAAGGATGCCATGTGGTGAACTTTCGTCTGAGAGGCCGAAAGCCAAATTATGTAGTAATTAGAACTTGAACAGTAAACGCAACTCTGAGAAAGTTAAATAGGAATGGTTGACTGTAAACATGCAAGTGAACAGCTGTGTCTTTGAAATTAACGAAGCACTTATTATTTCGACATAAACACACAATGGAGAAAAAAAGATAATCTACTGGTTTTAACCAGAAAGGTAGGCAAGTAACGCTTTTAAGGAAGCAGACCTCAAAAAGGTTTCTTTACGAGAAACCTAGAATGCTTGCATGCATATACCAAGAGTGAAGTATTCTCGTGTGCATACGAAAATACAATACACGGACCATTTAAGAGGGAATTTATGGGAAGTAGTGTGCTGTAAATTCTTGCCAGTATGAGTTCCACGCAAGGCTATAATAGGGCGTTCTCACTATACCCACGGTATAATCGGGAACGGACTCGCATATATATTCGTCCGTCAATAATGTTATTCGGTAAAATTCTGTAGAATTGCTCGTACCCCGTAAAAGTGTACGTGTGTATAAATATAATCGATAAGGACACGTTATTATTACCCGCAGCCATATTATGAAGCTGGAACGACAAAAACAACAACTGAACGCCCCTGCCTTGTTGAATGCGAAACCAGCAATGTACGTTCACGTTGTAGATAGTATATACGTTCGGGAACGGCGTATAAAGGACAGGCGCTCGTAGGACAACAGTTTTTTTTGCATTTGGGGGCCTGCTTTGGGGCGTTGTTCACTGCCGTCGACGCGACATCTAGCTCATCCTACTCCTTACTTTACTCTCCCTCTCCTGTCCTCCGACCTAGCAAAACATTCCAAACCAATCCAAGAAGATGGAATAACGTGGGCACTAAGAGACAGGCGCAGTTGGCCAGAATAACTCTTTGGCATCCTTGAAAGAGGATAGTGAGACCAAATTAAAGGTTGTTGCAAGCAAGGGGCGGTCCGGTTGTGGGGGCCTAAAGGTGAAGGCATTAAGAGGGGACGTTAGACAGCGGAAGTATTTCAGCCAGCCGAATGATGGTATTATCATTTAACTGTATAACGCACCGACGTAGCAGTTGTAACTGCACGAAAAACCCAAATCGAACGGCTGATTTGACTTCGTGCTAGATGACATGAACCGTGCAGATCTCACAAGCAGACGTCAGCTCAAACATTAGTTTGAAGCCTTGTCTTCAGCCACGTGCCCCGGGGCGAAAGCTTTCCAGGCAAACAAAAAATGAGAGTCACAGCCAACGCCAGTCTGATTACCACTGTGCTGATGGCTGATCAAGCACGGGGCCTTCCGTTTGGCCTAATTCCGTTGCTGATACTACAGCAACGCTTAGAATGGTCAGGACAGGCTATGAGAATGGGGTAAACGCAGAGGGGATCGAGTCGAAGGCCGTCTCTGGATACTATACTCAAGGTGATATGGCGTGTGAACTGCGAGATAGAGATGCGGGATTACTTTATCTTCGCTAGGGAAAGCGTTTACTACGTAAAGCGACAAAAGCGAGGTTTTATATAATGACGAGCGAAAGCTGCAGCGAAGAAAGATATTGCGTGTTAGTTTCTAAAGTGGTATCGGCGGTTAAATGTGAGTCCGAATAAGGCTACGCAATGAAAGACTAAAAAAAGCTCATACGAACTATATTAGAGAGCGCATGATTGTGGCTGCTTTGTAAACCTAAAATGAGGCAAAAAAAAAGATCTGGATAGTTTTACAAATACACAGTGAGCAATAAGAAATTTTCCCCGTTGAAAAATCTGGTCGTTTTCTGAAGTCGTAATTCGAACGTACGCGTACTTTACTACATTACGGCGTGAATTGAAAAAGAAAAATATAGAAAAAAAAACACCACCGGACACAGCAGCTAAACCTGAACGAAATTCGGTATGATAGGTCGTATTTGCGTTTGACTATAGCAGCTAACGGACGGATTTCTATTGCCACATTCTAGAAGATGAGATACGTCATTTGATTGTATGTATCACAATGAAAATTATGATAAAATATATCTTTGCAGTTCCATCATGTTTCGTAAATTGTAGCTCGATACTATATCGAGTTTAAACAGAAAAGGGGAAGTAAGTTGGAAGCGGGGTATGATAGCACGCGGTAGAAGACTGTATCATGACGGTACGCCGTGAGCATCTCCTACTAGTGATCCCGGTCAAGTAAAACTATTGCTTTCGTTAAGTATTCATCCAAATATTATTCATATCAGTTCTGTTGGAAGGAAGTCAGCAATTTACCTAACAAACTGTTGCAGAATTAAGTCTCCACGATGCTTTATACTATATCGCATACATTAGGTGGTTTATGGCGGATGTGCGACCTGCTCATTTTGATATTTGTCAAAGGTTTAGCCTAAACGACTGTCTTCCGCTCGTACACTTTCCGCTTTCTGAACGCCCCCTAATCGTTTTGAGCCCTATTGTCATATTTATGGCAGCTTCTTTAGATGATCGTAACAAAATAGAAATTTTGACATCTGGAGCTGGATTCGAAGAAATCCGTTTTCGCAGGTCCGTTCGTTTCGGGTCTCGTTTTCACTGTCGTAGTAACGGCGGTGCGCACAATGTATTTGAACCGCCCAATCGAGGCAGAAAGAGAGATTCGAGGCAATAAAAACAGTCACCGTCGCAGTAACCACAGGAAAAGCCGCATTGTACGAGAGACCTTGCGCGCCTTTTCCACTTGTGTACTTGTCAGCGTACTAACGTCGCATCCGCCTATCCGAGGCTATACTCTTTTGGCATCCAGATATCGGAAGGTGCTCTTTTATTTCAAATCTCGTCCCTGACAAAACCTTTTCTGCTCGGTCTTGCGCTTCTGGGGTCGTTCATAGCGCCCAGGACCGAACGGGTTTTATCGGATCTAGAGCGGGAACAAGTATTAGTAAGGGCTACGCATTTTTAAAGGGTATAGGGCTTTCTGGCTATCGATCATTCTGCTGTTCACTAACTGATACGGTTTACGCGCACAACTGTGTGTCGACCATATTCCAGCAATCTCCCTTCGCTATTGCGGCTGCAGCAGACGGGGCGGCCGATTTGAACCGTTGGCAAATCAGAGCGGAAAAAATAGCAAGAGCGTTGCGTTGCTTTACCCATGATATAAACGAAAGATACGGTTCACGAAATTGAGTTGATTAGATTACTAGATCACGTATGCACCTGCGGTCTGAACCGGTTTCCAATTCAGGACACAAGGCACGCCACTTATGGTGATTACAATTATAACTGATTAGTAATGTAAACGAGTTAAAAGTAAACATGTTTGCTAAAAAAACACTAAGACACCTTTTGAATGTAACGTTCCAAATCCAAGGAATAATACTACATGAAAGGTGGTCGATACGTCTGCGGCAGTCATTCTCGAAGTACTTCTTCCGTTATTGATGTGTCTAGTTCAATATATGTCTGGAAAAGAGCCGAATGAGGCTACACGCTATTGAAAATTTCCCTAACATTGGATAAGCTACTTCTATGGAAACCCGCTCATTATATCTATTAAATGGATGGTGAAAGCTAGAGGATAGTAAGTATACATGTGTACCTGTCGAAAAATACCAGGCTTTTTATTTTACTACATTTAAGCTTATAAAAGACCGTTATCTATAATCTAGCTGAGAAAGGAGTCTCTTTTCATTATAATTATTTTATCGGACAAATGTCTGCAAGGCAAGAGACAAAACGCCGGGACATTTATCAATAAAGTATTGTTAACTTCTAATTCACAGACCGACTGTGCGGCCATTCTATCGCGTATCCTATTCTAATTCATTAACATAAACATCAAAATTAGTTGGCAAGCATCTTGATTCTTGTCAAACAACTTCCAACCTTAACCTCACTGACAGGTGAATCTTCGGATGACAGCCGCAGCCATTTTTGTTTTCATCCTGAGACTGTTATGGAGTATAGGATGACTGGAACCTGGAAAATGTTACCTTGGAAAATGTAATCTAATCGAAAAATGTTTTTCTATCACTTCTCAGCATTCGACTTGTTTCTTTAGGCTTTTCCTTCTTTCATATACACTGTTGCCGTTTGATCGGCTGCGGACAATTGCTGTTGTTTATGCCTCTACTTTTACGCAACTTCTACGTAGTTCTCGGTATTGGTTTCGTGCCAAATCATAGTTCCTCCTTACGCGCTATTCATCCATAGCCTCGTCGCTACGGTCACAGTTAGCAGTGCACTGATGTGTAACGAATGGGCACTGGACCTCGGTTTCTCACAAGGCAGACTGGGGAAAATCCAGGCCTGCTCATTCTTCTCTGTTTTCGATCAGATGGCCTTGAAAGCGAATCTGAAGTCGTCGAATCAAATCAGACCGACTTGGGGTTGGATCACACGGCAACACGAAGCAGCTGTTGGTTCTCTCATACATCGACATCATTAAAGGTTCGTTACATTCTGGCATCGGAAATAGCTCCGACGTTTGCTGCTAGCAGAGCTAAATACGACACAGATCTTACAGTTACTTCGATCGCTGCTAGCGTCGGTGTCGATTCCAGTTGTTTGTCAAAATGCGTGGCGATATCGGAAGCCTGTAGATGTCGAAGGCGGAGAAGGATAAGAAAACCTCATTGAACAAAGACAGAAACAAGCAGGTGTAAAATCACTTAAACCTAGATTCTGCTTGCTCTATGAGTTACAAGTTAGGCAGCTGGGTAGAATAAACTTTGCAACTTCGTCCGTAAGTCATGTCTGCTTGTGTAATCTTTCTTCGTTCAGCATTGTGATATTATAGAGCTCTAGGTCCACAACCTTACTTCATAGTTTCGAAAATTTCGAGACTGATCCGGCTAAGCGCTTGTAATTCACCGGTTGACAAACGAGACCTCAGGCCGGTAACTCGATAGCTATCAAAATCCCAGGCTAATCAACTCTATAGATAACAATCCTACATAACAAACCTACATCCACAACAACGGTGTACATCTGTCAGGACTTAGTTCGATATTTTTCCTTCATATTGGTATAATAAAATTGTGGCATGACCGCCACAAAGCGTCTGCACTAAATCACACACAGTGAGGCGCAATGACAAGGAAAAATTAGGAGAATCGCACATGTAACGTCGTACGACTGGCGTACCCACTACTATTAGGACTGCTTCAACTCAACCGAAAGTCTTGCGTGTCGCATAAATAAACATAATTGGTTTAAACATTTAAAAAATAATTGTTTATGGCAACACATTATGATATGGTTACCTTTTCTATACTCAAAAACCTTGGCCAATTATCGTTTCCGTTTTCCTCCTGCCTAGTGCCTGGTTACAGGACGGTACGTACCGTTACGTGTTGCCGTTGTTTTGATCACTTTTCGACAAATTATCGACAACCTCTGTTCAATAATCAATGTCAAACTAGGAGCTTGATCCCCATATGCGTTTCTATATATATGTGAACTTGATCTTGTTCAAGATCGAGCTTACGCTTGTGCACGCTAGAGATAACGTTGGTCTTTTCGTAAATATCAGTCACCGTTATTTAAGTACCTGTTATGCGCTAATCTTGAGTTAGAGACGGGAAAGAGTGGACATCGTCTGCTAGTGGTGCTCTAATTGAAAGATTGCTCGAAATTTCCTCCGAAGAACAAAAAATATCGAAGGAACCGATCACCCGAAGGCGTCTGGGCGATCGGTTCTCCTGGCAAATACAGAACGAATGCGAAAACTCATGAGAAGGTGCACAGCTTATGGAAAGCAGGTCCAAGTTGGATCTCACTTGAGTACACTTAGCCTAGTTAGTAGTTACTACTAATGTGCTAAGTTTCATTTGAGTCTTTCAGAGAAAAAAAGGTCCCCACTAATTTTAGGCTCCCATGCTTGCCGTGAAAACTCGCTTCATGCAGTTCATGACAGTTGTAAATGTGAAAGTTGAAATTAGCACGTGGCGTCTGAAACTGTTTGCCAGGGTTTAGATGATTAACGGTTTCGCGTAATTGTTAGGAGAAAAAGGGCCCTCCCGTCTATCTGCTATTGTACCCTCTTTGCGCGAGCGGAAGGGCAAAGCGATAGCGTATTTACTACAATTTGCCCCAACCTGATCAAGTCAGAAGGCTGTAATAGCCAGAAATCAATTAACGAGGGTTGTTATTACGGGTTCTTGCCGGTCATGTGTGTAACTGCGGAACTGTATAAAAAAAAATGGGGCTATATTAAACAAGAACATCACAAACTGAACTGTATCTTTTTACGTGGGCATAGTTAAAGAAGTTATCGTTAGCTCTTGTGGGTTTTTGACAGGTCATAACAACGTATCTAAACATAAGGTATTGTAGAACGAAAACAAGCGTAAGTACCCATAAGGCGAATAAAATGGCGTATGCTATATACAACGCAAACATTAATTAACAACATGAATGGGATTAGCAGAAACTATAAACTCCATGAGCAATAATTTGCCCAGTAATGTTTTTTTAGATTTACACGAGAGATAGTGAATTTAACGACCTGGGTTATAAAAACTCCCGGACCACTTTGACAATTTTCGCCTATCTGCTACAAAGCTGCACCCAAACTGTCAATTTGACAGGATTATTATAATTATAAATAATATCGCTTTTTTTGTTATTGTAAAGCTCAGGAAAAATCTGAAATGAAAAATACTTGAGACAGAAAAGTCAAAGAAAAACGAGGGCAGAGCTGAACCTAATTGTTACGATAAGGCCTTAAATAGTAGTAGTTGTACCTTAACCGATTCCTTCTCACCAAAGTTACACGTTCTGTGTATTGTTCCTTATCAATGTAGTCCGTCGTATTTCTGTTTTGTATTGTCGAACCGTCAAGGTAGTAGTATCCCCTGTGAACTGTGCGTCCCAGTTACATATATCGAACTTCATCCGATACTAATAGGGGAATTTTTTGTAGAATTCGTATTGTCTTTAAGGATTTGGTCATCTACCTATTTGCTTTGCAACATATGTATCTATCTCGGAGTGTATTTTACGTTTCGATGCCGAAGTGAGATAAACTTGGGTTTTCACGGTTCGACCAGTGAGCTGTCAGTAACTGGTTTAATATAGCCCGTATCAAGTGTGAAAAACTTACCATGTGATAGAAAAAACACGACAGTCAACATGTAATACGGAGATACATAAGGAACCTTGGCGGCGATGCTACGTCCTTCGCACCATCGTTATATCTGCGCATTTATCAAGCTATTACAAATAGATCATCGATTCTTATAAACGAAATGCATTAGAATATATGTATACAAACAATTCTGCGTGAATGGAGAATCTATTCAATATATGAGATAGAGAAGCTAAATTGATCTATATATGAGGTACAATAATATGATGTACCATGCGGTGCGAGTCCGCAGTACGTCGCGGAGCAAGTATGCACGATGCAGTACATACACATCGATAAAACAATACAAAACTTGCTGTACTTTTTCGCCCACTAAAGTTAAATGAACTCTCGATGAGTAGCCGGCACGAGTAACTCAAGCCGTGTATGCCGATACAAATCGCAGCCGAGCAGAAGAAGGGTTATTGTGATTCGTTCTCCCTTTCCATACCAATGTCTGAAGTTCAATGGTATAAGTTAGGGGGTATAAACTAGCATTGACTAGTGAAAGACCTCTAGCGATCGGCTAAAAGGTCAGTAAAAATGACTAACTACGAAGCTTTGTGTGTCGTGCTTGATGAACCAATATCCCGATGTTAATACGAACGGTTCATTAAAAACCTACTTTTTTTGTCATTATGGCAGAGGAGCCGAAGACCTGTTTACTAGAGAGAGTAGGCACTACAAAAGTTCAATGAAAACTAAATTTAAAAAGGGCGCAATGGTGGAAGCCACCGGTCGACCCCCCCCCCCCCAAAAAAAAACTTCTGTTTACTGCATTCAGCGATTCACTATAACTACGCAGTGAGTGGTTAGAACACTTAAGTTAGGCTGCCACGGTTGTTGGTGGTCGAGAATTAGGTGGCTAAAGGATGATGCATGGGTGTGGATAGGTTGTTCTTGAACGGGAGGCAGATCAGAGGGTGGAATGGAGAGGAAAGCAGCCCCGGCAGTGTTGGCATCGAACGGAAGGAAACACTCTTGCCGCTAGCGTTACAGGCATTTCCGGTGATTCCTAATAGCGGCCTGAAGTGGAGTAAAAGAAGGAAGGACCCTGCGTCTATTTGTATTTGCCTTTTCTATTGTCATAACGCCACGAAAATAAAAATCAAACAAAAGAGATAAGTTGATGAATATTGAATAGCGAAACGTTTTAGCGGAGTAATGTGGCCCGCGTTATGCCTTCAATCTATGTCGGCGATTCTACGACGCTATGGTTGCAACATCTAGCATGAACACCCTTTGATTTTTGTTGTTGAAACTGTAATTAGCCCAGCGTTCGACCGACTCGAATAGTTTAAGTTACTAATTTATCAGCAGCGTATTGGCAGTTTTAGATTTTCAGCAGAATTAGCGACCTCAAACCGAAACAGGTGACCGACTGATGGTCGAGCGAGTTACAGGCAACGAGGCATACATAAGCCAATGACGCCTGCCCCAGGGCGACTGCCAACCACTAGGAGACCTTAACCGCGTTCTATGCTTCAAGTGATTCAAACCTATTTGGGTCCTGGAGGTAACTGCCTCCCTCTGAAGCTCAGAACTATATGCACTTCCCCAATGTTCTTGTACGCCTCTACCACAAACTCTCCCTAGGTGCGGAAAAGCTTTCAGTAGTGGCCGACGTTCCCACAAGCTTAATGAACTCTCATCCGTACTCCTGGTTGCTGGCCTGTTTCTCTGTTTATTCGGCCTGGACTTTTTACGGCTTAGAGTTGGCCAGACAGCGGCTGCTGAACAAAGCTAAGGCTAGAAGTGGGATAGTCTGGGCAATGGAAGAGGAGGCAGCTTTGGCCTAACCTATTGGTCTCCAGTCATGCGTGCTTTGCTGCTGACTTTATTAGAATTATTAGTTGTGGCTGGTACATTAACCGCTGCCATATCGACTATAGGCAACTGCTCTCGTTACCATTACTATTGCTCGTAGTAAATATAGTAATGCAAACATGTGGTAGGACGATACGCGTGCTTCGGCTTATGCTGCTTCTACTTCGCTACTCGTCCACGAGACTAGATGCAAGTGTATTTCAGAGAAGCAGAAAACTCGTGAGATCAAATGCGGGTGGGGGGTTCGGCGGTCCGAGGGGCGGTGAGAAAACCATCAAAAGCTAGACACCTGTTTGCATTGAAGGCGGCATTACAGGCCAAAGTCAGTAGTCTTCCGGATCCTCGATTGCTCGAATATGCGCAATGCAAGGCCTGTTACGTGTATCGGAAGCCAGAGTATCCATAGCATGAAATGATTTCGTTGGTGGCAATCTCTTCGTTGAAATTTACAACAGTATAAAAGTAAAATCAAACGTCAGGAAAACACGGTGTTAGTTCATTTAAACCTAAATATCGTTGTATCTCTACAGCAGATGATTGTCTTCTTTGACGTTGTTTTTCCTATTTAGCTATATACTATACTATGATAAGATAACCATGAAACTATCATTAAACTTAAATTTAAAAATACATGCATACTTCGCTAGCTCGCAAGCGTATCACGTTGACTGCGCACGACCACGAGAACACTAATTTCGTTGAAACTGACCAAGTGGCTTCGTACCCTAATGCCTATTTTAATTAAAGATCGTTCTGTATACTAGCTACCAAGTGGTTTACTTTACTTTTATCATATAGTATGCATAAAAAATGGCCGATAATGACGACCATAAATAAAACACACACGCGTTATGATTGAGTTGCTCGCTGCCACTGTTCACCTCTAATCGTACGGAGAATATGATTATCACTTTATCTTGTACGAAGGCGGTGTTTTCAGCCGCGTACTCCTGAAGCCGGCCAAACAGAATGATGAACGAGAAAACGAATCCAGCTTGCATACCTTGTTTTTCTATTTCTTCCTCGAGAGAAGATGACTGTCGTAATAGTAGACGATATCGTCTCTCATTCACCCCCCTAATTCGGAAGTTGGCTGAACGCCAATAGGTGTTTCCGTTATATTTATCCCATCCTTTTCCAAAATCCTAAAAACACAAAATTCAGCATTAAGTTAGCGGCCGAACCATGATTCAGCGTGCGTTATCTTCTCTATGTCAAACCTAAATAAAACGAGCCCAGTGGAACGAAATAGTCCGAGTGAGGTAGTAACATCAAAAGGAGGACAGGATGGGAGTCAGAGACGATCACTTGTAGGCGCGGTTGCGGTGGTGCTACTGCTTTTAGCATACACATAGATTAGATGGAATTAAATGTATTAGGTAGAACTCATACTAGGGGTAGGATTCGTGGGCCTGGGTAGCGATGCACAATTGTCAACTAGGGGAATTCGGGGCTTTCCTACCATAAGAACCAGCGGGTATGCTCTGCTCAGTCACACATACAGACAATATAATAGTCGACAGTGTTGGATGCTGCCAGTGTCATTTGTCCATGACCAGAGCTGCGAAACTGTGCCCTTGAAGGAAACGGACGGATGTGGCGAACCGCGAAAAACCACGAGCACGCTGCTCAGAGAAGATGCTCCCTATTGTCGACACCGTCAGCTCTGCTAACGCAGTGGCATAAACTAGGTTCCGGAACAACCAGACCGCAAACAGAATAGAGAAGGGTAGCACCTAGTCAAGACGACGCAGTAACCAGCTATCTTGCATTGACAAGAATTGCTTGCTTCGATTAGATATGGTAAAGTTGGACAAGGTAGGCAAGGCCCTCTGCTGAACCATACGGTTTCACGACGAAAAGAAGGTACGTGGAAATAGTTAAGTGGCTCTATGGGCAGCGGTTGACCCAGTTCCCGGTAGATGTCCTTGCAATCAACAACAACAAAGCCAAAAAATACCGAAGCCACAAAGAACTGGAATGACCATAAAATTAGCGTATGAAGAAAAAGCCAACACCGCTCGGCCCACAAATCTCAGTAGCCATAGATGAGCAGGAAAAGCAGACCGGTGCTGAGCATTAGGATATTTTCGTGTAGAATAGAAGTCGAAGTCAACATTTCATCATTTCGCTTCTACGAACAACTCAGTTGGACCAGTTATGCTATTGCTATTGCAGAGCGTCGTCGTTTAAGCATGACGAGAGTGACTGTGCTACGATGTTGAAATACGGGCAGGGTGACAACGGTAACCGTAATGGTCCACAGCAGAAATGTCGGTTATCTGAAGGGGTATCGAGGAACGAAGGCAAGAGATAAAATTAAGAAAGCAAAAATAATCGAATGCCTATTTTCGGCTGGAACAGACCGACGGTATGTAAAAGGCTTGTTTTATCTGTCGCCTATTAGAGCAAAGTTTCTCTGTCGCTGCATTGTTATCATAAAAAAAGTAAATTAGCCAAGCAGCCTCATTTGCTTATTACGGTACTCTGGTCTACCGCTATAAGCTGGACATATGGATATATAGTAAATATGACAACAGCAAATATGTTTCCGTGAGTAGAGCATGTCATAGAGGTACGAAGCGGGACGAATCAACGTTCAGGTATTGCGGAAGCTGCTGGGGTTATTTGGCTGGGGTGAAATCGAATGCTATGTATTAACGTCGAGATGAAAAGAAGTGATTACTATAATGGCTGACTACCTTTCTCGCCAATAGGCTATCGAATTTATTGCTCAAAATGGTACGGAGACAAGCCAAAAATAGTCTTTTGAAAATTACGCCACTTCATACGCTTAGTCTTTTGGGGAAGGAATCGCATCTCTTTATTTCAGATAAAACAATAGTATATCGCATCATAAAAATATCTTCATATTTTATATATTTTTACCTACACATCATATTGCATCATGTATGCTGTTTTTCTGCCACGACGATGCGATCTTCACTACGGGCATTTAAGCACCGCTCTTAGAAGATGATGCTATCCCGTTCTCATTCTTTCAACTGGGGACCAGAAGCAACTATGTAAATTTGAAGAATCTGAAGAACGCCGACATCTCTTAAACTACACAATCACACTCGCGCATCAATTCAGCGTGACAAGGAAATTCCTTGCGTTTCGCTTATTATTGTTGTTAATATTTTTCTTCTTAACCATAAACGTTTTGATTGCTAGGCCCGGTTTACTGTAACTCTGTAGTCGCAATCTGTTGTGTCGTGTATTGCTCCGTTGACTCCGGCATTGTCTACCCCTTCATCGTTTTTTTGATCTAACGCCTCACGCACGTCAACAAATGAAGCGGCCAGCGATCACGTTGCTTCCTTGCCCCATAGGCTTTCTGTGGGCCCACAGGTCCAGCCGGGGGGTCACTCTAAGTAGAGGCAACAGTTCCGTACTCGGGGAACTTCCATTTCCCACAAACGGCTTTGACTAACGGCAACCCACATCCAATATACAGTTACGACTATTCCTCATGCTACAGCCGACGATAGTGTTTGACTCGTAAGGCGCTAGCATAAACAGAACGCGACCAATGGTAGACAAATGGGTCAGACGAGTTCGACTCTGTTTGGTTCTGTGAAGGACTACACCGTCGCTGATACTGACCATGGTGCTGACGCTATTGCCGCTTGAGCGAAGAGTGCGCGCATCGCAACAACGAGTGACGGTGATTGAAGCTCCCGTCTTTCTCACGATGTTTGATTTTCTTTTCCCATCAACAAAAAAAGTAGAACTCACTCTCGTCCTTTTGCTTACTGTAATATCAAAGACTGGGGAGGACTCTGTGTGAAAGTGTTTTAGCGGATCGTATTGTATTCTGGAGGTCGGGCACCATTGAGGAAGTCAGAACACAGTTCCGATCTGTGATTCCGACGCCCGATAATAGCGAGATTAGCAAAAATGCTAGTAGCAGCTGCATCGACTGGTACAACATTTCTCCTCGAGAGCAATATCAGTTAGACAGACGAATTAAAAACGTTTTCAGGCCAAAAAACAATAACAATAGCAGAAGCAATAGCATTTTAGCAGCAGGATTCGCGGGTTACGAATAAACAACATTAAGTATACAATAGTCAGGCCTAATTAAAACGGACCAACGATGGAAAGAGTCTTTCATCACAAAACTTTTTTCGCACTAAGATTCAAAGGCGCTTTCTTCTGCTTTCCAGGTCTTGCAGCATCACATCATCTGCTTCTAGCTGTCATTCACCGTTTGGTATCCGTGTATGATGTAATGATGTAGGAATAAAGATGGGAAGACTTTGGTTAAGAAGCCAACCAAACTACGTTTTCCCCCCAAATTGCATCCTACACTTAAGGAGCGCTGGTTGTGTTGGCACATAAAAATGCACCACGAATCCTGTCGTTTTGCGAGATAAGTGAAAACAGGCCAAGAGAAGGCGTAAAGACGTTGTCGGTTTTGTGTTCGGCCGTTATCAATCAGGCCATAGTTCGAGTATTTATTATACAGGTAAAACACACGCAAATACGTGTGTGTACAAAAAAATAATCACTGTGAGGCTTGAGAAGCATAGATATTGCATGTACAAAACGTAACCCACTTACACATTTAACATGTCGCAGTGTGGGTAACACATACTTCTTTTACGTTGACGTGCTGCAGTCACCTTTCCATTACGCTTTCTCCTCTGCAGCACCGTTATCATTATACTATAGCATAATAGTTCATGTAGCTTATAGCTGTGGTAAAGTCTCCGCTGCTACGGAATACCTTTGATGCGGTTCGATGTATGGGCGCTTGTCGCGATACGCTTTTCCGCGATCTGCTCCCGACGTAACTACTATGTACCCACTGGCAACAAGGCGAAAAGCAAGAGGAAAGCTGTTTGTCCTGCTGCGATTACTAAATGGGATTCATAAGGTTCGAAGAAGTCAAGAGTAGGCCCCGTACGAAGCCCAAAACACGACCCGTTGAAGGACGCCACAGTAAATGGCAGCGATTAACTTTTTGGCTGCTGCTGGTGCTGGTTTCTTCCAGTGCTTTTGTGAATGATGCGATGTTAATCTTCCGGAGGCTCTCTGTCTGCCAGTCGGTTGGTCTGTCCGTCCTATGTTGAGATAACCGTATGCCCGGCACGTCGTCCCCGCTCGACGATTCACTGAAAGGTTATTCGGCCGATAGCTATAAGGTAGTAAGGAATACCCGCTTGCTCGTCTTGCATCGCATTGGAACGGCACGCTTGTACAGGACAACAGTTCGCAGCTTGTTATACGACTGCTGCAGTAATACTATCTCAATTGATTCATAAATGTCTACTAGAAGGCCAAGCAAGGCAAATGGTTGTGCGAGGCACTTCGGTAGAGGCCCAAATGCACCTGTGAGACGTGTTCTCGTAGCCCAGTTCTGGTTTTAAAGGCCAAACTGGACCTGTCTTGCAGAAACTCCTCGCGTTGTGATGTGGGCGGATCAACTCGTCGGAAAAATAGATAACCGGTAAACAGCATGTGAATGTAGCATTTGTTCTTGTGTGAAATGGTCGTGTTAATGGGGCGCGTACATTTGTATTGCAATAGTTCGTGTATTTATCCTATCGGCACGTAAACAGGCACATACCTTCTACGAAATGGGTTGATTCTGAGACGTTCTTTAGTAACGGCACCGACACACAGCAGTACGATCGTTTCGACAAAATTTGTTGACCTTTGTACTTCGCTATTGACAAATTGATGTTTTAGACATTAGTCTACGAAACATTCACTAAAAACGTGTATTATCTTCCTTAGGGTCGTCATTCTACCAATGTTTCGCACCAGCTTCGTTGTAGGTTTTGTTCCGTTAATACCAGTAGTGAACCATAGCTAAGAGACTCAGATATTGCTTTGAACGGTCTCTGTTTATACCCACTGCTATCCAAATCTGTGCACATTTCTTACTAATCTAAGCTTTCACCATTTCTGCCAGGCTAGATCAGGCCAGCGTACGTTATTCGGTCTACATGGGCAAGTCTGTTCGTGACAAGCACGACGAAAACGCAAGAGAACCCGCTAAAGGCAAACTATTGTACGCCTCCGCAAGATTGCCTCCTATCTGACGATACGGTGATAAGTAAGAAAGGAGAATTGCTATGCGGATGGAGAAGAATTGAAGTCACCAAGATGAGTGACTAACGGCGTGTATGGACTCTTCTTAGCGTCAACAGAGTCGCTGTCGTTATCGTCCATTTTTAGTTGTTTCGCCCTTTGTAACATTTGTTATTATAGCCCACCTTTATTACCGCAGTCTCCTGAGCCAATTTTTTTTTGTCGAAAATATGAAACAAATTATCACTGAAAGTATTTCCAATTACACTGCGATCTCATACAGGCATACGACATGCTGCCCACGACGCCCTGTGGGTACACTATTTAGGAAGAATATAGAATTTAAAATTTACAGCTTTCATGGTAGGAAACCTCGCGATATCGCCGCATCCACGAATGTAGATCGAAGTGATATCCTGAACATTTGATTTGCAATTCCTACTATGTAATGTCTCAGTTATTTTTTTTACATAAATTTTTGAGATTTTGTTTTCTCCAACGAGTGTTCTCGATAGTTGGCTGATCGTTGCAAGGAGGACAGCCAAGATCCGATGGCGTATTTTACAACCATCACTGTAATAGAGACATGTAGAGCGGCAATGGTAAAATACAACATTGCGACAATTGGCACACGTGTGAATGTATTGCGTGATAAATAAGCACTGATACAAAATAGTCGTAGGAGAGATAACAACGGTGAACTGGACTCTTCTTCTCTTGGAAAGCAACTCCGATTATTCGGGCAGATATAAATGGCAGATGGCCTCTCCATGTTGTATTTGCAGCGGCTTAAAGCCATTTCCGTAACTGACATAGAGTCACGTGAAGGGAAAAACGGACTTCAACTTCACGGTGAGGTTACGGATCGAAGGGAACACGGCCCATACATTTAGCCAGATAAAGTCAGCGCGTATAGTTGTTACAATAGAAGAAAAGGCGCAGAAGTCGCAAGAAATTGAGGTAAATGAGGAATGGATGCGCAAGAAGTGGAAGAGTTCTACCAAGTAAACAAGATTAAATATGCCTATTGCGGTTCATACCCTGGTAAAGTAAATTAACGTATGCATGCGTGCATGTGTGTGCGTGTAACTAAATATAGTGGAACGACTCTGTCTTATTGACGTTATAGACACTTTGCTACTTCCCACCTTCCCATTACTTATAGGCGAGAAATATATATACTCGGACATAAATTCAACGGGACTATATAAATCAGTCAGTGCTGGATATGACTCAACTTCACATGTTCATTTTCATTTGCAGAGCACTAATTTAATTGCAAAAGATGCTTCCACCTTCGAGGATATGATACTTTAGGAATATATTTATTTTGAAGGCTATGCTGCCCGTTTCACAACGCAGAGCAGCAACTGTGTAAGTAAATTTCTAGAATATAGCCGGGCATATTGTCGTGTTACATAGATTCGACGAGGTTACCGGGTTAGACTGTGACGCAGCTGTGAACATTGCATCTTTTACCGTAAACAACAAAATATCCTTTGATACGATATAAAGACAAGGCCAAATAGAGTAAGGTTCTAGGTAGTCTTGAGTGCCTGTTGCTACTATTTGGAAAAGACTAATCGTATTGATGGCCTCTATGTTTGCCGCCAACATATGTGGTATTTACTCTGTTCTGTTTGCTGTTGCAGGACCAGGAGATCCTGAGTGCATGGCTACGCAGCATTCAGTCCGAGGAGTGTTTAGGCCTGTTCGTGGCCGCCGGATATGATATGCCGACCATTTCGAGAATGACACCGGAGGATCTGACCGCTATCGGGGTCACGAAACCCGCCCATCGGCGGAGGCTTTTCGCCGAGATTTCGAAACTCAACATCTCCGATGGCATTCCCGGTGCGTGAACTAACGGCCAACACGTGCCGTTCTTCCATCCTTACGAATACAATATTAGCACTGCACCGATACTAGGCACTCTTCTGTACGATGAGCGCATATTATTGACCTCACACACAGAAAATCCAATGCAGCAAACCCCTGAGCGGCCATTGGATTCCATACACTACCCGTAGCAGTATGCTAGCACAATGCGGTTTCTCCACCCGTGTTTTCTATGAAAGGATGTGTTTTCCATGAACATATACAATCCATTCTTCGTATCATCGATAGACCTCCAGCCCCTTCGCCTTCAACAACAGTACACTAGTGAGAATGTTTTTATTTTTTCGTCCTGTCAGAGCAGTATTTGATTCTGAATCGGCAGGGGAAAAGTGGAGGATATACGATAGAATCTGTTCGTAATGCGGCATTGAACGCATCTAGCCATATGACCATCTGATATATACACAAATCGTATTGGGTCTCTCGGCAAACTTATGCTGCCATCGATAGTTGTCTGTAAAAACATTCATTCTTTGAATATTTAGAAAACTACACCATAAATGATCACCGAGAATCCTATACAATTGTTTATTTGATTGTGGGACCGGCTGTATGCGAACCCTTACCCTACCTGTATTGAATAAATCATATGTGTAATGTACAAATATATTTGTTTGTACAAGGTCAGGTCATAGCTTAATGAGAGAATTTCCCAGAAAACATGGGATATAATTGTTTTAGAATGAAAAGGTCACCGTCGCCCTTATCCTAGGCATATCTAGGGCACATCTGTGTAGCTGATTTACGCTTAGTTCGCAACAGACAAACTGTATAGTTTCTCGTCATTCTCTGTACAGGTTTTTCTAACAAGCGTAATGCCAGCAATTGCTAGGACATTTTCGTTGTCATTAGAGTGCTATATGATTTGTTGCTTTTTCGGATTTTTTCCAACATGTTATTTTTTTCGGATCGCTGCTTTAGAGACTCTTAGTTTTTCTTGGAGCAGCTGGGCCTTAGTTAACTTCATTGCCTTTTATCTTCCTGATTCCTCGGTCTCATGACACTGCATTCATTAAATCCACTTTGGGAACCATTAAGTGTAGATCACATACGATAGTTCCAGTTTTTACTGGCTGCCTTACAGATATATGAGATAAGTCGCTGATATTAATCGATATCAGCACGAAGCGATGCTATCTACCGCTCATTCAATACTGAATTTCTGATACGTTCTAGGTCTGTCATCAGTCTCGAAGAGACACTGTTGTACAAAGCATTCATCGCTGAATTGCGGCATCTTTAGGACCAAAGCGTCAGCAAGCGCAAATCCATTGCATGGAAACCGACTATAATAGAAATGAACTATTCTGGTGTTTGGCGAATTGAAATTTTACCATGGCCAAGATTCTCAAGTGTTCCTTTAACGACAGGCCGCGGTATCGCTACTTTGGTATTCTTTTAAGGACCTCCGTGCAAATGATCTGGAGGAAGTGGACAGAAAAAAATAATTATACCTATTTTCAATGCTATTCGGAATTGATCAGAGTTCGTCTACGCCTAGTAGAACCCAGATCAGCACGCTCTGCAGACTGCCCATTTGTCTAGAAGATTCAAGTTACGAATTACGAGGTTTTTTCTGCTTTTATCTATCGCAACTTTGGTTGAGTTTATTCGATTGTGAAGAAAAATCGTTTCTTTATCCGAGGAGAAACGCGGGTTTGCGATGGCATAAAACAACATAGCGCTGTTGATCTTCGTTATGTTCAAGCGAGATCTAGGACGAATTGGTGGATAGAAGCGGGAAAAGACAAGATAGTAAAACAATGAAACAACTGGCTGAAACATCGACACGTAATAGAAACTATCATGTTCAAGGACTTCGACAACGAAGCCTTATATCAGAGAGCAAGAAGATGCTCCATGAGATGAACCTACGTCCGGAAAAAGGACTATTGAAACAATAGTTTGGTAACAAAGTCGATATCATTCTCTGGGGGAAAACAGAAGAAAAAAAATAGGGAATGACGAACAAAGTGCTTGAACGGCAATGCAAAAACGCAGCAATGAAGATTACGAAATAAAAGGTCTTCCGCTCACAAACGGACCAGCGAAGACAGGCTGCAAGTGCGGATAGTTGACGCAAAATTGAAGTACATGCCTGGTTTTTGTAGTTAGTTATGGCTAAAACAGTATAGTACGCCGACCGTGAGCGCTGAAAAGAAAAAAAGCAATCATATCTGGAAGAGGCAAAGGCTATTTGGATGGGCATCCATATGGTATGATGACGGCAACCCAAGCAGGTCACTGATAGGTAATAGCAGAGCAAAGCCCCTAAAAGCTTATATTCAAAGAGGCAGCGACTTTAGGTTAAAAAAAAATATGACACAACACTAGAAACACGTTTAGTATGTTGACGTTAGTAAAGAAGACAGGTTCAAATTATTCTGGGGAGAAAACTCTAACGTATTCATCTTCATTGAAGATTTCCGTGTGCTGTTAATCATTATTTAAATATTTCCAACCAACGAGGATATCAGTTAGCAGTGTGCACAACAGTAATAGATGAAAAACGAGCAATTAGTAACTTATATGAGAAATATCTGTCTGAAGATGTTTTTCATCGTAAGTTTTCGATGACCCTTGTAATTCCATGTAGATCAGATAATATATTAAGATATATTAAGTTTCATCCTTTATTTGTAAAACATA
The DNA here is from genome assembly GCF_002443255.2 of Varroa destructor. NCBI lineage: Eukaryota > Metazoa > Arthropoda > Arachnida > Mesostigmata > Varroidae > Varroa > Varroa destructor. Next base: position 8,893,870 of record NW_019211457.1, on the reverse strand, counting down.
ATAGAAGGAAACTAATGAAAATAATGACCATCCTTTCAAATCTATGTCAAATATGGTCTTGTCAAAGCAACTGTTATATATCATTCCTAAATGCTCGCTTATTTTTATTTCGTAACGGTCATTCTATTTGTAATTTGAATTTTGCGTTTTCTCGTTGTGCGCTATTATTCTATTGGGAAGGAACTCGGTGTTGTAGGGCATCTTTCCAGAGGGTACTTCGTTTCTATTTGTTTTTCTTTCCTCAAAACGTAACGCCCTCGGCACTACGCGCAAACTTTCTAGAAGACGAGGAGAACTCCTAGGTTCCCGTCCAAACAAAACAGATAATTATTTGGTTATTTTTGCTACGCAATAAAACGACGCGCTATGATAGCTGGAAACCGACAAGGATTATTTAGAGTGAAAAAATATATTTAAAGGGCATCGCTCCCCATCCGCCATACTTTGTCACTCACCTACGGATCGTTTTTCCTGCTCAATTATTGTTGTTTGCGTTATAATTTCTATAACTATTATAATGACCTTATCATTCGAATAATGCAAGTAGATTACTACCCAGAACCTCACTAATAGACGGAAACAACGTCGGCCAGATCAACACAATTTGGTGTAGCACAGAAACACACGGTCCGGTCTGAGATTGAAAAGGTTAATCTTCAATTTTGTCAAATAAAAAGAAAAATATGGTATTCACGGAGTGGGAATCATTGAAATCTATGATATTTGTGGACTCCGAGGGTTCAACCCCCTTACGTACACTTCTTACATCATTACATGAATCTTTCCCTGTACTATATGTGGGCCATTAATGCTTTACCTCATTTATGAGTTCGTTTGTAGTACGTACTCTCGTTCTCGTTTGCTATCATCTCCATAAAAATATGAATTGTAGTCTATAACAGAGCTTCGAATACTTCATCTGCATCAAAGGCATAAACTATCAAATAAAATACTCAATTCAATACGATGACATTTTTGTAATTGTTGAAACTGGCCAGGCCCCGCTTCTCGTTTAAATCTGCTCATAATTTAGCCACTAACTGCCGTTTCGAGACTTTCGATATCTTGCGTACTTCCTAAACGCATTCAAAATAACTTGATTTATGTAGACATGTTAGAGATGTTATTATGGCTGCTAACACCGCTCTACTTAGTTCGGTTGCTGCCATAATGAATGCTATTTATAAACACGACGGCGAAGATACGGTACTTCAGTTATTGGTAAAACAGTAGAACCGTCTGTATATGAAGAGTGTGTTGGGGGTGGGGGGAAGGCAGATCTGCAGAACATATTCCGTAGAGAAGAGCACACAAACAGATTAGTTTACGTGAGAAGATTAAAAGTAAATACAAGATGATAAAGATAGCACCCTCATGTTCAACTATGTTCCCCATAGAGATATAAAAGTTGATGTTAAAAAGCGTTTTACGAGTACTGGAGTTGGAAGATGTCGACGGAAGGAAGGCATAAGGTTCGAGAATGCAAAGTCTTTTCAATAAGAAATATGCTTCAGATGTGAGATAGGAAATAGGACCTAGGACAGGATAGGAATGCAGCAAGAAAGACGTTGTTCACGATTCAGATTAGGCTTTAGAGGATCGTATGAGCGAGTGTGCGCTTTTTTGTGTACTTGAAACTGGTAAACTATAAAAGTAATGTCAAATAGCCTCGATATATTGTAACTGACTTGTAATTTAGAAAGCTAAATATAGCAACTTGCGAACTTTTCTTCTTGTTGAGGGTGCTAGTGTGCTGCAGAGGACTGTGTCGTGAGGGAGTCGAATGGTTTTTTCGTTGGATCGTGAGAGTACCATATTTAACTAGCGACCTAGATGGTGTATTAATATAATATATAGAAATATATTCTTCCACATATTCAACGTTTTTTGTTTACGCATATTCTATATATATATATATATATAGTAATACATCGAATTTTAATATAACGCTAACAGATTCTCTTCGTTTTTTGTATCGATGTTTTTTGCAGATTACAAGCCAGACAGTTTATCGTTGCTGTTAAAGCTGCTCCGGCTGGAAGAGTACGAGGCGACTTTGGTATCGCAGGGGTACGACTCCGTTGACAAGGTGGCCGAACTTACCTGGGAGGATATCGACGACATTGGGATCACGAAACTCGGTAAGGCCATCATACCAACTAGTGCACAGGATTAACCTGACATGTATCATTCACCTGCAGGTCGAAGCAGCTACTAGAGGTAAACCCAAATGGGGCGCTCGATGGTACTGGTTTGATGCACTTTCGTACCCAGTGCTATATAACCATACAGGTTGCACTAACGTGGTCCGTAAGATTTGCTGAAGTAAATTAAGAATCGTCCGAATTAGCCTGTTGCTGCTAGTCGCTTGATTCACAAGCTGATATCATAGAGGCAATGTTTCAGGACGTAATTCTTTATGTGATCATTAAATAGTATAGTATGGAACAAGTAACCTTTTACTGTGTACAACAATGGTAAATGGTTGTAGTCGATAAATTTTTAAGCTAAACATATTATAGATACAAACAAATACAAATGAGAATTAATAAGTGCAACTTATGGCACGACCTATTTTACCGGGTCCCATTTCGCGACATTTGTTGCCATTGCTTACGTAAAGGTCTTTATTTCTTTCGTGCTCCAACCAGACTTCTAGCGTCCGACTCTAAGTATATGGGGTGCCTTCCTCTTTTACCAAGGATTTTACCGAACACTGATTTTTTATATAGAATAAACCTATACTATATTATGCTGTTGTAAATGCTTCTACATGTATACTATGTCTAACGGGCCAGATTAGCCGAACGCTACTCCTTTCATAGACGATCAGAACGTTTTTTATCCAAAAGTAAAATCGCGTTGTCGATCGCAGTTGTCGCGAATGAAACTCTTCCCACGGGCGTCGTTATGTCTTCGAGCTTTGGCTGGCCGCCCAGCATCTGAAGTTCGAAAGGTCATAAATATATCCGAAGTTTACTAATAAGAACTGTCTTAAATTTCTCTTAGGGGAATCGCCAAAAACCATTTTTTTTTATTGTCATCAATATTTGCTCTCGGTGATCTTCCCTTAGGATACTATTGGACTCATAAACGCTTTAGCGCCTAGTCTATCTCGAAAAATAAATGTTTTCGCTTAGGAGCACAGTAGGCTATAAAAAGACTAAAAAAAAAAAAAAAAAAAGGCGATGGACAAATCTGAACTGAATTGGTTAGATTCGGCTAGGGTTATTAATCACTGTCGTTAGTCAGGGGGGCGTCCTTCCTGCTTTAGCAAAGAGAAAACCCCAAACTATTTCTTCATGACCCTACTATGGTGGAACACCGTTTCACTTCTTGAACGATCATTCGCTTCTGAGCAAAGTAGATTATTGTTTATTTGAGTAGCGTATTCAGCGCTAATAGATGTCCAGACATTGTCCCTGCAGCAGCAAATAATTTTATCCTGTATCATAGAGAATTCTGTATAACCAGCCTTTATCTCTACTATACTAACGAATTTTCTGCATTAATTAATTAATTTACTCGTTTCCTGTAGTGCCTAAACAACCCAGTCGTGCCCTGTATATTAAGCAAACTATTTCGGGATTAGTAATGAAGAAAAAAATTGGTCAACTTATACCAATCCGATGCAAAAAACAAAAGTGGCATAACTAGCTAGCTCTTTTCTATCAAGTTTTTATTGACCGTCATAAAATGGCGTCACTGGCAGCATTGACAGTATCTGTGTGTCGCCCGCCACATTCTATTGCTTGAGCCGACGTCAACGATGCGGACTGGAGAAGGGACTCACTAATTGGGTCTGAAGGGAACTGTGCCTTCTATGAAAGATGGAATTGGACTTTTTCTGTTCCAATAAACTTGAACATTAGGCAAAATTGTTAGCTGAAAGCAAAAAACACCAACTCCCACACGACATGCTGCGAATATAAAGAGAATTATAGGGTGCAGGCTGCGGCAATTAATATCCTCGTCGGATTTCCATGAGACATAGGCACGCCTTTCTTCCGCTAGAATTGTTAGATCGAGATAGTGTGATCGCCATCAATGATCGGCGATCTGCTTCGTGTTCATTATGGAAGGGGCCCGGAAGACTGCAATTACTCAACCCTTGGCCGAGCTAGTTGGGTTCGGAAAATACCTTCACTGGGCAGATGACTTAAACGACCTTCGAGTATGGAATATGCTTATAAACTGGCGCAGAGCCTTTCACGCACTGTCGGCTTGCTCAGAACAAAGCGGATTTCCCAGAGCACACTTTACGCGATTCCTATCTTGATACTGTCCGGATATGGACCTGCTCGGATGACAACCTCTACCTGTGGTTAGCCAACGAATACTGTATAGAGCATGCGAGCATACGGAAAAGTGCCGCAAGTATAGCAAAGGGCATCGGCAATCTTTGAGGCCAGTTCGGCCTCTGAATACCTTCTACGCTATTGACTGTTAGTTTTAATTTTGACCAGACTCGATTTGAACCTCTATTCATTTACTCGTTAGCTCGCAGCCCGCATTAACTCGTCGTTGCATTAGAAGCAGGAAACCTGACGGCGGGATCATTGCGGTCCGCTCCTGCAGCAGATTCTACCTGCTATGGGGGTGCCACGTGATGCTCTTAGGTCGCTTGCAAGTGATCGAAATAAATCGAAGACGAAAGAGCCTTTAAGGATCCGATCCTGTATTGAAGTAGACGAGTTGGATTCGACAGATGTGGTGCGACAGCCTTCCATGTCTCTTTATCGTCATTGATCGGATTTCCCATAAGCCAAAGTCAGAGTTGTCACCTTTTACGATTACTGCTAGTGAAACCGCTAACAGTCTGAGCATTGGACACGGGCGAATGACGCCGTTAATCAGAGAAAACAAAGGAATCAAGGTTGTCTGTAAATTTACCAAGGCAAGGCTATGGTTCGCATGAACGGCATCTTGTGCTGACCGTAAGGAATGTAAAGGGCTATATTAGCTTTCATTACATAAAGTACAGGTTAATTGATGTTTGCTTGTTCAGTTCGATGTAGCTTGCTTAAGCTTCTTCCCTCAAAGCTCAGTCCTGTGTGCTAAATAAATTTACCTTCGCACGGATGTTATTTAGCTAAATTATGTTGTACCTGTAGAAAGAGAGTAGTAGAAATGTACGACGTAAACTAGCTTGTAATGGGTAACTTAACTAACCGCTGGTATCCACGGTAAGTTCTTAATATATAATATTCTACATATAACTGCAATTCGGTAGCAAGTGACTATGAATACACTGATCCAATGGGCAGCGGTCCAACCCTGCTTCAACAAGCTGGCCCGGGTTCGTCACAAGAAGCTTCCAACTCTTATGACGTCGTCCTGCAATAACTAAATTATTGTCATGCAGTCAACAGGGATAATGGTTGAATAATAAAAATCACGTACGTTCCAGTTACTGGTTGTACAGACATACTAGTGGTTCTGTATATCGTACGCTAACTGAGTGTATGCTGTATTGCATAATACCTTATTGCCATTGCTGCAATAGTGAGCCACCTCAGTATTGCGTGAGAAGGCATCACAGACGAGCTCGGAGATCTTCTGTCGAACTTAGAACGCATACAATACTGACTGTGACATATGAGGATATGGTGAAGGCAATGCCTTGTATCGCGTGAAATTCAGATAAAACCTCTGTTTCATTGGCGACGAACTGGAGCTTAGTCTGGTTGAAAGTATTCCACATAACAGCCTTTGTTTTTCATCAGCTTCAACGAAATATTTTGCGATTTAAGAATCTGGAAAACAGTAACAACTTAAAGCTTTGGTTTTAGTCTATCACAATGCTTACCTGTTGTATTAAGGAACACGATAAGGCTTTTGCTCGTAGAAGTGCTTTTTCGATTCGAGGGGAAATTTACGGTACGGTCTACAGAAATACGTGACAAAATCAAGGAAAAAATGTTAAGTTTCAACAAACTTTCTAATACGATATGTAATAAGCGAAGTTGATGATCAACTAGACCAAGTATTTTTAGCAACATTTACCACTTATGATTCATTATTAATACTAGTAAGCTATATTACTTGTATATTTATTTATTTTAGCACATTATATTTTATCTATTACATGGATTATTTCATGTGTTTCCCCGCTGTATTTGCCTATTTGAATATGGCGCCTCCCACTTTTTCAGTAGCCACCTCTACCTGGATCGCTTCCTGGATCATTTCCGGTATGGTAACCGCAATACTAGTAGCGTCCTAAAATGCATCGCTAGGGCCTCACAAACCTGCTTCTACCGTCTGTAATAAGAGCGCGGTATCAGCAGCTAAACATTCGCAACACCTTCCTTCCGGCCGTTGCCTTCGTTACTGAAAGGAACATCTCCGCACGCGATTTTTTGCCCTTGACCGCGATGCTGTACACCTGCGAGTTTTCTTCCAGTATTTCATGTCTTTTCTGCGTCGTCGTTGACGCTACGTCGACATCAAGACTGGCACGCCTGGCTGGCGAAAGCCGGGGATCTGACCATTAGAGGGTAATAGATTTACGAACGACCGTTCAGACTCAATATAGAGCAGTGCTGCAGCTAACGTAATACGTTACCATTCGCTACGTCATCTGCATAGAATCGGGCAAGATGAACTTGATCGGAGTAAAAAAGCGATAACGGCCATGCTAGAGGCCTGTTCGTTCCGTTCGTCCGTCTTCGCTGCTGATGGGTCGACAGACAGATAAGCAAGTCGACTTTGCACAGATTATGGTTCATGTGCCCTCACGCTAGGCGGTTGCCGAATCACATCACGTGTGTGGAGTGGTGTCGAAAAAGAAACTTGATTGGAGAGGGGTCTAGGCGAGAGGAAGAAGCTAGCTTCACCGGGGGGAGGGGGGAGGGGCTAAGCCATACCGTAAATCACAGGGTGAGCTAGGCACAGATTCGGAACATGGATACGCTCACGCGAATACGGTGATTCGATGGTTTTGCATGGCCACGAGCAGTCGAAACATATCGATTAGAGGGGTCAGTGAGCTAAGCAGTTCTGGGTTCGTTGACCCGATTTGTCATAGACGACCGCAGACAGCTATGCACTGTGCAGTGCCGTTCCGTACCCTCCATGTGTTGTTCTGGCTCTTACCTAAATCTTTTTATTTACGGAGCAGCCTGACGGTGAATAAGTCAACAAAATAATATTTGAATGTGTCGTATATTTCTCTTTCGTGTTACATAGTTTCTCAATGAGCTAATCAAGCAATTGGCCAAACAGCCTTCACCTTTTCTACAATATTTCCCCTTTCTTCTCTCTCTGAAGTAACAATGACCGCCGGCGATCAGAGAACCTGTCGTCAAACCCCGCAATGCTAAGCGTATGTGACGCCAGGACACCAAAGAGAGGTTGGTCACCGAACTTTGGCCGTCTATGTGGACCTCCGATATCAATGACTAAACCATATCTGAAACGTAGGCTTAAGTACTTCATTATTGTGTTACTGCCTTTAGTTATAGTGCTACATATTTTGCAGAAGTGCTGCTGATTCTAATTACATCAGTGGACTAAGAATGAAAAGCTCCTTGAGAATTCTACATAGAAGCCTAGATCTAACTTATAAGAGAATTTTGCTCCACCCTGCGGTTTCAGTTGTAAGTGTTAGGCGCTACTTGTACTCCTTCTTTCCTCCTCGTGCTCCTCCTCTCCACTCTCCTGCTTGTGGATGCACGAGCGTTCGGATTTGTCGGCCAAACGATTGTTAGTGCATGGGACTTCTCAAGATTTACACATTGACTAGCTTGCTTTGTTGGAGATATGGTTATCTGGGAAGGCGATCTATATGCGATATATGCGAAACGCATCTAGGCTGGAGGTGGATATGTACGCTAAGGTAAAAGCAGCACTGTTTACCCACGAGTATACGCAGCACTTCTCGTTGGCGGTTTTGATCTGACTCTCCTCAGCGTAGAAATAATTTATATGTAATGTATGCGTGCACACTCGGCAAGGACAATCGGTGTACTATTAGGCACGTGTCTTAGGAGAAAGTGAATAGACCAGAATAAGTTTCTTTCTTAGCAGGATATGAAGCGAACTTAAAGGATTATTCCGTCTTATGAAATGATAGTAGTTAGAATATAGAGACAGACAGTATGAAAATAGGCTATATCCTAAGGTCGACTTGAAATTTAGCGCAACTTACAAGACGATCCACATCTATATATACCCTTCTAGCAGAAACAGTTCGTTCGAGGGTCGACTGCGGCGCGCTCCAAGAAACGTAAACACATTTCTACTAGATGTAATGTTTGTCAAATGACAGGTCCCACTGCAATCTGGCAATATCATTTCGCTCCTGTTGTAGGCTGCTTCCGTTGTAAGAACATATTTAATACCTTTCCAAGTTGCCTAGTCATTATACCTCAATGACGATAATAGAAACTTGAAGAAGGATGTAACTAAGTAGATACAATGAACAGACAGATTGGGAAATGGCCAGGCAATGTGTATCCGTCAGGCTGCGATCTCTTGTAGTTCTTTCCAATTGCCCTAGGCAACGTAAATCGACGTATGTCAGGCGTATATGCTGGCGAATCTCTACATAATTCTGGGCCGGATATACTAGTCGTCCCAAAGATTCCCTAACGTATAAGCCATATAGGAGTCACCTCTGAAAAATGTACATACACTGCAGTTGTTATATTATTGACTGAAATAATTATTTGAATCTTCTGTACAATAACCTAGAGTAGTTCCGTAACAGATACTTTAGGTTTGGCTATATGAGAGCTGTATGCTTGTTCTGTGACATAATTTCGTTAAATTATTGTTGAACTTCATGCTTGCAGGCCACCAAAAGAAGCTCACGTTAGCCATAAAAAAAATTAAGAATTTTCCACGATTCCAACCTGCCTTTCGCCCACTAGCTCCCTCAAGCTCATCCCATCACTCTTTTGCTAGACATTCATCCATCGATCTCGGTAATCCGCACGCGCGGCCAATCACAGTTCGTAAGTACACTCTCAGCTTTTCCATTTAATTTGTATAAACGTATTATATTAATTTTTTTCTCATACTTTCTTATTCTTAAAGAGACCTATCAAATTTGAGGATGCTGCCTCCAGCGAGGGTCGACCTGAATCGCATAGCATATATATAGTTCCCGCTGAAAGAATTAGTTGTGTATGATTTGAAAACATATTTTCTATGCCGGTGCCTGCCCGACAAGACGTGTCGACCTTTGTCAAGATTTGTGTACCAAAAAGTCGCCTGAAACCACGCGTGTTCTCTGGCTTCGTTTCTCTACCGACACAATCGTTGTTGCTAGCGGTTAAATGGCCGCGGTGATGTTAGTCCACCTGTGTCCCTTTCGCCTTGTCTTGGCAAATCTCTCGAGCCTTAAGTTTACCTCTGATCGGCGATTCTTTAGGGAGCTAATTTGTCATAGAAAGTGGCCGATTTCGTTGTTGAGATAAAACTCACACTACTACCAACAGGGAATGGACTCACCGATGGTTAGGTGATTGCGATTTCCTTTCGGCTCATACCATGCCGTCTCACTGCGAGATCGTTGCGTAATGCGGATCTGCAAACCATTTTCTAACTAAACGCTGACCTACGCAGTCCTAAACGATTCGTGGAACACCGACGGTATGGCGGGACAGCGTCGCAGACCAAAATCGCTATGAAAAGGGATAGAAGGAGAAAAAGATATAAGAACGCGTTAGTGAAATACTAATTCATGGATAACCTCGCACGGGTACTTGGTAGTGGTGGGGATGGTGGGGCCAGAAAGTAGGAAAAAACATTTTGTTTTCAGCCGTTTGGCGTTGGATTAGACTCTTTGTCAGATTGCTATGAACGGTTACCTTGCACGTGACACTGTATATCGCTATCAGGTCGGGGCCTGCCATTCGCGTCTCGCCAGCTGGATTGATTTAGCAAGAAAAACAGACGCGTGTACGGCACTGGGGTAAAAAGGACATATGGTATAGTCCTACGAAGAAAAAAAGCGAAGAAGCGAATAAAAATGGCCGCAGGGAAGAAGGACAGAGCGAAATCTGTGACAGGCTAACATGTGATGTCAGCAAGAACTGAAGTGGTAGGTGGCACTACTCTAGACCCTGCCAGTGAAGAAGAGGGGACTGCATCAGAAAGGACATTAATAAAAGAAAAAACAGAGGCAAGGCTTCCCTAAGTGACGCTCTTACCACCAAATCATCTATCTAAAAAGATCTCTAGATCTCTATAAAGTCAATGCGCGATGATAAACTGCTCTTTTCTTAGTATCTCTAAAACTACTAGTGGTCGATAGTAGTCGACTGTAAATAGAAAGAAGTGAGCTTATTACAAGGAAGATAGAAGCTGCCAATATTTCAATAGGCACAATTATTCCGTATCCCATCACCAAGAATTATCGTACGTTTGCACAAGGTTAAGCGTCTATACAGATCATTGCTACAGTAACTTTTAAGTGGTTTGCGAGGGCATCCGTATCCGCGTCTGCTTTGAATTGGGTTAATTTTCATAAAAATAAATATAAACGTGATGAAAACATAGTAGAATCGTATATTCTTTAGGGTTTTCGACAATAATAGTAAATTTTAACAAATAAAATAATAACCGAAAGGACCGCTAATGGATCTTGATGTGATTCAGTTACCTGCTCTAAGATAGCGCGATCCAGAGAATTTAGTCGCAAAAATACGAACAGGAAGAACAGTACATAACATATGGTTACTATGAATGTAAGAGGAGCAAAAATGAAGTATTAGGTAACCTTCCGCCTAAGCAAAAGGCAACTTTCCTCAACTGTAGTGCCGTTCCTCTGATTTCGTTTACCGCATAAAGTATCCATTTTATATTTTTACAAAATGCTATCGAGTCATTTTTTTCAGCCGTCCCCCCGGAGCAATATGAGTCCGCCGCCTGGATGCCTACGCCTTTGCAGCATTCTGTCTCTCAGACAGAGTCATTGACTTTGCCTCATCATCGACAGGTATAGAGAAATGAAATAAAATTTGATACCAAATATTTCAGCGTAATTTTCACATTAAAATATCCGATGGCTAAGGACAAAGAACTTTCAAGTTTAACGAATAAAACCTCTATAGAACTTTTTACAACTTGAGTACTGTCCTATAACCGTTTGCTCTCGAATCGGATCGCATTGTTTAGCAAGATCTGACACACATCGTAGGAGATTAAGAACTGCGCAGTTTTAGAGATATATGCAGGCTAGCCGCTGCTTAAGGACGCACAATGTATAGCCTAGACCATCAAGTGTACGTTATCATATAATATAGATTAAATGAATAATTTCTATATTTTTTTATAGGTAGCGATTATGTAAATTTCTTGTTTCTGTCCTCCTGAAAAACGTATTGTCATGGCATTTTTTTTTTGCTTGTGTCGTCCTTAGGTAAACGAGTTCAATCGGCAGATCGAAGTGCAGCTTGCCGATGAGCAGTTATATTTCGCGTGGCAACAGCAACAGGAGCACGACGCGATCTTCGCTCAGCAACCAGCGCTCAGAGGGCGATCCCTTGAAAGTCTCGAGCACAATTTTGAATGGTAAGCGGTGATCTATTACCAAAAACCGGAACTGCTAACCATTGTGCACATCCCAGTCGATTTAATAACCAAGAACACTTTTTCCGTCCTTGTATGCCAATAAGTACGAATAGGCTAACTTTACGAATAAATTATGTACTATGTAATAAAATTTTTTACCAGTAAGTTGAGCTTCGGTTTGCCCCTTTCGTGGACCAAGTGTTACCGCTAGCGACTCCGGCCATTGTTGATTTTGCTTAAATCGAACGCGACCAAATCGACCCCCAAATAGGTATAGAGGCGCTAAAAAAAAGCACAGGTCGGACGTTCTCAAAGATAACGAACGGCTTTCTGTTATCTAAACGCAGCACATTTTCGAATACTTCACTCAAACATTCCCTCCCGCTCAAGCTGGCGATCGGCACCAACGAGATGAAATAAGAACTGGCTACGTTGAAAAATAAAAATTACCTAAAAACATCAAGTAATTTTACTTAAACTGGGTCCGAATTTAGGCGATTCAATTAATATGCAACTGTAAAATAAAAAATTAAACATAGTAAATAAAAAATTAGAAAATCCAGCTGCTTTTCACTCTGTATCAAACTGCAAGCCGAGAAAGGACAGCGCCGAATTTCTCAGCATTGTATTTTTTCTAGATACTTCTAAGTACCTTTTAGGAAAGCTTTAGATATCTGTATAATACGGAACAGGGTGCTTAAAACTAAACCGCTAACATAGCTAACTTTAGTTATTTTTCAACACAGAATGTAAAATAGTATGCTATAGTACCTTGCTGATCGTTGATTACCTTAAAGCGGCAATTCAAAAACATGTTCTATCGCGATTTGACCTTACTCTCGCATAGCCATGTGGGCAAAGTTACTTCAATGGGCGTTGCCTGATGATCGCTGAGCTGTCTACAAAAAACTTCTACGACCCTATGATGATATGAGTTTTTAGATCTAATTTAATAAAACGACAACGTCAATCTTCAATTTTTTTACAATAAACAAATATAATATGGTTCTCAAATCTTGGTTTAGCTTGATTTAATATGAAATCTACTGGAAGGCACAAATGACAAAGGACTTCTTTTCTCAGTACCTCTAAAACTACTAGTGCAAACGTTTGTCAATAATCTCTCAAAATTTTGTAATACTTTAGTTTTTTTTAAAAAGTTTTTCATGTATCGTTAAAACGGTACATGTAGACACTTTTATATATTATATTAATTTTACAATACAACAAAATAATTTCCTATAATATTACAATTTCATGTTATGCTTTTTTGCTTGACAAATTTCAACTGGATTAAGGTATAAATATAAACGCTATAATATACGTGGTCTCTCTTTTTACATTATCAATTTACAGATAATTAATCAATGCCATTGTTGTCAAATTCGATTAGGTACGACTTGATGAATAGCTGGCGCAATCAGATGATGACTGATGCGTCTGGAGGTGGTCCACATTATATTGAAGGCACTTCCACTTTACAACGGCCTCGTGGCCTTCTCGGCCACAAAACGAACTCCCGACCAGTTGCGAAAGTACAGGGCACTTCGACAGTTTCCATACGTGACCAAATAACCACAAATGCATCAGGCTGTGGTTCTTCAGGACAGGAGCACGGAGATGCCACGGATGAGGCCGCTAAGTCCGAATTACTCGCTGGACAAGTACGCTTATACCTTACACATCTAGTAGCTCCTTGAGAGTAAAAATAACGTGTCTGATACATAATATAACGCATACGAGTAAAACTCTATCAACATTGAGCATATTTGCCTGCAGCTCAAACTCATCATTTAACCTATTATATTTATCATTTCTATAATGCATATCTAAATAAGCGAGCTTATTGATAGCGGAAAGTAACTTGGGTCTTGAATTTGGGTTGCAAAGAAACATTTTGGCATCGCTGCTTTAAGTTCTGCGGACGTGTTATGTACACTCACTGTATGTGAACCACGTATGAGTTCCGAAATCCTCATTAGAGTGTGATTATGCCCTCTGAAGTCTTCATGAGTCAGCATGTCGTTAGGCGCCAGCTTTCACGTGATTATTGGATCATATGCCGAGGGTACAATCGCTTTTTGTATAGTAAGGCGGTGCCTTTAAATTTGATTAGTGAGCTCCCGCCAAAATAATGCTTTAAAATTTACATTTAGTTGTGACTAAAGGTACAGTACAAAACTTAACGAAATGTATCGTTGTTTACTTTTTTTTTTATAGATACCTATCAATATTCTGTTATGTATATATGCACGAATTATACTAGAAATTCTGAATAACCTGCTCGAACTAACGACCCAATAAAAATGCCATCTCAGCAAGCGCATTTACTGTGGTTAATACTAACTTCACCAATAGCTTCGTTGTCTATCTACTTTTGTTTGCTCCTTTTTTTCCAACTTTTTTTAGGGCCCAATCCCCCCGAAACGCGGGGGTGGCAGTAGTGTCCTGCCGCCAGCAGGCGTAACTAAAGCCCACGACGTGGGGGACACGGCGTTCGCGACGTGTGTCCAAAGTCTGACCTCGCGTTTCACCCTGGACACGTGCGAGGGTGGCGAGGGTATCGAAGGAAGCTCGAACGCGCTGAGCCTCTCCCTAGCCGCCCACGGTGACGCCCACGCACTGGCACTCGCTCGTAGTCAGCTTTCCTCAGCCAGTTCCGCTCATATCCCCTGGCCGCCACCACCGCCGGAACCCCCAGCGACCGCTGGATCGGCCGGGTCGCTTCCTCTAAGTACCAGTGGCAGTTCCACTACCACCAGTCCCAGCGGTCCCTACCGGCCACCTCGCAGTCCCCGGAGGGAGCGCTCCCCCGTGCCCCCCGGAGACAGCACGGCCTTGGCCCCGCAAGTGATTGAACTCAATCAGGCGATGCAGAGCGAACTGAAGATAAAGCTCAAACAGAGAAATCACCAAGCAGTCGGCAGTAACAATCCCGCAGTGGCCGCTCAGGACCAGCACCTCAAGGAGCTTCCGAAGCCAGCCAAGAGCGACGCCGATCTCGAGCGGGAAAAATTCCTCGCCAAACTCGAGTCCGTACGGAAGAAAAGTGAAAGAAAGGAGGGCGCGGTTTCAACAAGTGGCTCAGGTATAACAGGTGCAGGTGGGTTGGCAGCTGTTAGTCAACACCAGCAAAATGGAAAAGGGCCATTGTTGGCACGCAAAGGCGTCGACAAAGACAAAGAGCATAACAGTGATAGGAAAGTGACAAGGAAGGACGGAATCGAAGATCCAAAAGACAAAACGGCGAAGGAAACCACAGCAGGCTCAGTTGGCAAAGACGCTGCGAAAGGTTCAATATCGACACCATCATCACAACAGGTGGAACTCAATAACGGGAAAAAAAGTTGTTCGATGAACAGAAATCCAATAGAGAAGGAGATTCGCTCGTTGCAGGAGTGCGTGGCGTCCGTCATGGATCCGAAAGCAGAGCCAACGACCGTATCACGATCGGGAACGTCCGTGGAGGATGACCCGACAGATTACGACACAAATCCCTTCACCGCCCTATTGAGCAAAATCGAGAAAAACGTCGACAAGGAATTCTTGGCAAGGAAGCGGAACGAGAAAGCCGCCACTGCCAAAACTGCGTCATCAAACACTACCACGACAACAGCAACGAAGACAACAACGACAGCAACGATGACAACAAGCAACAGCAGCGCTAGACCCTCTTCGGGCAATGGCACTCACACAACTAACACAAGTGTCCCTAGCCATAGTCATTCTAGCAACGTGGAGAGAACGATATCTTACTCTACGGCTAACAATAACAACAACAAAAACAAAGCCAGCCACGCCCATACAGTTAGTAGCAATCATAGATCCAGCACAAATGGTGCTAGCACCAAGATAGCCAGCGGTAGTGGTGCTGCTACGGGAGTAGGACCAGGACTAGATAATAACAGTCTTGTAATTGACACGAGCTTTAAGCGTCTTTCATCTTCTTCGAAAGGTGGTCCTGGCTACGGCCATCATCAAAGCCAGCCCGCTGCACCCTCAATAGACATTCGACCGATCGAGGTCAAGCTGGAGGGGCCAGGTTTCGCTGGCACGTCAACCATTAATAACCTCAACCGGCCATATGAGATAGCCCGCTCAACGAAAGCCGAGCCGATACTCACACAGAACAAGTTCTTTAGCACAATTGGCGTCGAGACAAAGGTCATTAATCTTGAGGACAGACCGCATCGAAAAAGCGATGCGGGCCTACCCTCCGCACGAGTCATTATAGGGAACAGTTATAGTGGGACGGCATCAAGCAA
This sequence comes from Varroa destructor, assembly GCF_002443255.2. NCBI lineage: Eukaryota > Metazoa > Arthropoda > Arachnida > Mesostigmata > Varroidae > Varroa > Varroa destructor. Next base: position 8,878,082 of record NW_019211457.1, on the reverse strand, counting down.
TAATAGTGGAGACAATCATCAACCACACTCGAGACAGATTTCGGCAGATGGTTCACGGATGACGTCAACACCCGGCCATTCGATTCCAACAGGGATACCTGTAAGCAATAAACATCATCAACTAGCCAGTACTACCATCAATGGAAACCACAGGGTACACAGTCACAGCCATAGCCAAACACCGTCGTCACAGAGTCAAGCGAATAACAAACCTGCGATGAAATTTGGAAAACAATCAGACGGCGCCACGGTCGTCAGAGTAGGCCCCGACGCCTCCCAACAGCTGCAGGCGGCTCAGGCCGAGTTTGACAATAAGTTTGAGAACCTGAATAACGTCAGTAAAGAATCAGAGAAAGAGAAACGAATATTGGAAGTTCAAGAGGTTTACGAAATATCAGACGAGCAGTCGGCCGGAAGTCTTCGTGAAGGCCTGGTTAGTTCGGCGAGAAAGATCTTTGAAATTGTTGGAGGAGGAGGAACCTCCAAAACGTCGCCTGGCAACAGCGGTTCACCGTCGCCAGCCATTCCTCGACGTAATTCGGTAAAGCGGGACAATGTCCCGGCACCGCCACCTCGGCCACAGCGTGCGCCAGAGGTACCGCCACGGAACCTAACACAAACTCTGACGACAACGGTGGCAAGTGGTGCTGCTCCACAAGATTTCTACATAGGAGAATCGAGTACTTCCGCTGTGCATCTACCGTCAAAGAATCCACCACGTAGGGTGCCGGAAACGCCAAAAGTCATACAAGATATCGAGCACATGCTCTCGAGCCTAACAGATCAGTTAGATGCAATGCTGGACTAAACCTTGCGCGAACCTTACAGTCGACCCCACTTACCATTACACGTATATAAACCCATACACACACGCAATTACGTTGAGGCTGCCTTGTTTAACTACTCCCTTAATCAACTAGAATTACCAGACTAGACGAAAATAGGTACAAGAGGATAAGCAGGTACAGCATTCGCATCTGGGCTCAGGGTGCGTGCCGACAACTGAAAAACCCACAGATATTATTATTACTACTACTAGATGTTCATGCAAGGTATCAAGTAAACGACGATGTTGTATCTCCTTCCACATGCTATAATAAAACTGCTATATATAGTGTATAAGAAGAACCGCCGTTGATGTCGAAGCGGACCTAATTGACCCACAAGATGGACAATATAGCTGCAGAAAAATAGGGGCCACAAAAAGGCAAAGCAATAAGTATATGATACTGCAAAGAAAAACATTTCTTTGACTATTAGCAAAACGCTTGTATATGGTGAAATGGTTTGATTTTGGTTAATAAACATTTATTATTGTAGGGATAGGGGAAGCGGTAACATATCGGCTCACCCAGTGCCATATAATCGCTTATACATTGGTTAAAGCAAATAGATAAGTTGTGCCCATGGAACTAAATGAAAATCGTCTATGATCTTTGCGTATACAAATGGTTATAGGAACGATAAAAAAAAGAAAGAATCAATTAATTTTACGTTTTTTTCAGATTGTCGGCAGCATGTACTGTTCATCTTTTTTTTTTAAAGCAAAATTAGTCTTTTTTATACGTTTTCTTTGAATCACAATGAAACAGCTTTGCATTGTCCTAAAAGGCCTCGCTGCTATTGGCATCAGAGATTGGCTTCAGCTGAAAGTCACATCTGCTGTACAGTTGGACGAACGGAATCAACGATCACTCGCAGCAGACCCAGATAAAACAAAACAAAAAAAGGCTAACTTCCCCTTACGAATGTGAAAGTAATGTTAATAACAGGAACATTCGTGTCCTCTTTTGTTGCGAGGCTATCTCCGTGTCCTCGGACAAGGTAGTCAAACCGCGAAATACAGCGATAAGTAAAAGACGCGTTAGATTGTCTAATTATCTCATAATGCCAACAATCGTAGCCTACGAAACGTGGCGTGTAAATGGAACGCGTGAAAACTACGCGGACCATATGATTCGAATGGGATCTGTTGTATGAATGATGGAAAACGTTTACTGTACACTGACAATATAGCTTTCTTCGCCAACGGCTTAGAACGAGGGTTCGACTTTTATCCCTACCTACTCTAGATACAGATAAATCCGCACATAGTTAGGTGCACATATTATATATGAAAATTAATTAATATAATTAGAAGGGAAAAAAAAGCGAGAAAGAACATGTTCAAGCTACCGAATCAACAACGAATCTAGAATGCACGTAAGACATATACCAGGAAAGATCAATTAACAGGACATGTATATCGTACTTCATATTGCACGAGCGTCAGTTTCGCAAACATGTTGAACTCGGCATGACGCTCGAATACAAATTGTTAAAGGTGAGCCAGAACGCAATACGATGTAACAATGTCATCGAGTAATCCATCAATGCCGATTTCCCTTTGTCGAAATCGGATTCCATACCAATACGATACGCGTATAATTAAGATAAGAAAATTATCTAATACGGATGTTAAATTGTATAATTACCTCAACCATAATCATCGTTGCTGTTGACTAGTAGTGCTCAAGGGATATTGGTAACGGCATGCAATGATGTCGATACCCGTCAATTCGTCGAAAGGAAGTAAGATTAAGAACTCTAATATCGAGTTGTTCCGTGCACACAACATAGTTACGATGCGTTATAATGTAAAGTAATTATAAGATGGTCGGATTGGGATCTGACCCGTCATGCTGTAGTGCTGACCGTACAAGTCGCTGACCATCGATGGTTTTCGACAAGTCAACTTGGCTAGTGCTCCCGATAAGTATATACGCAAATATAGTGCGTCAGGAAGGCCATGTAAAATGCCTAAGCCACCCATCAGTAACTCATCACTTCTGCGTAGTGTGAACCTACAAGTGACCCCGACCGTCTGATCACTTAGAGATCAGATATAGAAATAAAGGACGTAAATGAATATACACAGGTAGTACTGGCTTATAAGGCTGATGAACGTTCTACTGTTGGATAAATATTAGCATTGATGAAGATGCACAAGAACTATCTCGGTCTCTTCTAGAGCATGACGATTAGAAAGACAAATATTCCTACTAATCTACAATGAAATCGGTATCAATTCCCTAAGCCCAGACATTGGCCTTTCGCCACAATGACTAACGATTACATATAGAAAAGTGCATATGAAACGGTGGCCCAACGTCGCCTAATGAAAATCAAAACTGTTGACCCCAATCCATTTTGCAACTTCATGTTATTACAAATAACAGATAGGGGTAATCATGATAATAATGTTACGGGACAATCCAAATGAACGGGACGCACATTTAGGCTCAATGGTGGTAAATAATACAGAGCAAAATGTGAGCTCGGCTGCAAGCTGCCGCTTACAAACGATCTGCCAAATAAGCTGTCTACTGCACAGTTGGAAATAAAAAGGAACAAAAAGGGTCGCCGTTAATAGCTGTTTCCAATAGCGGCAATTGCGGTCACAGCAGCCATCTTGCAATGATGATAATGATCTTATAATAATGACACAACTAAAAGCATCTTGTGTTCCGTGACCGACCAGACGTACAGTCTGTGATACCAAATAAAACGCAATACAATAAACGTCTATGTATGATAACATTGTACGGCGTACGCGCTGCGATAGCTACAAACCTAGACGAACCGATTCCGACGTTGGCTAGAGACCCGATCCATTTAGCATTCTATCTAACAACTACGTTTAGTGTAGATGTATGACTAATTTGATGGAAAACGTCAAGAAATCGTGATAAGTTGGTCACTATAGATAGATGAGAAAGCGAACTGAGCAGTAGTGTGAAACGTAATTCGTAACAAAGAAAAGAGCGGGGCTTAGTTTAACATGAGCAAGTAATAAGCCATCCGCTTTGTTCTGTTTTCCTTCTCAGACCTCCTCTATACAAATGAGCGGCTTGGGACCGAACCGCCGTCAAATGTAACATTAAAGCTAAATACGTGGATAGACCGTTCGTAATATCTATAGAACTGAATAGCACGACAAGCGCTATGACGGAATTCGATAACGAGGCAAGGTGACCAAAAAAAAAACAACAACAAATAAGTATCGATAAGGCGGTGACGTGGAATAGAATACAAAAACATAGATATGCTAGGCGAACTTCGAGGATTCATCACAAGCGCAAGCGACACGCTTACCGTATACGCCGGTAACGTTGTCGACCGTGACCAGTGTGTATCGTCATAAGCGTGTCTCTGCAGAACACGGTCTGAGCACACTCAAATCCATTGTGTAGGACAGTGGAAAGAAACCGACATAGCAAAAAAATGCTATATGCGACAGAATAATGGCGGCAGACAATAGAACGCGGGATTGCGAAGCAAATCGCGTCATTTTACCTATCTTTGGGTATCTTTAAAACCAGCACGACGATTGGTACGGGCGGCCTAAGATAATATCAACATAGCAATATACACTGCGACATACATTACGTGGCCATATAGGACTTTTTCATGTAGCATATACAAATAGTCGTTGTTATTGAAACATATTTGTCGCGATCAGGTACGTTGTTGATTACGTACGTGGTCATAATCGCTGCTAATAATAATTCTATTGACTATATACTAGCGTTACTGAAAAGGGGTCTAGACATATAAGCCGAGCGCATCAACTTCATAGTGTAGATAGGAATTACTCAGTAGAGAGATATATGGTATCGGGAACGAAGTTCGAAGTCATTTTTTTCTCCAAGCAGTAAACATTTTTGGAGCCGTTTCATAATGACGATTTGTTTTAGTGCGCTTCCATCTGTTGAACGTTTGGGTGACGCAACTTCGTATAGACACGCAAAAGCTGGCCGTGCAATCAACATGCACTAACACAATTCCTGTATAGCAGAAGAAAATAGGCTATAATTAATGAGACTATTTATAGAAATGAGTAAATCTACTGAAGAATGAATCATACATATGTATCTATATCAACATGGTACTAGGCTAATTTCAGGAAGATAGATGGGGGCTAAGAGTCGCATTGTTGTTGAATCCCTTGCATGAAGAATAGCGTCATCAATATTAAGTTAGCCGATTGACTTCAATGTATAGCTGTAGTGGGGAAAAGGTCGTTGCAGCAGTTGCGGTAAAAGCATACATGATATGATGGTATCCAGGATCACGACGACTCTGTACCTCGCAGTTGGCAAACGCTATTGGTAAATTTAAATCTATGTGATGGGTAAATCAGCCGGAAACAAAATGGAATCGTTAAAATACGAAATAAACTAGATTAAAAAATACAGCGGATAGCGATGCGTCACAGAGTCTTGTTTCTGTAAGTGAGCACAATCGGTTGCAACAGTCGTTGCTTTGAACGGTTTGCTTCGTTACCAAGCCCCCGAGTGCAATCAATGTCATCAACGGAATAGTACTTAGACAGGTTAAAATAAGAGCAAAAAGGAAAAACAACAACATTGTTACTCACAATGAAACATATCGAAACTGTGTAAACAGTCTACACATACCTTGTTAAAATATAAAAGCAATCTATTAGAATTACTATTACATAATGGACCATGGCTAATGGGGTATCTTGTATATCTATCGAGTAGTTGAATTACTATTGCTCTTACTATCGTCTGTGTTTAAAGCAGTAACAAAACTATTATAGAGCTGCTTACAGTAGTTACAACTATAGTTACTTAAGAACTAGTATTACAGTGCAGGTAAACTGGTTGAATATGGAACGCCGAATTCAAGATCCGCCCACGGCGATCATTTGATTGATTGATTGATTGACGAAAGCCGCTCACCTTAATGGGTAGAGCGGTTGCGTCACGTTCTGCGCGTTGAAACTCTATTCTAAGCGTGAACCTGTCTACTATTGAGCTGTATTGATCAGTGGCTAGATAAATGAAGCAAGGCAGGCTTCAGAGGACCCAAAATGCAGCAAAAACATGAATAACGGATAAAACCGACCCAGAAAGAGGGCAACGATAGACCAACAGAAGAGTACTACTTATCGTGACCTTGTATCTGTGCGACATATCGTATCGATTTGTAACTATGGCGTTCTGTTTTTATGTAAATAAAATAATCATTATTGCAATACTATTATTGTAGAAATAGAAAAAGGGAATAAGGGAGAGAGAGAGAGAGAGAGAGAAAGAGAGAGAGAGAGAGAGAAGTCTAAGCGAGGGAAAAGGAAAACGAATGAGCTAAAGATATAACAGTAATAAACGCCCCATTACCTGCCTAAGGTTAAGTTAATTTACAATTGGTATTTTTATTCAGAATGGGCTGCATCTCATAGTTAGTGTACACAGAACAAACCCCCGTAGAAACAATGGTGGTGGAAAATTTGGGTTTACTGAATCTGAATCGTTTAGAAAAAAGAGCCAGGGTTTCTCGACCAGCTCAGCACGAACGAGTGGCCTAGCTTCTGGGCCATTACGTTGTTAAACTGATGGGACAACTGTAATGACCCAGATTCGATTTCCAATTGACATGATAAGACTGAGTGTTTCTTCTCTATTCAGACTTCTGCTATGATATCGGTGAAAAATTACTGCTACCATATCGTACAATGTTCCCGCGGTACGATATGATTAATAAGTGGCTTTTTATTAAAGATGTTGTAAGGCGAAAGTTGATTTTTTTAAATCAATTTCACTCAATCTCGCGGCGATCGTCCACCGGGCGGCAAATAACAAAAAGCTACCAGAAAAATGTTTCTCTGTCATAATACATTGTTTAATGTCTTTTCAATTATCAGAACAAGCAAACCCGTAGATATATATGAATGCGGAGAGACTAATCATTTACCCAGGGAGACGAGAACATAGTGACGGCCCTTTGAGAATTTGGACAAGACCTGAAATTTCTTATATTACATTACTTCCTTTATTGTTATCATGATGTTCATTAATAAATAACGTTTGGTAGCGCTTTTTTCTGTCTACACTGTGGCCTAATTTTTGCTTTTGATTTTAGGCTGTTGACAACATTTTGTCTATCTATTTAGATCTATACGTCGAATGCAATTGTTCGTAAACATCTTGTATTGTTATCGCCCAAACTGAGGTAGAAATAACAACTTTCATGAGAAAAACAAAACACGTCTGTGGGTTTTGGAGCAGCCCGCACCATCGAATGCATCTTGGATGTCGCCATTCCTAAATTCGTTTATGGCTGGCATAGGTAAGCAGGACTTCCTTGAGGAGACCGCATTAGTACTACAGCCGAATGTGGAAAGGCTTCAATCTATTTTCGTTCTGCCTCCTTCGAAGGAAGTAAGTATACCACGCACGGGGGCTCCCTAGAGTGCGTGCGGAACACTGATGCCTTCGGTCATCAACCAACAAAACAAGGCAAGGAAAATTCATCGTCGACAATGGATGTCATCAAAAGCTCATATATGCAATTCCTTCTTCGCTTAGAAGTCTGCTCTATTTGAACCATGATGAAATCTGGCTCAACGTTCAATTGATTTTATTGTTTCAGGTGAAATCCAGTGCTCTACTATAGATATACAGATATAAATATCGCGAATTTATCCTGTGGATACTCACGCAAGAGTTGTGGTTGGGGTTAAGTCGTAAACGATACTCCCTAATGGGTCCGAAACGGCTCGAACACGAAATCCGGAAGTTCTCGATTCGGTACTGATTGGCCTTCGCGAGTCACCCGTTTTGGCAGATGATTTGATCGGCACATGAGTCCTCGTCGTAGTCGTTGTTGTTGCTGACTGCTAAGCCCGCTAGCTGCACCATACTGGCACCCGAAGTAGACGAAATCTCATGAAGGTCTGAGCGATTCTCGTATACCCCGTACAATGCCATCGCAGCCAAAATCAAAGCATAGCCCTATATGTCACCCCGCAAGACGAGATCAAATAGACAAGTGCATAAATACCTACTATAACGTTTTTTCTCAACATTCAGTTCTATCGATTAAATAACACGAACACAAATTAGGGTAATAAAGCAATTCTGTACGTATATTCAACACTGGTCATACTACGGCGCTATAATTTGAAAATCCAATTGGAGATAAGTAGAAAATGAGTTTGCAATATCCTGTCCAAAACCCCTTGAGTCTACTATTCTAAAAGTAATCAAAAAATCTTCGCAAGTACACCTTGTACAATTAATTTTGCCCTTGTCAGCAAAAGCTGTCTGCAGCGTTGCGTACAGCTGATTCTGTTTAAGACTAGATTATAACAAAACTATGTCGTTTGTCTCGCTTAGTAACAATTTCACAGTTGGATATGATTTTTAAACACGTCGTTTTTGGATTATCCTGAAAATGTGTTCGTCAGAAACTAAACATTGGAATATTGATTCACCACGAGAATTCGGCTATCGACATTTTCAAAGAATAACAATTATAGTAAATGACAGTACTACGTAAATTTATAGAGTTTAGTAAGATAAAAAATAGGAAAAATTCATCTATGGCCTTTTTCTTTTTCTGTTCCCGATAGCAGTTCGTTATAATAAACAAATTGACTGCGCCGGGCAGGATTCGAACAGCGCGCCGCTCTCCAAAACCACCGCCCATTTCAGCTATCGCAATAGTACAGCGCTTCCACCACGTAAAAAATCGATTAACGTATTATGTAATATCCAATGCATACGCCAACAGTAGATATCCTGTGGCCGGCACAATGTCTATTATAGTAGCTGATGCCACGTATTAGTACCGCCAATGTACGTATATGCCAATATGAGTAAGTCGCATGTCAAATCTACTCCACAAACGTATTATATGCAATTACTCTACGCAGCTCTCACGCTAACTAGTCCACAGAGAATATAAGGCATTCTAACAGCAGACGTAATCCAATCGGTCAAAGACAAATGCGATAAGAACACTAAGCCACTACAACACCAGTAACTACGTTAATACAATAAGAAAACGTTAACGTCAAACGTTAACCCACGTGAACGACCCGAAGACATGTTCCGCCATAATTGAGGTATGGCGGAGCCTTACTGCGGTCCGTCCGCGAGCCGTGGCCGTGGCTCTCATTGTTGCCTGCTAGTCATTTTTTCAAGCGAGATCGTCACTTTTTTTTCCTTTGCCGGTTTTCACTTGTTCTACTTTTGTTTCCGTGTCGATGAACTTTTATTCGCGAGTGCTGGGCTGCCCAGGTAGAGGTTAGCTGGCATCATGGCTGTGCTCATGTCTGCACTTCTTCTTTGCATGTGCGTACGCCGAATGCGGGCACAGTGTTAAACAAAGCGGCGCCGTAGCTTTGGGTAGCCGCTGACGAATGGAAATTTGTCGGAGAAACATGATGTTGCCTGACATGTTTTACGCGATCCTTGAGCGCGAACGGGGTAGTTAACATCTTATTGTTTGAGAGAGCGCATTTGCTACTTTTGTCAGTGTTTGGATTGTCGTCGCCAATCGCTGTCGTTGTCGTTTTCGTCGTCGGTTCCTGACGCACGAACATAGAAAAAAAGAGCTCACGAGCAACACGCCGTTACCACACTGTACAATTCAGTTAGAAGTTCATCATTCGTAAAGCAGGCCACCAGCACGGATGAGTTCTATGCAGCTGCTGCCGACGTGAAGTAACGTACCGGACGAAAAAACAAACTGTACCTTGTGACGTAGGCAAATGCAAAGTAACCTCGATTGAGATGACTAATTGGCAACCCATTTCGGCAACGGTGGTCAAGTGTATGGAGTACTTTCTCAGGTATTAAATGATACACCCTGTGTGAAAGAGCTTGCTCCGGCTGTCTTCGTATGTCTATGCATGCAGTGGGCGTATTTCGAAAACCAAACTGTATGACGCTATGGGGCCGGCTTGTCTTTCGCCAGCGTCCAGTTACAGTTTTTCGAAATTAGCTATCGCAAATAGAAATGTTCAAGTAAAAGCCGATTTTCCTAAACAGCCAAGTTCTCTAATCCGTGAACAGAGACAGTAGAGCCATCGAAGGTTATCAAAACCTGGCGTAATTTCACCATTCAAGGTAAGCAGAGCTAATCCGATATAGAAAAAAAAGCACTACTTTGTAACAGGGTGGGAACCGACACCAAAAATTGCTCAGGTCAGACAAATCTAACTTAATTGAGTCACGCAAAGCATATTATAGATTTTATCTAACAGCTTGCTATTCACTCGAGTCATGCTAAGCGATGGCTTTCGCTCGAGTAAATTAAAACGATCAAATGCACAATTCTTCTTGCTAGACACGCACTCATCTGTCGACCAAAAACGGCCTAGGTTAGTTCGATAACGGATTATGAAGAATCGTTGATATTATGAACTACTTGCACTTCACGGGCAAGCTGATCAGGTACAACTTTTAACATCAGTTAACCCCATTTACCGATCGGTAGTGCTGTTCAGCCAGCCCATCGAGCCGTCAATAAATATTAACAAGGCATAATCGACAAAAGTGATGTCACTATAAGCGATGCTTTCCCTCAGGGGGGCAACTAGTGTCCTTGTCTATACTGGTCTGCATTAGCGTTGCGGGTTGTTTGGTTACTTTGGCTTTTCTCTTAAGCTACAAACCCATAGTAGCTGTGGTCGCAACAGAATACCGGACCGTTGCGGACACAGTTCCGCGAGCTCAAATAACGGCCACTGAGACAGATACGACATAAGACTATATAATAGAAGAAAAAAACAACGATAAAGTTGCTTCACAGGACATCACAAAACGACCAACACTGTCCCCATATTCCAGTGGAGGAAAGAAAGCGAAATAGAAACGGCCGCGTAGTATAAAATATATCTTACACATAGAAAATATGATAATAAACCATCACGAAGTTGGTGTCCGAACGCTGTAAAAAAAATTCGGCCATCACGCTCGAAAACATGACTGGCAAGAAAGATGGTCGATTTCATCTAAAGTGAAGTTTCGGTGATGAACAAAGGAAAGGTTACATACCGATATTCATTTAGCCCTTTATATTAAACGTCGATAGATTTCTGCAAAGTAGGGTAATAAAGTATGATTAGCTCAGAGGGTAGCCGCCAAATCATCATACAAAGGTGCGCTTATTTCTCACTGGCCTGTACTAGCGGCTTCAAGGAAAATATCTAAATAAAAAAAATTGGAATATAAATAAAATCACAGCGAGACGCCTGGAGAGTGGGGGTTCCGATGGCTGAAATATGGTATGCAGAACAACTGTAGTTATTTTTATAACAAAAAGAGCTATTTAGTTCTAATCATTTTTTCTAAACATTTTCTAATCATCACTTTGGCATGATGTCATGGTAAGTGGGGCAATTCTTGAACACAAACAACGTTCCCAAATGGAATCATGTAAGAGTACAACACTGACGTTTTTGGATGATGTGACATCCTCACCGGAACTTGCCCTAACTTTTATTATTATTATTTTCACAGTAACAAAAGCCAAATCTAATTAGAAATCTCAACTAATAGTATAGAGATCACCAGTGGGCTTGTCCTGATGATACCCAACCACCGAAAGCGTCTGATAAACGAGAGAACAGTTACGTCGGTCGCTTGTCTGACGCTCATTCTCTTTCTGAGCCTATGCAAGCAAATAATTTTAGCTCAGCTAGAAGCGTAAAATATAACAGCTACCTTTGTTCCAAAGAAGTACACGCTTAATTTGCCAATATAGAATTACCTTGGTATTTTGGCTGAGAGGAAAAAAGATGTCTTCTAACACTAATCAACGTAAGGTCGATGCGTGCCACGGGTGGGGGAGCCGAGCTGGACGAAGTGTTATGTAGTTACTTTTTGCCATACAGTTTTAACAGTGGTCGCCAAGCCTTGTTTTTGAATCAAAAAACAAACCGTGTGCGTGATAAACGCGCAGCGAATCGTGATGAATTCTGCTCCGTACTACAAAACCTAATACAGTAAACTGGATTCCTTGTTTCTTTCCGCAATAGATAATATTTATTTTGCTTATACTTAGCCTATCGACAGCTAAGGCTCACAGCTGGCGGTAGACACGCAAATATTAAATAGTTATTTTGAGATTTAAATCACCCCTTCGACGCTGTAACCTATAGGATACCATATTGAGTGATTACGGGGAATCGCTGCTCGAGCAAGGCGAACGTCTCAATCTAGTGCATACTGCTGAGTTCTGCCACATTTATGATCTTAGTCGTTCAACAGGTCGGCTAGAATTCCTAGGTGTTCAGCTTTCTTCATGCAGCTCTTCGTTGTGAAGCTTTTATGATAGTCATCCAGGAAACTGGAAATCGCTGCTTACTCGATACATAGCAAAGCTACTGTTCATTTATGGAACCTTAAGAATATACAACTCAAGCCATGCCATGAAAGATATTACTTTTACAAATTTAAGAGAAGACCGATTAACGTTAGCTATTATTCACTACCATAGCAATAAGTAAAAACGTGCCCACTCGACGTTCATATCTTCTTTCGACACGATTCATACCTAGTAATCATGCAGAATTGCCCAGTGATGCATCTATCCGATAGGGATAACCCATAGACAGATTGGGAAAAGTAACGTCGAAAAATTGACAGACAATACGAATAGCAATAATGACACTGCAACTTGTTTCTGCTCTGGATTAAGCCACAATTGCTGCACGCGGTGATTAGTTCCAGCATTTCCGCTGCCAGCCAGTTTAATCATTCTATCATCGAACAGACGTTCTACCTGGGTTCCTTTAAGCTGTTTTAATCCACTGATCCTAAGTCATCTCATTAGAAATCAATGCAGCAATGTCCATTGTTTTACTGCCGAAACTCTTTTTGCAGTGCACGCATTTATATCTGACTATCGTTGATCTATTCCTTGTCTTTGAATCTAGCTGCCAGTAGAGGGTGGGGGCGAGCGTCCATATCTTTGGCTGAGTATTCCTTGCTGCTCGCCCAGTCGTTCGACCGTCTGATCTGCCAGATCTGCCGAGATTGAAACTGTCGCACGGTCACCCTTCAAAGGGTAACCCCCTTCACAGGGAGATCGAAGTCTTTGTGGTGGAAGATGCAATGCCAAAGAAAAAGCTTCTACTTCTATTACTATCATGACAACTACAACAAAAAACAATAATCATGTTGTTTTCACAAGGTCAGTCTTGCATAACTGAGACAGCAGCAACGACAACTGCATGTGCTCAGAAGACGAAGAGCGGCCAAGGACAAAATAGTCATTACACATGAGGTGGCGTCATGGAGGCGGCACGGGCGGACGTCGGCGAGAAGTCGGCGACAGACGTAGCACTGAGCTCATAAATATATCGACGTCGTAGCATTCTTTTGACAAAAAAAATGGCCAAGGAAAGGACGCTATTCCAGTGGTGGATTCGTTTGCTAAATCGCACCCTAATGAAGTTTACCATATTCGATGACCAGTGGAGAGTGGGTCCTGATGAAAGGGAACTAGTAACCACAATGCAGTACACGCACAGCGGGTACCAGAAAATAAATGCGGGTGTGGCCGGGAAATACGAAAAATTCAATTTAGTTTTGTGTAAAAATTTCAAACGCTAGTGGAGGTCGCTAGAAATTGGCCGGAAGAAACCCTCAAAAAGCTGTGGTCATATATTATTAATATATAGCCTAATATTAAAATCCATTATCACGAAAGTGAGGGTCGCTCTTGAAAGGCGTACTGTTTTGGCCTTGTCGACCGAAGCCAACGACGTAAATTCTGGACCGCGCGCAGGTAAAGAGCTGTAAGGAGAAACTGCCTACGAAGGAATAACTTAGATCCTTGCGATGGTTGAGGGGCGTGGCTCTGGTCAAGATCTTTGATCAAAGGGTTGAAAGGCTGGGTGAGGCCAGTTCAAGCAAGGCCAGATGATCATGTTTGGCCGTTGGGGTTCTGCGATGCTTAGACTGCTCCAAAAATGTATATATATATATATATATATATATATATATATCTATACATCTTTGGAGCAGTCTTCTGATCACTCATATATATATATATATATATATATATATATATATATATATATATATATATATATATGAGCGATCAGAACTCAAGTTAATCAGATGTGTTGTTGTAGCTCGAAGGATCAGCTGGCCGCACGTACCACGAGCACTAAGTGCAGGAAAAATCATTTAAAGGCCCGTTAAGTAAATCTGCAAGAATCGGAAGGTGCTAAACGCGTGACGCATCACTATATTACGTCCACAGTGGTCTCCGTTCGATTTATTAAGAATTAATTAAATTTCTAGCAAGAGCTCGTGCTGCCCAGTGAAATATCAAGTGTTTCAACTTGCGCTGGCCACTTATTCAGATTAAAGCCTTTTGGCAACTATGTACTCTACACGGGTAAGTTTTACATTGGATGTCTTATATTGCGAACAATTAAACTAACTAGACGACAGCAGCCAAATACTGAAATTTAAAATCCAATTAAAAGTAATTTTTAAATTATTTTTCCGATGAATATTTGCTCATCATGCTGGTCACGCTTGAGCAGCATAAATAACATTTTGCTCTGAAATAGATCAATCTTAAGTAAACAAAAAAACTGATTACCGAAACATACAGTGTTGTTTTTCATGCAGGTAAGGCTATCTTGTAGTCTATATTTAGGGTTAACGACGCCTACTATTTTATGTCAAATTTTCAGTATGCATTACACACACACACGTTTATGTATATATTAATTTTTTCATCACTGCCTCCCGCTATTTCGTTGTCCTTAGCATTCAGGACGAATCACATCATTCTGTGCCGTCTTTCTCACGCTTATCACCATCAGTGGCTTTCACTCCTCGGTGGAAGCTTTCGGGTACAAGAAGCTGCTTAAATACGGAGCATTAGCTGGGGCATTTGCCGGCCCCTATGGAGGCCTCGGCGGCTTAGGCGGATTTGGCGGTTTTCGATTTGGCGACTTCGGTGGTGGGTACGCGGCCCCGTATGCGTACGGCGGGTACGGATACCCAGGTTATGGGTTCGGCTATTATGGATAGATGTAAAGTGGCACGTAACCTTTATCCTTTAACGCGACCTATAGCAGGACTCACTCGGAAATCGACCTTCAGATTAAAATTGGGGCAAAGCTATTGCGTTGCTGGTGAAGTTAGCGAAGTCTGCGGCACAAAAGAAGTTCATGGAGTACGGTCGCTTCGTGAACGGGTTATTCAACATTTTCACGTGTGCGCCGAGAAAACCCGTGTTTTTTGTAGTCATTTCAACACGTTTAATACTAGTATCTGATACGCGATTTAACTACTAATAAATACACCTGAAATGTATTATAAATAAGATCTACATGAACAGCAGGTGCTGTGATACGTTTACGCTTGTTTAAAGCATGTGCCTTTCAAGGGTGTGTATCGTTTTATTGAACCATTCTAAAGAAGCTCCGCTATTATATGATTCGAGTTCACGAAAACGCAAACATTTCGTTTGTCTGTATTATATTTCTACTAAATTACCGCTATCGATTTACGATGTCACTAGTATCGTCAATGGCTGTAAAACACATTTGTAAATTATTCAGAGGGGTCATTTCGTAATTATTCATCTCAAAATAATGTAAGCCTCTCTTCAAGTTCATTACATTTAAAATAATACTGCGTAATTCTATCGTTTCCGGTGGGTCGAGTACGCTTCGTGAAGCACTCGGTATAGAACCGTAACTAGAACAGACTGTTCGTTAAAAGCTTTTCACCGCTAAAACAAGAATCATCAGCTAAGAGCTGATGATTCTTGTTGGAACTGTGACGGCATACGATCTGTGTCACTAAGGTTCTTTCATTGACTTGTCAAGATGCTCGTTATGGCGTTACGGTAGATAAGAATAACGTCTCTTTCGTTTGCGTCTACCATTGAAATTTTGCAGGATTCTTATGATTTTGAGCTTGAGACTTTGCGGCTCGACTTCTCCGTTTTTATAAATTTACCCATCCAGGCAAAATACGATCGTACATCGAAGACAAAGGACGTGGTCTTCGCAAATACTGCCTGTCAATATGTACAGGCAATAAACTGACTGATAATGACAAATAATCACTCTAAGCTGTATATACAATTTTCTATCAATCTGTTTGATTGTACTGTATCACATATGTGAACGGCAGTAGAATTCTAAATTGTGACTTCACCAATCTGCAGGACGTTAACGGTGAACAGCTTAAAGGGCTACTAAAGGTAAATTCTATAAAAAAAAAAATTAAGATGAAGACTCTCCGTTCCGCACGCAGTTTTACTTAACAGTCGATGGACATATCATCTACAATAAACTACGTTTTCGTCAAATTTGTGGTGATATAGTTAAATTATACATTGATACGGGTAGACTAAATAAATGTTTTAAGATTTACATCCAGCGCTGCATGAGCGTTCCCTCAGATCGCAAAGATGGGCACGAAGCGAGATTCTAAATACAGTAATTCGCTCTTAGCAGGAGATTCTCTAGCTAGAAACAGCCTGAATCCTGTTAGTTCTCTCTACAGCCAGTGTAATTCTCTCTACATTGTTACTGCGATCACGCATAGTGTATATATGCGCCGAAAGCATTGCTGATATATAGATATTCTTAAGTAAACGGTCTCAACCATGCAAAAAAAATTGATATCAATATGGATAAAAAAACTGACAAACAACCAGTCGTCGGTCGAGCCAGTACTGATGAAGGACCCCAATAACACTTCTAGGAGAATGGGCATGTATGATGCATAGATCATTTCCGTCCTCGTTAATTGTCTCCGCTTTCAAATGTTTATTTCGCCCATTGTTAAACATCGTACGTAAATAGTGTAGTATAATAATTAACTTCACCAAGCGATTCGCAAGTACAAGACCGTATCAATCTGCGTTTGCCAAGCCACATTAAGCCCGCTGGTATCCGACGATACCGCCAATTTTTTTTTTTACAGGGCTACCGTCACTCAAATCTGTGCAAGTCACAAGCCCCACTTCGGGCTTCAGACTAAACCATGCCAGCTGGCGAAAAACAACCTCTTCCTTTTACATTTTTGCCAATGGTAAAAAAAGCTATCGAAGCAATTGATAGAATAGCAAGGAACGTCGTCACATGATCCGTGAAGCACAAGCCTTAAGGAATCCGACCAAATGTCTAATACGGTCTGTTCATTTAACCAAACAAAAGTCGTTTTCCAATCTAGTAAACCATTCTTGGGTAATCCTCTCGGCTATTGACTTTTGATACCATTGAGAAACCAACTTTCGGTAACTTACGTCACCAACTTAAGGTCAAAAATAAATGTTTTCCATATCAAATTTAATAGCAACAATGACTAACAACGACATTTATCGTAATCTGCCATGATATTCATGCAAGAAATTAGAGGTCTGGTACTTTCAGGCTGATTACCACACCGTGTTCGTCCTTTGGCATTCGGTCGGTGGCAAAAACGTCTGCGATATATTGGCTTATCGAAAAAATATTGACGATCTCTAAATTGGGGCAAACATTTTTTTTGCATTGTAAAAGAATATTAATAGGCTAGATAGACGTAATTTATATCGATGACTTTCCGGCATTCTTCTAACACGTTACGATCACGTCATTCAGAACTTCTAGGCAAGCAACTGTGACGATGATGATTTTTGCATCTTTCTATTAAAACTGAATGAGGGATATCTTTAAGGGAAATCTAAGGGAAACCTAAACAGATGATAATCTGATGGAAGAAGATCTATGCTATACGGCGAATGAACCAAGATCTCCCAATGAGGCTCTCTTAATTTTTGCCGAATTAATTTTTCTAGAAATGTAAGTGTTCTGACTATATCATGGTAAAAGACGACGCCGCCGCCGCTTCTAGCGCCCTCTAACTCCAGTCGATTGGTTTCAATGGCTTGTTGTGATCTTATTGGTTATTAACAGTAAAGATCTGAATAAACTGTTTTTTGCCGGGCGGCACCAACTTATAATCCACGATCTTCTTCTAGTTTGAGCAAACACATAGCATTGCTGTTCGGGCGTTGCTATAGAACGTAACGCGTGTTCTTTTGTGTCAATTTACACAGTTTTGCTTCATTTTTTTATCACCCGTAGTCAAATATTCTGTATATATATACAGTGAATATAGTGTCCCAGTTCTGTAGAGCTTCGCTATTGAAAATAAGACTAAGTAAATATATTTGCGCCAATTTGTAATGTCACCTAAACACCGAGTTTCTTTTTGCAGCCGGCTTCCTTTACATAATTGAAAACTGTTTGATGGTCTATACTTAGTTCCCCGACGACGTTATGCCCACTCAGGCGACATCTGAGTAACCGTAGCGTCTCTTTGCTTAACTTTCTATATTGTCGACAATTTCATTCACTTTTTTCGTAACTGGCCGACTATTAGGGTAGGTATTTTTTACATGGTTCCTGAATGAAGGCAATAGAACCACCTTTGGGCTGTTTCCTCTGAAAATCCATCTTGACCATAGACTGGGCACCAACAACAATTTTTTTGTAGACCTGAGCAGCACAGGTTTCTGCAAGTGTGAAATAAAGCAAATTTCATTCATCTTCAAAGCGTTGTATCTTGAGTCTGAATAGGAGCGAGATCTCAGCTTTCAGCCACCGCGACATCCAGACACGATCCATAATACCTAACAAATATGCGTCATCTAAAAGGAAAACCGTCAGCGTTTTTCTGATAGGCCAATACTAATAAGTTTTGTGGCAGGTTTCCGTGATGCACTCTCTGTAGATGTTTACATTGTAAGAAAGATCATTTTAATAATGTCTCGCCGTAATCTATATTTCGCAGATTTCGGCCGCTTCTCGCTACGTGCAATGGCTCTATCGCACAGTGGCCTCTTTGGGTACTATACTATAATCAAGCAGGCTTCTTAATTTGACAAAAACTAACGAATCGTCCCTACAGGTAGCTTTGGAAATAGGCAATCAATACCTCGATAGTTGAAGTTCTTAAGACGATCAAGAAGTCAGTTACCCGGATAAGGCTTGTTTAGTCACAGTGAACCTTCTTGAGTAGTAATAAAGGAATTTTACACGCCTATATTGAATGTGTTTCTGAATAATTATAAAGAATAGCGCAAAAGATCGCCCGACCGTCTCGATTGGACAATATAGGATAAAATCATGCTGGAATTCAAAATACTAAACTGGGTTAATTCGAAAATGTTACCTCTACAGAGTACGTAATGAGTGAACTCTAAAATGTCAACCCGCTCCGAGTAGCGGCATGATCTCAGCTACCGTTTCACTTGAATACGGGAAAGTGCTTAAAAGCTCGAACTAGATGTGCGAGACAAATTCTCTAGCTATGTATCGAGTCTTATACAAAGAACGTTCTTAGCATTGTATTAGACTGATGATTCATATTTAAAACTCGAGCCAAACTATCCGGACGCAGAGCCCATTACTTCGGGGCCGCCGTTCGCCGCATGTACATTCTAAATCCATCGTCAAATGAACGGCTACACACAAAACAGAAACATAAGTAGAAAAAAACAACATAAACCGTTACACACAGATTAGTATCCCTTCTCTTCTTATATCGTTACAAACAATAGTCATTTTGTTTTAACTAGTCATACATCTAAAATAGGATAACCAGGCCGGACCTTGGCTTCAGTGAAAAGTACATAGTTAACAAGCCAGTCATTATAAAACGACCGATTGTTAATAAGAAATCATTATCGTTCGCAAGTACTGAATGGGATACGCGAAGCAGTATTTCGAAAAAATTTCGCGCTGCGTTGATTGCACTCCGATGAGGAGGGCATCATATGGAAGCCGAGTGCAATCGTTATAGAGCTCAGTTCGCCCGAAACTTGTCTTGCAGATCTTACTTGCCACTGCCGCGGTATAAGACGGTAAGGGGCTGGCGGGATCTTTGTTATCACTGTTCGAGCAAAAGGCCCCATCGAGACAATGAACCAAGCACTTTGTTCCAAGTAATGTAGTGGGAATCGTCACTTGTTGAAGCGTTTCTAACGTCTGTTGTTTTGTTGTAATTTACTGGACGGCAATGTTGGAGATATTCTGTGCAGATGCTGGACATTCAAATCGGCGAAGGGTCATCGCATTTTTCGCCGAGTCTACATACAAGCCCTCATCCTTTGTCCCCAATAGTAGCAAGTATTTCCCTACCTGACAGACCTAAAACGGCTTTAGGGAACCTTCCCTCTTTGACGTCCACCAAAACCGCTTCATGCACCCGTTGCTTGCGTTGTAACTTCTTCAACATCTCGTAGATATACGTTTGTGCTTGACATTGTGCGACTCCATAGAGGACAACCGACCTTTAACCACTGTCAGTTTCCACCGACGACCTGTAACTAATCTCTAATCGCAATGTTGACAGTGTTGCCAGACATAGTTTGTCGATTGTTATGCCATCCCGGCGGGTCGCAGTCGTTCACTGGACAAGGCGGTGTACGTACATATATATATATAAGTCATTACTGATTCAATTTCACAGAAATAGCGAGGCCGAATGACGCATCGTGTGTCAGATACACATGCAGACAAAAACACCGATCGGCCACAAAGAATCATATAGGGCTGGTCTCAGATCGGTATTGCCATTACTCGTGCCGCGCAGTTGCTAGGAGTGGACATCTTCTCGTAGCGATCGTAGCAGCAGCAGTACGCCGACAACTATTGATATTGTTACCTCTTACCAGCCGCCTTTTTTTTTGCAGGGGAAAGCAATTGATTCTGTTCCACTCTGCGTAGCGCTATTTACTGGCAGACAGACTCACAGTAGTGGCGTTCCCTAATCGCACCGAATAGCGCTAACAGCCACCCAAACAATGAAAAAAAGTGATGCAAACCATTCGTACTGGCTGTGTCTGTCCAACACGAAAAAATAATCAGCCGTTCTGATTCGACGCGATGATCGCTGACTACTAGTAACTAACGCTACGGCTTACGCCGAAAGATCATCTATTGCTGTAAAAGCCGTCCCGTAACCGCTTGCTTATCCACGGCAAAAACGGTGTCGCTTTTTTACTTTTACAATGAACTATAACAGAAAGTCATTGTGATTCCAGCGCAGGGATTAGCGGTGCGATTGAATGCTATAAAGTGACTGCCATCCTGCGGCCATCCTGGTCATCAGACCATAGTTGTATGGGCAGAACAGCAGCGCGTTCTGGCAGAGGAGTGAACACATCCAGGCCGTCCGTCAGCTAAGGGAAGAAAGCAAAAGAGCGATCGTGCGACTAAAACCTTGGAACGGAGTGTCCCAGACAAAAACGTGGCACCGGGAGAGCTTTCGACTGACGCAGGATTTGAAACCATCCCAAAAACTCACTTTAAAATATCACGACTATACCAGTAGCTCACCGCAACGTCCGCATTCAACTGAAGCGTCAGTTATCGGAAAGACGCGGGTACAGGGGCAAGGTTGGTCTTTTGCTCCTCTCCGGAACAGAGCAACGATACTTGCAAAGGATTTACCGTCGTTCCAGAAAACAACGCGGACAATAGAGCCCCGTCGATGAACTGACCGCGCTCGAAGCGAAGCAGAAGCACGCGAGATCCACATTTTCCAACACACGTGCACAGCACAAATATTTGGAAGAAGATTTCGGTCTTCGCGATCTATTGAGCGTATCGCTTGACTGTGAAAGGGCTACGCTGGTTGCTTGAAAGACTGTTCCGCTAATCAAGGAAAAGCAGAGGATAGTAATGTGAACCTGATAAACCACCTGTAAATTACTAACTTAGTCGAACTGTTTGGCTTATTTTAACAGTCATTAGTTGGAAAAGTGTTGTTAAATAGCTTCTTTTTCCGTTATAGGTGAATTGGAATTGAGTAGAGAGGCTACAGCAGGACAGGTGTATTCGCATCTAAGCGGCCCGTAGCGATCCGAAGAAAAGTGCCTCGACGGCGTGGCGCCAGAAAAGCCCTAGAGGAACGAAAATATATCTCAGAAGAATATCTGATTCAATTGTGCCTTTACTGATCGAAAAATCAGTGTGCGTTGGTCAATCATGGTTACAATGACGGCCGCGTTAGCAATGCTATTCACTATAGTGATTGTTCAAGTGATCCAAATTATAGCGAATCCGTTGGAACAAAGCCGAAACGAGACTATGGATCTTTGGAATCTCGGTGAGTTAGTTGATCATTACCTATAGCCACAAATATATAAACAAACTACTATGCAAAAAAGCGCAATATATAATATATTATTTAACGTTACCAAAATATTACAATTAGAACTTAGCTCTATAATAATTGAGTTATTATTCCATTTCGGCCTAATATGTCTACCGTGGCATCACGTGTAAATTCATTTGATTCCAGCTGACTGTATTAATTAGCAACCTAGCGGCACTGTCCTTTACTATTCCATGTTTCTTTACGGCTTTTTCTTTTGGGTCTCTTTCTGGGTTATTCAATTATCTGGATCGCACCAATCAACCTTAATATAATCGTTTCTACGATATCTAAAGTAATAATATAAAGAGGTGGTTATATATATATATATATATATATATTTCATTAAGCAGGCCATAGGTAAATGTTCGCTTTCGCAGCATACGAGCCCCCAAAGCAGCAGCGTGAATAAATATACGCCTGGAAAAGGGTACTTTATCTCTCAAGCCTCAAAATTCATTTAATGAGAACCGATAGCAGGCTTATTCCTTTCCAATAGGCCTGCTGATAGCCCTGTTCCTGTTCAATAAGCATAGTAGTAGGCTCGACAAATCCACATTGGTTCGTCATATTGACAAAAGGGTTACTTCGAGCGAATACGTTTAGCGCCCCCGAATGCTTGGTCAGCAAGAATATCATTGCACTTCCTACCTCGTAGAGTATTCGAAATGGTTCTCACGGCGATAAGTTCGATACCCAAAACGAGATCGCTTCGGCTGCGTCAAATGAACTCGGTATTATCAACACTCGAGTAGGTTCCTTCCAGCTGGTTTTTCTACATCAAACACATAGTTTCAAAGGACCGATCTGCTATTGGCACACGAGATTGCTCGTTAAAGACTTTGTCTTAGCGGCACATAGAATAAGGAATGCTCTACCTGCTCCCCACCGCATCTCGTAGATACAATTTGACATTGTCTTCGGAAGAACGATAACCGTGTGCATGAATGCACCTACATATATAAATCAATATTTATCGGCCTATGAAATCTGCGAGATATCGCCGAGGTCCGACCGGGACGCTGCGGTAATTGCTCGAAATACATTTGTAAATAAGGCATTTGTCGAAAAGCTGAACTCAAACATCAAAGAAAACCCAAGAAAATATATATGCCCATTTCCTAATCTGGTGTTAACCATTTTGCTGTGTTACTTCAACCGTATAAATATGGTGTATACGTAAATGACAACGATTTTTCGTTTCCGTATAGTGGTTGTTTAGAGCCACAGATGGAGGAAAAAGTTTTCTAGCACAAAGACGCGATTGAAAATGGTAAATAGAACAATGTTCAGCAAGCCTCTGTCATTCCTTTTGTCGATCTTGACAAATATAAATAGATGACGGTATGCTCACGTCCAAGTGTCACCTAATGGCATTAAGGCTACAGACGCACTCATCGGACAGTTTAAGTTCTCTACAAGGTAAAATAATCTATAGAAAAGTGCCTTCATAATTAAATACTGATAAACATATAATCGCTTTGTCCATCACTGTTCCTAGTCGAAAGGCGAACGAATAACTAGGATATCTCCTTGCTCCCTACAAGCACTATGTCTTAATATCTTCAGTAATGTCTACTATATTAAGAGTTTAGTGATAACCCTTTTCACCCGTAACCTAATTCCCTTAACAACTAAAGAAGAAACGGTACTGATTAGAGAAATGTGGGGCTGCATTGTAGCTCCTAGCACTTTAGCTCCACGACGAAATTGCACCGTTGGGAGAAGAATGAACTTCCTCATTCTTCTATTTACCATTATTGGTAAGAGACTTATCGGAGGAAACATGCCAAGGCCACCAATACGATCGAGCGGGGACCGCAACGTCGGCAAGGAAAACCCGACGATTTAATGAGAGCGAAGCGGGCGATACGCACCCACAACCAAACCAACAGATGTCCAACGACAGCGACAAGAAATTTTATTCGAACAAATCTCGTATTTGTCTACTGTCGCACAGAAAAGGAACCGAACAAGCTAGATCGGATGTTGTTTCCACTGTTTTTCACGAAGGAGTTCAGCAGCATTAGTCATCACAACGTATACGAGGAGCTGAAAAGACGAAACAGAACGTCAACATGACAGGAAAAATCTTAGCAAATGTAGACGTCTATTTGACTGTTCGGGGATGATGAATCGTGAAGTGTTGAGGCTTTTTAAGCTTTTATCTTCACGTCTTTTTGTGATTTTTGACCAAAAGAGACCGTTTTCGATTGAGGAACGTATCGGTTTATTGTTGCGACTTCGCAGCAAACGGATCACCACTTGTAACTTTAAACTGGCTGTCTTCTTTACCCCGTACTTGGTGACGTGTTTGTTACTTTCGGCAAACTGTTATTACTAGTCCATGTTTTGAAACATAAATCAGCTTGTTGGATCTTCAGGCGTACGTGTGAATCTATAAAAATGCTTCTTCCTTTACAAAATAGGTTAAACATAAAAAGGCTATTATTCAGACGAATTGATCCTCTTGTTTCAGGTGAGCCAGACAACTGCCCTCCATTTCCGAACTGTGCTCCAGGATATACCTGTTGGGTATATCAACATCCCAATAACTGCCCGGTTAGTAGTAAGTTAGACTGCCTCTTTGACATTTAACGAGTGTATTTGCTTACCAACAACGAGATCACTACAACTGCCAATTGATACATATTGTCCTGTTAATGGTGGCTATCGATTCTGTTATACATTTCTTCGGGTAAACACATTCGCTATGGCACACGTACTAGCAATCAAACGAAGTTCAGTGTAGACGTGTTAAGCCTCGTTAATGTAAACGTATGATTTTGAGCCGCGCAATGCGAACGAAACCGTTTGTTTGTTTGTTTGTTTTTATAACATCTTGCCTTTTACATGCAGGTCTGTGAATGTGTCGCTTGCGGTGAGCGGTCCTGTATTCCAAGACCGGGTGAACTTTGCCGGTGGTCAAAGCACTCAAGAAATGCAGCGGAATGTGGAACCTGCTATTGCGAACCCTGTCCAGCATCTCCAACCTCCTGTCAACCCGGATGCCGTCGCGTGGTGTCGCATTCAGGCTGTACTTTCTGCAAATGCCCCCATTTTGAAAAGGAGATCAGCACAAGGCGTACGAATTGTTCACGATAGAAAAATAACGCTTTACTATAATATAGTAGATGATCGATGGTGGGAATAGGTTAAGTGTTACTTATTCGTATAAATTTAAAGCATATTTACTCGTTGAACAATGTTTAATGCTGGGACATTCGCATAACAGCTGCATCATCAGAGTAGGTGACGCTTCCACATGTGTTGATCGTATATTAGAAGCAAATATAAGGTTGAAATGGAGCCTTAAAACCACACTGACATAAACGTTATTTACTAATGTCGTTCACTATTCGTTTTTTCCACAGAGCATGCCAATTCAGATGCCGACGAACGGCCGGTGCAGAAGCCCGAAACTCCTAGACTGAATCCCTATGACCCCTAAGACATCTATTTAATAATATCGCTAACTATATAATAATCGATAATGATGTTTATATATACAGTCATCACTGTTATCATGGTTCTCATCAGTCGCTCTCCGAGCAAAAGACGTTTAAGTCGATGTTCTTTTTTTCTGCCTTAGATTCTGCCGCGTTCATTAAACCACATTGCATTTGATAGATAATTGTTCCTCACAATGATATTCTGAAATCGTAGTATTTACATCGATTGTGTCCGTGTAATGCACGTGCGTGTATAGACGCATCTATGGGTCATGCACCGAGCAACTTGTCGATGTACTGATTCGGGTTCGTTCAAACACGAACGGTTTCTACGAAAAAGCGCCCAGTCGAAATGCGTTTGCGTGTTACGGGTAGCACGAGGTCACCCTACTTTCAAACACGAAGGGAAACCGGATCTGATAAATATCTGCCAAGATTACACAACTAAGTACAAACGCTTACACACAGATGAATAATAAAAAAAAAAAAGGGGTGGCATGACAATTACCAATGAATCGTCATTAATAAATGGTATGAATGGCCTACTTAGCATAAACGCTTGTCTTTCATTCGTTTCATGAATTATTCTTTCAGTACGTTACTTTGCGTATATAGTACAAGAGTTGTTTCTTAAGCATTTGTTATTTAAAAAAAAAAAAAAAAACTAGATAACTTTTAATAAATAAAACTAGATAATTTAATACAATCGAGTCATAGACAAGTAGCAGTTTTCATGATCCAATGGTAAAGTGACACATCCGTTATGTTTTTTTGATGGGCTACAATGATTCAGTCGATGACGTGCAACTACGTGCTGCATATGTTAATTATATATGTTATTATCTGAACATAGGAACATGAGCGAGTAAGTGAGTGAGTTAGCTCAGTGCAGAAAAATTACCACACCGTGATTTTCGACAATAGCTAGACACGTTATCCCTGATTTATATATATATATATATATATGCTGAGTGAGAGAGAGAAGGGGGGGATCTTGGATCTGCTAAGGCTGATAGATGAACAAATTCGTATATTCACTTCCAGTTATTTGTTACAAATAGAAAAGTTCTCCCAGTATATGTAGTTTTTTGCAAAGTTAAATTTAACTATAAAAGTCTTTAATTTATTACATAGATTTCATCTGAGATTTTTTCATATCCAGAAATTAAACCTTGAATAGCTTAGCTAACTCCATTAATCATATCAGTCACATCACAGTGAGTGAAAAGGTAACTTTTGCCTGCTTTGCGCTAAGCATTGTAAGTAAGTAAGTTTGAAAACGCGATTACATTCTTAGGTATATGCCATTGGTGCGAGTTCTTGGATAGATACATACGAGAACACCCGCTGTTAAAGATTTACCACCCCTAATTATAGTGCAAGCCATGCCAATAGGTTAACAACCTACACATATATTTATATGATAATGTATTATAAAGATATGTGTTCATATACAAAGTGAGACATTTCAAAGTCATTCAAGCTTTTCCGGACCGTTTGCTCTAGTAGGCGTGCGTTCATCTGCTATCTCTTCTACCGAAACTGTTAGGTCCTTTTAGAACAAAACAATTAACTCACCATGACGAAAAACCATATGAGTCGTGTTTCCATTTAAGAGAATATCAACTTGTATTCGCTATGAAAAAAAGCTTCCCTCTTGCCTGAAACCAACGGCTTTTAAAAATTCAAGAGTGACCTTTATGGAGCGAACTAGAAGACCTTCAATAAAAAAAAATTAGACTCAAAGGGCCCGATCCAACAAAATGGCTTAAACAGCCTGTTTGAACATGCTCAATTTTTTAGTACAAAAATTAGCCGCCTTTTTCTGTAATGGAATAGCAATTGGAATCGTTTGTATGTAGCGTGTTTGAATAACACCTTAGTGAGTTTATATGTTAGAAGACTATTTACGGGCTGAAGAAGAAGTAGCTTGAAAATGACAAATTAGTTGTCTAAGTCGCTGTGAACAATAGTTATAATAAGTAAACATGGTAGTCAGGAATAAAGCTCACATGTAAGAAATGTTTTGAAATAGCTTTTTTTGCTTAAATACAGTCTCAGCGGTAATCTCCAAGAAAAATCCTGCATTTAGATATCTCACCCTATAAAATAATTATGTTATGTCTTACATTGGCGACCTTTTTGACACTCTCTACTATATAT